>NC_083343.1:9031743-9631743 GCF_019175385.1 Lycium barbarum
CGGGCCAACTCTAAACCTGCAATCAAGGCCTCGTACTTGACTTCATTGTTAGTCAATTTCGAGGTTGTTTTTATAGACTGACGTATAATATCCCCTATCGAATTTTTCAGCACGATACTAAGTTCGAGCCCCTTTACGTTGGATGCACCGTCCGTATGTAGGGTCCAAACTCCTGTTGTTTTACCCGAGGTTAGTAATATTTCTTTTTCAAACTCGGGTATCATTGCGGGCGTAAAGTCTGCCATGAAGTCATCCAAGATTTGAGACTTTATGGTTGTTCGTGGTTTGTACTCGATGTCATACCCGCTGATTTCAACCGCCCATTTTGCTAACCTACCGGATAATTCTGATTTATGCATTATATTTCATAACAGGTAAGTAGTTATTACGCATATGGGGTGGCATTGGAAGTATGGTTTCAACTTTCTAAACTCACTCAATAATGCTAATGCAAGCTTTTCCAGGTGGGGGTAATGCTTCTCAGCGTCCCCTAAAGTTCTACTAACATAATAGACCAGAAATTACGTACCTTTTTCTTCTCGGACCAGCACACCACTTACCGCTATCTTGAATACAGCCAAGTACAAGTACAACTGCTCATCGGTCTTTGGATTATGCAGCAGGGGTGAGCTAGACAGATAGTGCTTCCATTCATCCAGGGCTCGGTGACATTTGGGCGTCCATACGAAGTCATTCTTCTTCTTGATTAGGGAGAAGAAACGATGACTTTTGTCGGAGGACCTCGAAATGAATTTGCTTAAGGCCGCGATTCTCTAGGTCAGTCTCTGCACGCCCTTGACATCTTCGACTACCTTGATATTTTCGATGGCTTTTATCTTGTCCGGGTTTATTTCTATCCCTCGGTTTGATACCATGAACCCTATAAATTTTCCCGACCCTACTCTGAAGGCACACTTCTCCGGATTCAGCTTCATGTTGTATTTGCGCAGGACATCAAAGGTTTCCTGCAAATGCTTTAAATAGTCCTCTGTTTCCAGGCACTTTACTAACATGTCGTCAATATAAACTTCCATCGTTTTCCCTATCTGCTCTTCGAACATTTTGTTAACTAGGCGTTGATAGGTAGCCCCGGCATTTTTTAATCCGAATGGCATTACGTTATAACAGTAAGTTCCGTACCGAGTTATAAAAGACGTTTTCTCCTGATCCTCCGGGTTCATTCGGATCTGATTGTACCCGACGTATACGTCGAGAAAACTTAATAAGGCGTGTCCAGCCGTTGCATCTATCATACGATCGAGGTGAGGCAAAGGGAAAGAATCCTTCGGACATGCCTTATTTAAATCTTTGAAGTCAATGCACATTCTAAATTTGTTACCTTTCTTCGATACGACGACCACGTTGGCTAGCCAGTCCGGGTATTTAACCTTTCGGATGGACCCTATTTTTAATAACTGCGTTACCTCCTCTTTGACAAATGCATGTTTGACTTCTGACATTAGCCTTCGTTTCTATTTAACCGGGGGGAAACTCCGGTCCAAGCTTAATCGATGAGTGGTCACTACCGATGGAATTCCTGTCATGTCTAAATGGGACCATGCAAAACAATCCGAATTAGCTTTAAGAAATTCAATTAATTTATTCGTGAGCTCTGGGCTGAGTCCCGTGCCCAAGTATACCTTTCTCTCCGGCAAATGAACAAATAGGACAACTTGTTCCAGTTCTTCTATTATTGACTTCGTTGCATCAGATTCGACTGGCAACACGAAGGATCTTGGTATACCGAAGTCGTCTTTGTCACGACCCAACCCCGTAGGCCGTGACTAGTGCCCGAATTGGGCACCCGAACATACTTATCCAATCCGAATCACATACAAATAGCATATACTGGCACAATTGTCACACGCTGCCTTAAATTATATCAAACTATCTCAAACGCATTTCAACACAACCAGAGACACACACACACACACACACACACACACACACACACACACATATATATATATATATATATATATATATATATATATATATATCAAAAGCCGACAAGGCTATCAAATGGCTCAACGGCCCCAAAACATATACGAATGCACGCCGACAAGGCTGCCATAGCGAATAGGATCATACAAACACATCTTGAACAAAAGTAGGCACACACACCCACAAATACGTCTACAGACCTCTAAACAGACCAATCGAAACATATGGCGGGACAGGGCCCCGCCGTGCCCCTGAACAAATATATACATATGTAACAAACGAACATATATACCAAAATGTAGGCTCTGGAAATAGAAGAGCACTCCAAACATCAAAAGAGGGTGTCCTAAACAGGTGGATCACCAAACTGTGCGTCTGTACCTGCGAGCATGAAACGCAGCCCCCCGAAGAAAGGGGGTCAGTACGAAATATGTACTGAGTATGCAAAGCAGAAGATACAGAAACAACTCTGAGGCATAAACAAAATGGTGGTACAGAAAATAAGTACAAATCCAATATATCCAAATGCTTAATTTAAAAATATAAGTCATGCATAGGGCACAGAAGAATATGGTCGCCCGCCCGTCAATGGCGCCATAACACAGCATAACACTAGAAAGGTTTCGAATCTCCGTATCCCCGTCACATATCATAACACAGCATAACGCCATACACAACATAACCCAAATATACGTGGAACCTGGCCATCTAACGAATGGCTCGGTAAGTCATAAACACAACATAACTCCGTAGTACATCAAAGCGCGCACGACAACAGAACCGGCCCGGGACTCGGCGAAAGATATAACAGAATGCACGAGTAGAGTCGTGAGTAGTCATATGCATAAAATCATTATCATGAACTCAAACATAGATAAAATGATCATACTTGAAAATCGAAATAATAGTCATACCAAATTCTTTCAAAAATTCTCCGAATTACATAAAGGAAAGTCGCGGGACCCACGGACGGGCATTGACCCGAGTCGGGCCCGCCTATGGAAAACATACTCATTATACATCATGCAAACTCCTATAAAAATATTGGAGCAATCCGAGCCTTTATGCAAAAGATATGACATTCAAAAATTACGAAATTCTTTAAAGTGAAACCTTTCTATGCAAAGTTCGGAAAGCGATTATTTCAAAGACATAATGGTTCATATTTCATCAAATCATACATAAGAGTGCCAAGGAGTATATATAAGGATCATAACGTGCTCGGATTTCGAATCTTAGGATTTTCCTCAAGGCTTATAATCTAGCCTATTGAAAACTAAGGCATGCCAAAAGAAAGAAGGATTGGGCTTTACATACCTCGTATGCACTCCAAATTAGCCAATCTAAAATCAATCCCAATCTACGCCTCGGGCTCCCCAAGGTCTACAAATACGCCAATGAATATCACACATTAGTTATAGGCACTTAAGCAATTTATTCCAAACTAACACGAAATTCTACAGAAAATTCGGCAGCATTTCCCCTGTAAATAGGCCAACCCGAGAATTTAACTCGTCCAAAATCAACAACAACAACAACAACAACAACCAACCTAGCAACTCCAACAACCAATCCGATAGGCCATATTACATTAATAACTCTCTTTTACACCATTCGACAACATTCATAATATTCAATTCAATGGCTTACATTCAAGCCAAATTATCGCTTATACATTCAAGTACTAACCCAAACCCATACTAACAACATTCAATAACACTTTAAACAAATTGCATAATATTTCCAACAATCCCACATTTTCTCCAACTTGGCCGAAAACAGCCCCTAAACCGAGAGCAGCCCCCAATAACACATTCCTCAATTTCAATTCATGATTTGTATCAACAATCCACACCATAACGGTATCATTTTCATAAATATACAAATTACGTCAAACGCACAATAAGCCTCAAATCAGTCTGCAACAATTCACCATATCATTTTGGGACATTAAACTTTCATTTCCAAACTAGAATTCATAACGACAGCAATTAAAACACCAAGCGATATTAATTCATTCTTTGCTACAAATTGGAGGCTATATACACGGCCATACACCCATATACACATTTAGATGGTTCTAATTTATTTCTTCACCCTACAACAATCAAACATGCTACATGGAACTAATTCATCAACTCAATACCACACAACACACACACACCTCACACGGCTAACACACCCATCGCACAACCCACTTCCAATATACTATATTTCACCAATTTCCTCCATATTAACATACTACAACATGAATAAAATGTTCACAACACATAAAACAAGACCAAAACTTACCTTTCTTCTTCAATTCCACAATGGGTTAGGGTTTGCGATCTCTTAAACGAATGGTTTGATCGCCCCAACGACACTTCCACGCTACTTAGGGACCTCCAAATAGTGGGTTTACACTAAAGAAATAATTTTGGGGTGGCTTGAAATGGGAGTTGGTTTTTCTTGCTCTTGGCCGAGAGCCTCCATGGCTTCAACTTTGCTCTTTTTTGTTTTTTTCTAAGTGTCTAGTGAAGGAAGATGACTTGAAAGTCATCTTTTTAAGTTCCACAAAAATTTCTCCATGTGTCCTTGGGCCCACACATGTGTTGGACCAATTAAAATTGGCCACACAAGGTGTGGGACCATTTAATGGACCACACGACCAAAGGGCCAAATATTGCAAGATTTTTAACCTTTAACTATATCACATTTGGTCCCAAATTTTCTAATTACTCCAAGCAAATTAATTCATGCACCACTTACGTCTCAAAATAAAATCGAAGGTCAAAAGTCTCGACTTCAAGTCCTGGAATAGTCTTGGCCCTAACTTATCATAGTTAATCCGGGTTGTCCCAATGTATAAAAATACGGGATATAACAGTCTTCCTCCTCAGCCACTTCATTCTATGATTGCTATTTTGGCCCCCTTGTCCGTATAAGAATTCATAGTGTGGCTTACTGTAACGGCCTTTGGTGCGGGCTCTTTTGGTGCCGCTTCCTCGACTGAGAACATCTCTTTGGCAGCGGGCTGTTCTCCCCATATTACTTTCATCCCATCAGGGGTTAGGAATTTCAGCATTTGGTGTAGTGTGGAAGGTACTGCCCTCATCATGTGTATCCAAGGTCTCCCGAACAAGGCATTGTACTTCATGTCTCCGTCAATAACGTAGAACTTTGCGTGTTGCACAACTTTAACCGTGTTCACGAGCAAGATAATCTCTCTTTTGGTGGTCTCACACGCCATGTTGAACCCGTTCAAGACCCTGGTCGTCGGTATGATTTGATCCAACATACCGAGTGGTTCGACGACCTTCCATCGAATGATATTTGCCGAGCTACCTGGATCAATTAAAATACGTTTAATGTGAGTTTTATTTATAAGTACAGATATTACCAGGGCATCATTATGAGGCTGAGTGATGCCTTCTACTTCCCCGTCGTTGAACGAAATAAGCCCATCCTACATAGTCCCTGCTCCTCTTTTTCCTCGTGATAGAGAATTTTTTTCTCTTCATGATAGGTCCTCGAGGTATCTCAACCCCGCCAATGATCATGTTGATTACATGTTATGGTTCTTCCGGCTTAGCCTTTTTGATGCCTTCCCTGTTCTTATAGTTATTCCTCCCTCGTTCACTCAAGAATTATTTGAGATGTCCATTCTTGAGTAATCAGGATACTTCATCCCTTAACCCCCTACAATCGTCGGTTCGATGCCCGTAGGTACCATAATAGTCACATATCAACTTCGAATCCCGCTGGGAAGGGTCGGTTCGGAGTGGCTTCGGCCATGTCGCCCTTTTTATCTTTCCAATAGCTGCCACTAGGGCCGACGAATTCACGTTGAAATTATACTCCTACAACCTAGGGCTTTCTCCGAAATGTGAGCCAGCGGCGGTGTTGGTTTTGTACTGAAGGCCTCTGCTAGACGAACCTCAATCAATCCGCCTATCTCCTCGATCGATCCACCTATCACCTAGGTTTATGCTGGGACCGGGGTTACTCCTGCATTTCTCCGACCTGAAGTCGGGCCTTACAGGCGGGTAAGGATGATACCTGTCCGAGAGGTTGTATTCCGGTTCAAATACCCTTTTTGATCTGTCGTTCCTTGTCCAGGTTACTGGACCCGGGAGGAGTCCAAGCTGATCATCCTCTACTCTGATCTTCGATTCGTACATGTTGTGTATGTCTTCCCAAGTCGTAGCACTGAATTCCAATAGATTCTTCTTCAATTTGAGGGACGCCTTGGAACTTCTAGGATTGAGTCCCTTCGTGAATGCTTGGGTGGCCCATTCGTCAGGCACCGCCTGTAGCAACATTCTTTCCTGCTGGAATTGGGTGACGAACTCTCTGTGTCGTTTGTCATCCTTCTGGAAAATCTTGAATATATCTGCCTTACGTGCTTGTACCTTTCCTGCCCTTGTGTGAGCTTTCACGAAGGCATCCGTAAGTTACTCAAAGGAGGGGATGGAGTGTTGGGGAAGTGAACAATACCACTGCATCGCTCCCTTAGTCAATGTTTCACTGAACTTCTTTAAGCTCACTGACTCAATCTCGTCATCCTCAAGATCGTTACCGGCTATAGCACATTTGTTGGCAGTAATATGCTCTTGCGGATCTGTGGTTCCGTTGTACTTTGGTATATCTGAAATTTTGAACCTCTTCGGGAGCCGCTTTGGTGCTGCACTTGGAGGAAAGGGCCTTCTTACGATGTATTTGGTTTCTTGACCGATGAGAATCGGAGGCGCTCCCGGGATTTGATCCACCCGGGAATTATAGTCATCCACTTTTTTCTCATTGGAGTCTATACGTTTGGTCAAAGTTTCGAGCATTCTTATCATCTCGGATGACTCGCCATTGACCGGCCTGTCCTGACTGTCACCGAGCTCAATTTCCCAAACTTGTTCAGATACCTAATCCGATTCCGGTGCCAACACATCGCTGAGATCCCTTTGGAGTCAGACAATGGCCTCCTATTGCTGCTGCATGGTGACGTGGTGTTCCTGCAACAAATTGTAAATCACACGTAAATTAATTTCCTCTGCTCTCTTCCGGGGGCTCCACACTTATTCGCACTATCAGCGCATGGGTTCTGGATGGGCTTATTGCCTACTGGTTCGACAGCAGGTGCGTTGTTGGGTGTAACCGCATCGAGTTTTGTGTTGTGTTTGCAAGATTCATCTTCGTTGAGATGAACGGAGTGGTTCGGGTTCAACATGATTAACCTGAAATCACAAAAACGAACAAAACAAGTGAAGGTTGTCTGTATAAGCCGTCACTATTATCCTTAGCCCCACGATGGGCGCCAAACTGTTTACCCTTAAAAGAGAGCAACAATTGAATTTGTACGCGGTTTAAAGGATATGTGACCAAGCTTATTAGCAAAAATGAAACGAATGAACAAACAATAAAGAATTATCGTAAAATGAATGAGATAGCTTGTGAATGCAAACGGCAGGTCCGAGTGAGGGAAAATTATGTCTCCTTGCTCGGACTAAAATTAATCAAAGATGAAGCTTTTGTAATGGTCGGGCTTTTGTTATTTAGAAAGGATTGACAACATGAGATACATATGAGATGAAGAAGATGATGCCCTCTAACGGGGCTGGTACATATGCTTTTATAGTGCTACTGTCCTACTCTAACTAAAAGACACGAACTCCAAAGTGGGTAAATGATTCCTAAAATATCGGGCGCGTCTGTGGAAGGCGTGATTGTCACACCCCATTTTAACCGGGTCGATTTAGGAGTATGACGTATTGGTGATTCCTGTTTATTTGTTTTAAGGAGTCGCCACCTAATTGATTTAACGGTGAATTAGGACACCTAAATGTTAACTAAGGTAAAGTTAAAACTAAACCTCAATTAATAGTCTGCTTAACCAGTGTGATTCTAGGTAAGGGCTCTATATTATCCTAAAGGGAAGGGGTTAGGCATCCTTTAGGATCCGTTAACTTACGGTTATCCGACCAAACTTAGGTTAATTAATTTAGATTAAATGCGAAAATAATATTTAAGGAAATAATTTTGTATATTATGACTAAGGTTTTAAAAGGATACAAATATAATAATTCTATTTAAAATAATGCTTATAGATATTACTAAAGTTTTAAATGAGAAATATTAGCTAGCATAAGACGAATAGAAAATATGATAATTTATATAGAAAGAAAATTTTAAATGCCGTTCAGCAAAGAAGGTTTGAAATGCTGAGTAATACTTAAAAATATGTTGATATAATTTTAAATACTAATACTATTTTAAAATAAAACTTGTAAAAGATAATTTACATATGAGAAGATTTCGCAAATTGGAACTTTGAATAAAATAGTGTGATATAAATATGACTATGTAGAAAAATCTAGACTATTCTTTAAATAGAAAGCAAAAGGACAGTGAGTTTTCTTATTAATCATACCTAGTTAAAAATATGCATGATTAATTCCAAATTTGAAGAATTTATCTATAAAGTATACTTGAGCTTATATTCGCGTATTAATGCTGTTTTGAAATATCTATAATAGTAAGAATAAAATATAATTTTTCTTTACTTAAAATATATAGTCGTGCCGTTTTGCAAATCAATTATTCTCAATAAAATAAATATACATTATAAATAATTTAATATGAGAAGAGGGGGAAATAAACTTATCGACTGTTAACCTTCTTTAAACTAACCAGCCACTACTAAACTTACTAGTTTCCCAAAAAAAAGTTCAACCAAATCAATACAAAAGAACAAAATGTTAGTCATGTGATACTAAATAAATACATAAAGGAATAGAATAGAGGGGTAAATAAGTTGAGTGGGCTCAGCCCATTTGGACGGCAGAGCTGCTGCTATTGGGCTTTGGCCCAGTAGATTTCATTTTGCTGTGGATGGATTGAATGACGAACGACTCGGAGAAATTAAGTTGGGTTTTTAACCCAACATCAAATGCGGCAGGGAGACGAGTCCCTCGGGCTCATACGCGAGGTTTATGCAAAGAAACGAGAGAAAAAGAGTTAGTACATAACCAATAAATAAGGCTAAACATATGAATATGAGCTCAAAAACAGATCAGTAGATTGTGCATATACTATGTATATTTAAGTGTATCTCATTCATAAACATACTTCAACGAGATATACTTGCAACATATGCAGAATCCTAACGAGATGTATACCGACATTATGGAATATATATAGAGCTTAACTAATGCGTATTCACTCATTCCTTCGAAAAAGACTTCAAGATACTTCAAACACACAACAAATACCCCACTGCTTGTGTTCTACAACACGAGCAGCATAAAGAGAAGAGGAAAAAATATACAAAACTGGGTGTGCCTGAATTCAGTCTAAACAAATCTGACATTGGTTATACAGGTTAAAGAAAACTCAACTAATAGTAAATTCATGAAGCAACATGGAATTGTGTAAGGTAAGAATAGTTTTTAACAACTCAACTCCAATCTACACATTTTAAAAACTGCTTTCTAGTATGTTAAGAATCCCAAAGATGTTCTATTCCAATTAAGTAAAATTAGTTCACATGGATGGACCTTGATCTTTCATTTGTCCAATCTGAATACCTTTAACTAATTTAAGAAGAACACAAAGACTAGGCTAATCAATACTGAAAACAAATTACCATAAGGCTACACAGTTGAAGTATTTCAGGCATTATTTCAAGATATACTAAAGGCAACTTCACAAAAGGGGACACAACATTCAACAACATCAACCCGATATATATACAAAGGTTCATATTCAACTTGGAATATACCAGATGCTTGAAAAAACAGCAGAACCCAAGTGAATAAAAAAGAAACAAACAAACTCACAGATAAATTTAAAGTTTCAGAGGAATCTGAATAATGATCAGCTTCAATTAAGACTCAAGGAACATTAAGAGACTCAGAGGGATCTGGACAGAAACTAGGATCAAACCTACATAAGTGACATGCCATTTAGGAGTTTTTAAGAAATTTTAAAAGATCTGAATCGACTCATAACCAAATAAACTAAAGGATTCGTGAGATACCTTCCAAGTTTTTAATATTTAGTAAGTAAAGTGAAAACAGAAATGCATTTTTTATATGAATGATCCTCGCATATTCTCATGGTTAGGCAAAATTTTGAACAAGGATTTAATCATGTTCAAGTAAATTAGCATATCTCAAGAGTTTAGTCATGTCATTTCACACAATCTTACATAAACAGTAGCTGAACATATCAGTATTCAAACTAACACATGCTTTGAGTTAATTCTTCAATATGATAACTGAAGGAAACCATTGGGATTTAAAACATCTTTTAATAAATAAGAACTGATGGTTTGGATCATTCATGTCAAACGAATTGAGGGAGAAGAAGGGAGCATAGACAACAGGACCAGTTTATTATGGTCTCTCATTACGATGGACTCCTGATAAGCATGTAACCAAGACAGAAATATATCGTATTTATACTGGTTTAAACATGGATCAACATATATCTCGATTTGAATCTGGAACGACTAAGTTCATGACATATTAATCAAGCTGAGTAAAAAAAAATGAGAGTTAAGCTAAACTAACTAAGACGATCACAATAATCTTTATTATCCAAACTAAACAATTCCTATAATTTTACAATACTCTAATTCAAACAGCAATCCAGACAGGCAGTAAATATACACTAATCACATACTAACAATATGCCAAACATAGATTAAGATGAAATTTTAAGGATAGAAACTAGGGATTACTCTGACCTTTTCTAGGTGCAGCGAAATGAGTACGGGGCCTTCGATTCATGCTCGAACACTTCAAATTCGATGTCGCGAGACTCGAATTCGCGACAAACGCAGAGTAGACGAAAAAATTGTTTAAATATTTTTTGATTCGATGTTTTCGGGATATTGTGACAGCTAAAAGAAATTACTTTGCAAAGGATTCCTTGAACCGAAAATCAGTTATTGAGGAAACTTTCAGAATCAAGGATTTCATTCTTTTGGGGGTTTTCTCGATTTTAAGGTTTCAATCCTTGGGGGTTTCCTGAATCCAAAAATCCTCCCTCTCAACTGAATCATCGTTCTTCATTTATAGAGTGAAGACAGATATGGGGAACAAGAGGGAGTGGGGAACAGTGTCAGAAAGCGTGAGATGGGGCGAAAGGAGTGGGGTGTCAGACGAGTGGGGTGGAAGAGCGTGGTGTAGTGGAGGTGTCAGAGGTATGGGTGGGAGTGACAGTAGCGAGTGGAGATGATGATGGTGGAGACAGGTGTGGTGCGGCGTGGGGTGTGTCAGAGGTGTCGGTGATGAAGTGGGAGTCACGAAGGGGGTATGGGTGTGGTGGAGATGGCGGTGATGGAAGAGGGAAAAGGAGGGGCGGCGCTAGGGTTTTTTGGGGGGAAGAGGAAGAGAGGCGGAAGGAAGAAGAGGAAACGAAGAGGCGGAAGAAGATGAGAAGTTAGGGGAAACCCTTATTTTGTGCGAAATGGGTCAGACCCAGTCCATAAATGGACTGGGTTAATTCTTTTTAGACCGGGTATTAAGAGAATAGGCTAATAAATTAAAACACGAATTATTCTAAAAATTGAGATAAGAGGTGTGGACTAGTCCAAAAATATTAGAGATTAATCGGACTTTGATTTGGGGTCCGGTAAGTCAAATCACGAACTGAGTGCAAGAAATAGTTCGGCTTCTAAATTTGAATAAGAGACCTATTTAAATAACTTGTGTTAAAATATTGATCGACATGAAATGCGCAAACATTAATGCTCAGATAAAAAATGGCGTTGTAATAGCCGTGTAATAATATTCCGAAAATCCACAGTAAGATAAATACTATTATTTAATTATACAAAGATAAATGCGATGCGTGCGCGTAAGCTGGTAAAATGCCGAAATGATAAAAAATTATGAATTTATAATAATAGTAATAAATAATAATGATAATAATAATAATACTAATAATAATAATAAAATGCGGTAATAGTAATAAGAATAATTAATAGAATAATGCAATAGCGGTATTGATAAGAGGCTAATAATTATAGTAAACATAATATATATATTTTTATTTTTTCCAAAAATATTAGAAGCGCAAAATAGGTATTTCGGAGGAGAGGCGGGACAAAATTGGGTGTCAACAACTTGTCCCTCTTTGCCCGGTAATGATGAAAAGAGTTGTCGGGCAAAGACGTTGACTCGATAGCCTATTTTGTCCCGGCTAAAGGAAGCTTGAGAAAGTTATGACCGAACTCCGGTCTCTGAGTTGCCTACATATCTCGGGCTGTACGAGAATCAGGTCGAGTGTAGTTCTGGGACAATTACGACACTTGAACCCCAATTGGCGCGAAACTTGCAAAATATTGTCTCAGTGCTGAATTATGATAACACTGGGTATTGTGATAGAAACTTGAGAATTCTGAAAATTGAATTGTTGGAACGCAAGAGAATACTTGTAATTAGACGAGTGTTCGAGGTAGATCTTTGACCCGTGTCGGGAAGTCTGATTATCCTTCCCGACAACTTGCCCCAGTTCGCTGCTGAAGAAAAAGTTCCACGAGTTGATGTGTGATGCCAACTTTGATATTGTCAAAAGCCACAAGCTACAAAACAATTGTTAGCAATAAAGAAATAATATGTGTAAATAAGACAGGGTTGGAAAAGTTTACACTTGTAACCCCTGTTTCGAAAGTTGAATCCACAATATACTTTGGAGATGAATTAAATTTACGGCTTCCAATTGAGTCGATATTGAGATCCACTTTAACGAGAGCTAAATCCAAAATTGAATTTGAAATACCCCTAAATTGAATTTGAAAATACCCGCATTCTGAGGTGGGTGCCTGAACTGAAATATAAGATACCCGCATTCGGAGGTGGGTGCCTGAACTTGAAATATAAGATACCCGCATTCGGAGGTGGGTGCCTGAACTGAAATATAAGATACCCGCATTCGGAGGTGGGTGCCTGAACTGAAATATAAGATACCCGCATTCGGAGGTGGGTGCCTGAACTTGAAATATAAGATACCCGCATTCGGAGGTGGGTGCCTGAACTTGAATATAAGATACCCGCATTCGGAGGTGGGTGCCTGAACTGAACATTGAAATACCCGCATTCTAAGGTGGGCGCCTAAATTGAAAATTGGCATACCCGCATTCTAAGGTGGGTGCCTAATTTGAACATTGAAATACCCGCATTCTAAGGTGGGTGCCTGAATTGAACATTGAAATACCCGCATTCTAAGGTGGGCGCCTGGATTGAAAATATACATACCCGCATTCTAAGGTGGGTGCCCAAATTAAATTTTGAAATACCCGCATTCTAAGGTGGGTGCCTAAATTGAAAATTGACATACCCGCATTCTAAGGTGGGTGCCTGGATTGAAATTGACATACCCGCATTCTAAGGTGGGTGCCTAAAATTGAAAATTGGCATACCCGCATTCTAAGGTGGGTGCCCAAATTAAATTTTGAAATACCCGCATTCTAAGGTGGGTGCCTAATTTGAACATTGAAATACCCGCATTCTAAGGTGGGTGCCTGAATTGAACATTGAAATACCCGCATTCTAAGGTGGGTGCCTGGATTGAAATTGACATACCCGCATTCTAAGGTGGGTGCCCAAATTAAATTTTGAAATACCCGCATTCTAAGGTGGGTGCCTAAATTGAAAATTGACATACCCGCATTCTAAGGTGGGTGCCTAATTTGAATTTTGAAATACCCGCATTCTAAGGTGGGTGCCTAAAATTGAAAATTGACATACCCGCATTCTAAGGTGGGTGCCTAATTTGAATTTGGAAATACCCGCATTTTAAGGTGGGTGCCTATATCATGTCCACTTCCCATGGTGCAAAAATGTAAATCCACATCCACTTTCAGGATGCAGAAAAATAAATCCAAGTCCACTTTCACAGTTCAAAATATAAATCTACGTCCGCATTTCACGGTACAAAATATAAATCCACGTCGACTTTGACGTCCGTATTATACGGTACAACAGTAAATTTACATCTACTTTCACGTCTGCATTAGACGGCGCAAAAATAAATTCACTTTTACTTTCGAAACATAAATCTGTATCCACTTTCTACAATTATATGTATATTTTTGTAATATAATTCTACTCCCACTCCCATACTCGTATCCACAATATAAATGTAAATCCACGTCCACTTTAGAGATAATATTGTAAAAAGATATCCACATCTTACTCGATGTCCCATTGTGACGGGGGTTAAATCTATAATTAACCCCACAATTTGATATACGATGCAATATTTCGATCTTGTTATCTTATTAACATACTTCATTCTAAAAGAATTTGATAATGATTTGAACATGTATGAAGTGATGACGAAATTGAGGAATTCTAACCAATAACAGGTGATCAAGGTCAGTGTCCATGATTATATGTATTCGATCCATCGATGAATGTCACGAGCTAAAACAATTGTTAGTGATAAGAATCAATAGCTGGGTCTAAAAGAATTATACTTACAGCCCTTGGTTGAGAAGATGAACTTGTGTCCACTGTTGCAATTGAAATTTCGTGATGAGTGGAACGACGCCCACCGTTCGGCATAAGCTACCTTTGCATCCACGCTGAAGAGTATTTGCATTTTGAAGAAAGTTAACTTTTTGATCACGCCCATAATTTAATACATGCACCGTGTTCATGTTAATTGGACCTGTCTCAACAAAGAAAAATTGTGAGTTTAAAAGAAAATTGGTTGACTTGTGCATGTCGGGGAACTTGGCCCTTGAATTGACCTTTGTCTCGGTCGCGTCCACGTTCTTCGATGTCTCACCACATATCTTGCTTTGCCGGGGAGTTTCAGTTATAAAAAAAATGTATTTTGAAAATAAAAGTAATGAGATTTGGATGACTTTGAAAGGAAATACTTAGTGGCTCTAATATGTAACATGACTAAGAAGACTCGATTTTTGAATTTATTCACATTTTAGAAATATGGATGGACTTTTGTTTAAGACCACTTTTATGCTACTTCTAAAAATTTATCACAGTTTCAGTCTTAGAGATGCTTGATTCTGGACAATTGAAAAATAAGAACTTATAATGAAAGTTTTCGAAAGTGATTTGACCGACTTCGAAATTTGTCCCAGTTTCAAGTCCTGGAAACGCTTGGTTCTAAACGATCGAAAAGTGAGAAAATGGTAATGAAAATTTTGAAAGTGATTTGACCGATTTCAAAAATTTGTCTCAGTTTCAAGATACTAAGACACATGAATTTAAGCGGTGGGGAAGACCAAGTTTTGTATAAAAATCCTTATATATTTTATAGGAACCAAAATGTTTGAACAAACTGAAGATAAAAATTTTAAGATAGAAGGGCCGAACCCGCCTCGGGTTGCCTACGTATCCCCAAAGGAATCAGGCCAGACGTAGTTCGTGATGAACATAAAGATTTTTGAGTTTGTTTTGTTTTTCAATAAAGGGGGGCCGAACCCGATATGGGTTGCCTACGTATCCAAAAGGAAATCAGGCCACACGTAGTTCCACCCATACAACAAAACACTGAAATATTTGAAAAAAGTGGCCGAACCCGATGTGGGCTGCCTACGTATCCAACAGGAAGTCAGGCCAAACGTAGTTCGTTCATACAACAAAACACTGAAATATTTTGAAAAAGTGGCCGAACCCGATGTGGGCTGCCTACGTATCCAACAGGAAGTCAGGCCAAACGTAGTTCCAACCACAAAACAAAGACGTTGAAATAATTTGAAAAGAGTGGCCGAACCCGATGTGGGCTGCCTACGTATCCAACAGGAAGTCAGGCCAAACGTAGTTCGTTCAAACAAAATGACAGAATCTTAATTTAAAAAGGCCGTAACAAAACATAGAGGCAACATGACAAAAGGAACTAAATGTTCTAGTTGATACCTCCGGCCTACTACAAAAGGAAATTTAAACTGAAAATACTGAAACTCCCGACGAACCGGGGCTAAGATAGAAGTTCAATTTTGCAACTCAGGTCCTGGCTCAGCAGCCTATAAAGTCAATATTTCAGCAAAGTCTTTGATTATCGCAGCATGATCATTTTCATCTTCCACGAACAGGTTCTTGACTCCCTCCACGATATCATCATAGGCAACTTCAACAATCAGATCTGAAGGTTTTGAGAAAGTTTGATCAATGGTAGGAATAGGTTTTGGCAATGCAATCTCCTTCCTTTTATTCTTTCGTGCTTTCTTCACTTCTTCCTCAGTTGGCTCATATCCCAAACCGAATGTAAATTGTTGCGTAGGGAGAACGACTGGCTCAACCCGCCCATTTAGTGTTTTCCCTAGCCCAAATCCAGGTTGGTACCCATTTCTCACCATTTCTTTTGCAACCATAATTGCGGCACATGATCTTTTGAACTCTTGAGTTTGACATACTTCACTCTCCTTAGTGACATTCACAACCTCCCAAGCGTGGTAAGCTGCTCCGTCGAACCCTCCTTCTGCCTCGACGAATGGAGTGGATTGCTCTATATAGAAAGACGTGTCTCCTTCTCCATGTATACATATTTGTTGTTGATCCACTCGAATTTGACAGTTTGGTGCAAAGTAGATGGTACAGCCCCAGCCAGATGAATCCACGGCCTACCTAACAGCATATTGTATGACGTGGAAATATCAAGTACTTGAAAGTCCATAATGAATTCAACAGGGCCAATCAACACTTTCAACTCTATTTCCCCAATAGGACGCCTTGGAGCCCCATCAAATGCTCGAATATTCATATCACTGGTCTTGAGCTCGCTAACATTATATCCGATCTTCTTCAGACTTGTTAATGGACAGATGTTGAGTCCAGAACCCCCATCAACTAATACCTTAGCCACAAACATGTTACGACACTTGACAGTTATATGGAGTGCTTTGTTATGCATGCATCCTTCCGGCGGCAATTCTTCATTATCGAAGCTGATTCGATGACTGTCAAGCACGCGCTCAATCATCCCAGCTAACGCCTCACTAGTTGTTTCGCTTGGAACATATGCTTCATTCAAAATCCTCAACAGTGCATTCCTGTGCATATCTGAACTCAAAAGCAAAGAGAGAATAGGAATTTGAGCATTGGTCTTTTTCAACTGATCCACAACTGAGTACTCACTAGCCTTGATCTTCCTCAAAAATTCTTCTGCTTCGGTTTCAGTCACGACCCTTTTGGGAGGTACATTGGCTTCCTTAACTTGCCCCAATCTAACTAGCTCTTCTGGAGAATAGCATCTTCCAGACCTTGTCATTCCTGATGTCTTAACCTTGTCAGTGATCGTGTCCTTTCCTCGACATTCCATCACAGTTTGTTGATAATTCCATGGTACGGCTTTTGTATCTAGCACTGGTAACTGATTTGGTGCTCGAACTACTTCCACAGGTATTGATGAAGCTCCTAATATCTCGACAGGCACACAACCCTTTATCACTACAGCCGGAGAAGCAACGGATACAAAATCATGATCCTCCACACGATCCACAGGCACTATAAATTCGGCTGGGTCGTCAACATTTTCATCTATTCCAATCATATTTATCGTGGCCCCATCATGGGTCGGGAGTGGATTGTTAACCACATTTGGTGTTGGTGGTTTGACCGTGATCTGTTTTGCTTCAATAAGATCCTCAACCTTATGCTTCAATGCGTAACAACGATCAGTGGAATGGCCTTTTACCCCCGAATGATATGCACATGTTTTAGTGGGATCAAAGCTTCTGGGTAATGGATCTAGAATTCTACCTTCCACGGGATATACTAAGCCTGAAGCTTGCAGTCTTTCGAAAACAACGCTCAGTGGTTCTCCCAATGGTGTGAAATTGCGAAACGGTTTATTTGGGCGAGGTGCGGATGCATTGTTTGGATGATGAGGTTGTGATGGTGGAGCTGGATATGTTGGTGGTCGTGGAGCTCGATATGCTGGTTGTGTGTTGTAAACAGGGTAGGATATTTGTGGTGATTGAGGTTGGTAAGATGACAAAGCTTGGTCGTAGGGATGTGGAGAATATTGGAAATATTGTGAGTGGTGAGCGTTAGGCTGGTATCGCGGTGGTCGTTGATGGCGGTATGATGTGTTTCCCAAGGCCATCACCGATGCTGCTTCTTTCTCTTTTTTCTTTCCATTTCCGAGAGTACCAGTTTGTATAGCCCTACTGGTAGACTGCAAAGCTGCTAGACTTGTTATTCTCCCTGTCTTAATGCCATCTTCGATCATGTCCCCAGCTTTGATCACTTCTGCAAAAGTTTTTCCACTCATTGTCACCAAACGTTCATAGTATTCCGGTTCTAGTGCTTGAATGAAGAAAGTAACCATTTCTGTTTCCTCCATGGGTGGGTGTACCCTAGATGCTTCTTCCCTCCACCGTATAGCATATTCTCGAAATGATTCGGTGAACTTCTTCTTCAACTTTGTAATTGAGATTCTGTCAGGAGCGATCTCAACATGAAACTTGTAGTGATCCACAAAAGCATTTGCCAAATCATCCCAAGTACGCCATTTGGTTGTATCTTGCTTAGAATACCACTCCAAGGCTTTTCCACTCAAACTCTGATTGAATAGTTTGACTCTTATCCCTTCATTCTTCCCCACACCAATCAACTTTTCACAATAGACCTTCAAATGGAAGAAAGGGTTCCCCGACCCATCAAACTTCTCAAATTTTGGAATCTTGTAACCTGGTGGCAATTCTACCTCAGGAAATGCACATAATTCTTCATATCTCACGCTTTGGTTACTACCAAGTCTACGCAAACTTCTCATGGCATCTTCCAAACTTTTGAGCTTTCTATTTATCATTTCATCATTAACTGACCGTGCCTCATTTTCAACTTCGACATAATGATCAACATCTGTGCGACATTGTCCTTGAATCTGTGTCATGGGTGGAGCTGTGGTATAAGTATACACCGGCGGAACTTGATGTGTGTCATGTGCTGGCGGTATGAATTGAGCTTTTGAAGAGGTGGTTGTAAATAAAAAGGGAGCATTTTGAGTGAGGTGTTCGGAACGAACTGGCTGAGAAGTGGTGAAATAATTTGCTTGGTTAAATTCGTCCAAATTTGGGAATGGATGTGGCACAGGCAAAGTTTGACGAACTCCCTGGGACGGAGTCATATGTGGCGGTGTTTGAGAAAATGACCGGTTATGAAGTACCATATGACTTAGTTCGGCAACTCGTCGCTCCAGACGAGCAATGGTCTCCAAATGTGTTTCTGGTTCATTAGAGGATGTGGGATCACTCGTGATTGGTAAACTAAGAGATGGCTCAGATGAAGTGGTTGCATTGATCAAACTTTGCTCCATTTTAGAACGAGTCCTTTTAGTTAACCAGGTGATTAGTGATGAGTCAGAATCTGATTTCTTGGCTTTAGACCGTGTGAAATATGGATGCTCCGCCAGTTCCCTTTTAGCACAAGTCAACCTTTTTTGTTTTGAAAATAGGTTTAAAAAGAAAAAAGATAAAAACAAGAAAAAGAAAAGGAAAATGAGTCAGTATACGGTAAGGATAATATTATTGCATATAAACACATTATTGCACATAATACATCGCGTTTTATAATGCAAGGGACCTCTTTATGCCAGAGGTAGGCCTAACGAACATTGAAGGACAAACATGTCTTTTATGTATCATTCCATAACTCTTCTTACAACTAATTTACAATAAAATAAAATTTATTACATGCCAATAAATAATACATCTCAAAGTTAAACTAAGATATCTAATACTTCAACTCCACTAATTTCTTTTGGTTGTCTTCAACCTCCAGCATTAATTTAGATGCTCCACGTCAACCTGCAACAAAAGGTCAGTTTTTCTTGAAATACTTATCTATAGAGTACTAGGTCTACATATTCCACATATTTGTCCTTCAAATAATGCACATAGATAGTGAGTAGTGTCACTTAGAGTCATAGACTCTTTTGGACATTTGGTAAGGTTGACTAATGAACTTAATACACCAAGGGTATTAAGCCTCCTAGGTTTAGAATGATGCGTGTCCTTACAAGGTTTTGGCTTCGCTCTACCCTAAGTAGACTAAGAATGGGTTTACTAGACGCAAAGTTCCCAAGCGGACTGCTCGAGTGAGAAGGCTACGCGGTCCCCGTTATTCGGGCACCCCCGCGCATGCGCCAACTCCCTTAAAATTTGGATTCTACGAAGAAATTTGCGGGTGCGCTAAGCACACCTCGCGTGTACGTGTGATAGTGTGAATTTTCCAAAAGTGGAGGAAATATGAACGAAATGCCAGTTTAAGGAAAGCAGTAATAACATATTACACAGAAAATACATATAAGGAATAAAAATACTTAAAAGCATATAAAGCAACAATATAGACAAAATAAAGCAAAATAAACAAAGCATCCAACAAATGATTTATTAACCTAAGTTGTTATGGTTAAGAGCCTAAAATCCCCAGCGGAGTCGCCAAGCTGTCACACCCCATTTTAACCGGGTCGATTTAGGAGTATGACGTATTGGTGATTCCTGTTTATTTGTTTTAAGGAGTCGCCACCTAATTGATTTAACGGTGAATTAGGACACCTAAATGTTAACTAAGGTAAAGTTAAAACTAAACCTCAATTAATAGTCTGCTTAACCAGTGTGATTCTAGGTAAGGGCTCTATATTATCCTAAAGGGAAGGGGTTAGGCATCCTTTAGGATCCGTTAACTTACGGTTATCCGACCAAACTTAGGTTAATTAATTTAGATTAAATGCGAAAATAATATTTAAGGAAATAATTTTGTAAATTATGACTAAGGTTTTAAAAGGATACAAATATAATAATTCTATTTAAAATAATGCTTATAGATATTACTAATGTTTTAAATGAGAAATATTAGCTAGCATAAGACGAATAGAAAATATGATAATTTATATAGAAAGAAAATTTTAAATGTCGTTCAGCAAAGAAGGTTTGAAATGCTGAGTAATACTTAAAAATATGTTGATATAATTTTAAATACTAATACTATTTTAAAATAAAACTTGTAAAAGATAATTTACATATGAGAAGATTTCGCAAATTGGAACTTTGAATAAAATAGTGTGATATAAATATGACTATGTAGAAAAATCTAGACTATTCTTTAAATAGAAAGCAAAAGGACAGTGAGTTTTCTTATTAATCATACCTAGTTAAAAATATGCATGATTAATTCCAAATTTGAAGAATTTATCTATAAAGTATACTTGAGCTTATATTCGCGTATTAATGCTGTTTTGAAATATCTATAATAGTAAGAATAAAATATAATTTTTCTTTACTTAAAATATATAGTCGTGCCGTTTTGCAAATCAATTATTCTCAATAAAATAAATATACATTATAAATAATTTAATATGAGAAGAGGGGGAAATAAACTTATCGACTGTTAACCTTCTTTAAACTAACCAGCCACTACTAAACTTACTAGTTTCCCAAAAAAAAGTTCAACCAAATCAATACAAAAGAACAAAATGTTAGTCATGTGATACTAAATAAATACATAAAGGAATAGAATAGAGGTAAATAAGTTGAGTGGGCTCAGCCCATTTGGACGGCAGAGCTGCTGCTATTGGGCTTTGGCCCAGTAGATTTCATTTTGCTGTGGATGGATTGAATGACGAACGACTCGGAGAAATTAAGTTGGGTTTTTAACCCAACATCAAATGCGGCAGGGAGACGAGTCCCTCGGGCTCATACGCGAGGTTTATGCAAAGAAACGAGAGAAAAAGAGTTAGTACATAACCAATAAATAAGGCTAAACATATGAATATGAGCTCAAAAACAGATCAGTAGATTGTGCATATACTATGTATATTTAAGTGTATCTCATTCATAAACATACTTCAACGAGATATACTTGCAACATATGCAGAATCCTAACGAGATGTATACCGACATTATGGAATATATATAGAGCTTAACTAATGCGTATTCACTCATTCCTTCGAAAAAGACTTCAAGATACTTCAAACACACAACAAATACCCCACTGCTTGTGTTCTACAACACGAGCAGCATAAAGAGAAGAGGAAAAAATATACAAAACTGGGTGTGCCTGAATTCAGTCTAAACAAATCTGACATTGGTTATACAGGTTAAAGAAAACTCAACTAATAGTAAATTCATGAAGCAACATGGAATTGTGTAAGGTAAGAATAGTTTTTAACAACTCAACTCCAATCTACACATTTTAAAAACTGCTTTCTAGTATGTTAAGAATCCCAAAGATGTTCTATTCCAATTAAGTAAAATTAGTTCACATGGATGGACCTTGATCTTTCATTTGTCCAATCTGAATACCTTTAACTAATTTAAGAAGAACACAAAGACTAGGCTAATCAATACTGAAAACAAATTACCATAAGGCTACACAGTTGAAGTATTTCAGGCATTATTTCAAGATATACAAAAGGAAACTTCACAAAAGGGGACACAACATTCAACAACATCAACCCGATATATATACAAAGGTTCATATTCAACTTGGCATATACCAGATGCTTGAAAAAACAGCAGAACCCAAGTGAATAAAAAAGAAACAAACAAACTCACAGATAAATTTAAAGTTTCAGAGGAATCTGAATAATGATCAGCTTCAATTAAGACTCAAGGAACATTAAGAGACTCAGAGGGATCTGGACAGAAACTAGGATCAAACCTACATAAGTGACATGCCATTTAGGAGTTTTTAAGAAATTTTAAAAGATCTGAATCGACTCATAACCAAATAAACTAAAGGATTCGTGAGATACCTTCCAAGTTTTTAATATTTAGTAAGTAAAGTGAAAACAGAAATGCATTTTTTATATGAATGATCCTCGCATATTCTCATGGTTAGGCAAAATTTTGAACAAGGATTTAATCATGTTCAAGTAAATTAGCATATCTCAAGAGTTTAGTCATGTCATTTCACACAATCTTACATAAACAGTAGCTGAACATATCAGTATTCAAACTAACACATGCTTTGAGTTAATTCTTCAATATGATAACTGAAGGAAACCATTGGGATTTAAAACATCTTTTAATAAATAAGAACTGATGGTTTGGATCATTCATGTCAAACGAATTGAGGGAGAAGAAGGGAGCATAGACAACAGGACCAGTTTATTATGGTCTCTCATTACGATGGACTCCTGATAAGCATGTAACCAAGACAGAAATATATCGTATTTATACTGGTTTAAACATGGATCAACATATATCTCGATTTGAATCTGGAACGACTAAGTTCATGACATATTAATCAAGCTGAGTAAAAAAAAATGAGAGTTAAGCTAAACTAACTAAGACGATCACAATAATCTTTATTATCCAAACTAAACAATTCCTATAATTTTACAATACTCTAATTCAAACAGCAATCCAGACAGGCAGTAAATATACACTAATCACATACTAACAATATGCCAAACATAGATTAAGATGAAATTTTAAGGATAGAAACTAGGGATTACTCTGACCTTTTCTAGGTGCAGCGAAATGAGTACGGGGCCTTCGATTCATGCTCGAACACTTCAAATTCGATGTCGCGAGACTCGAATTCGCGACAAACGCAGAGTAGACGAAAAAATTGTTTAAATATTTTTTGATTCGATGTTTTCGGGATATTGTGACAGCTAAAAGAAATTACTTTGCAAAGGATTCCTTGAACCGAAAATCAGTTATTGAGGAAACTTTCAGAATCAAGGATTTCATTCTTTTGGGGGTTTTCTCGATTTTAAGGTTTCAATCCTTGGGGGTTTCCTGAATCCAAAAATCCTCCCTCTCAACTGAATCATCGTTCTTCATTTATAGAGTGAAGACAGATATGGGGAACAAGAGGGAGTGGGGAACAGTGTCAGAAAGCGTGAGATGGGGCGAAAGGAGTGGGGTGTCAGACGAGTGGGGTGGAAGAGCGTGGTGTAGTGGAGGTGTCAGAGGTATGGGTGGGAGTGACAGTAGCGAGTGGAGATGATGATGGTGGAGACAGGTGTGGTGCGGCGTGGGGTGTGTCAGAGGTGTCGGTGATGAAGTGGGAGTCACGAAGGGGGTATGGGTGTGGTGGAGATGGCGGTGATGGAAGAGGGAAAAGGAGGGGCGGCGCTAGGGTTTTTTGGGGGGAAGAGGAAGAGAGGCGGAAGGAAGAAGAGGAAACGAAGAGGCGGAAGAAGATGAGAAGTTAGGGGAAACCCTTATTTTGTGCGAAATGGGTCAGACCCAGTCCATAAATGGACTGGGTTAATTCTTTTTAGACCGGGTATTAAGAGAATAGGCTAATAAATTAAAACACGAATTATTCTAAAAATTGAGATAAGAGGTGTGGACTAGTCCAAAAATATTAGAGATTAATCGGACTTTGATTTGGGGTCCGGTAAGTCAAATCACGAACTGAGTGCAAGAAATAGTTCGGCTTCTAAATTTGAATAAGAGACCTATTTAAATAACTTGTGTTAAAATATTGATCGACATGAAATGCGCAAACATTAATGCTCAGATAAAAAATGGCGTTGTAATAGCCGTGTAATAATATTCCGAAAATCCACAGTAAGATAAATACTATTATTTAATTATACAAAGATAAATGCGATGCGTGCGCGTAAGCTGGTAAAATGCCGAAATGATAAAAAATTATGAATTTATAATAATAGTAATAAATAATAATGATAATAATAATAATACTAATAATAATAATAAAATGCGGTAATAGTAATAAGAATAATTAATAGAATAATGCAATAGCGGTATTGATAAGAGGCTAATAATTATAGTAAACATAATATATATTTTTTTATTTTTTCCAAAAATATTAGAAGCGCAAAATAGGTATTTCGGAGGAGAGGCGGGACAAAATTGGGTGTCAACAGTGATCCTCGGAGATAAATCTGTGAAAGATAACCTTTCACAGATTCAGACTTATCTTCTCGGACACTCCTCGAATTTATCTTCTCGGACACTCCTCGAACTTATCTTCTCGGACTTATTCTCGGACCTTCGTTAATCACACCGTATATTCCTTCGATGAACCAAGGAGAACTTTTCCAAGTTCTCACCGCACACTAATTTCATTGTAGGATAAGGGTAAAAAAGTACTTACCACAAGACAAGAGTAACTTTAACTTGGACCATTTGGATACTTGTAATAGTGCAATTTATTTTGATCCCATCTCTGAAAAATTTGATATGTTGCCTGTCCCTGAGCCAAATTCTGGTAAAACAGAAAATGTTATAGTTGGTTTAGGAGTTTTAAATGAATGCCTTTGCATGACTCGTAAGGATAAAAAGGGCCTTGAGATATTGGTCATGAAGGAATACGGAGTGAGGGACTCATGGACATCCTTATTTTTCCTTAGGTATTTTCCTTCTTGTGAATTTACACTGCCCTTTTGCGTCACAAAAAAAAGAGAATTGGCTTTGATAAAAAAATAGAATTGTAGTTGTATACTACATGGATCCACAAGGAGGGTATCTTAATCTCACAACAGATACAAACTTTGTCGTTACATATGTGGAATTAAGCCTGTCAAGTGGGTCGGGCCGTCCTGGACCCGGCCCGATAAACCCGGCCCAGACCCAACTAAGGGGTGTAAGGGGCTGCGCTAGGTGGGATTTATTAGGGGGCTGGGCCGGACAGGGTGGACAGCCCGCTAGCCAGGCCCACTAGTAGCCCGGGTGATGGCCCATCGGGGCACCGGCCCGGCCCACTTCAAATTGTTTTTTTTTAAAAAAAAAAAAGAGATAAGTACTACATTTATTACTAATAATAAACATTTTAAAAACATTGTATCCCAATAAATTAGGAGTCTCTTTTTACGGAGCACTTTAGTTTTCTTTAAATTTGTATTTTAAAGCTAGACAATCTTGTTTTCTCAACAAATATACCTTTGATGCATTTTCAGTATATAGTATATATTAGATTGTGATAGCTTTATATAAAAGTAAAATTCATTAGCATGTCACATATAATGTGGATACGTATTATATCAAATATAATACTCCATCCGTTTCAATTTATGTGAACATATTACTTTATTAGTAGGTGCTAAAAAGAATGACCCCTTTCTATATTTGGAAACATTACCTTTATGCAATAATTTATAGCCACACAAAATATATGTGACTCATTTAACACCACAAGTTTGAAAGTCTTATCTTCTTTCTTAAACTTCATGTCCATTCAAATAGACATATCAACACCTACATAAATAATTTAAAATAAAACTTAAATTGATAACATTGCAAATTCAAAAGTTCAAAACTTGAACATGAAAATATTGCAAATCAAAAGTTCAAAACATACAAATTGAACAGCTAACATCGATGGACAAATTTAAAGAAGAGATAAACTTCAAAGTTCAATTTCATGCCTTTTCACAAGTGCCTACGCAACACACCGGTAACCCCTAATAGGCTAATACCGGGCACTCCGGACTTATGGAAATATATATCACCACAATGTTGACATTTAACGTGTTCCTCGTTTATTCGCTCAAAATGCATCTACACCGCACTTGAAGTTGATCTTTGAACTCGAGGAGAAGGTGGAGGATTATCCATGGAAGTTGAAAGTAGTAATGTACACTAGTTGAATAGCAAATTTAGATAAAGAGAGAATTGTGGAAGAATTGTGTGAAAATGAAGAAGAATGGAGTTTGGGAATATGACCAAAGTGTTGTTTATTCATAAATTTAGGGGTTCAAATAAATTTGACAACGACTAGTTTTTTAAATTTATTACGGCGAAATTTTTGAATTTGACAACTAAACTTTTTTTTAGTTTAGTAAATCTATCATTAGATTTAAATGTTAATTTTATTATTAGTAGTAGTAAATGTAAATGTCTATTTTAGTATTTGAACTTTTTTTAAAAAATTTACTAAAACCTGACCTGGCCCGGTTAGCCCGAGGTGTACCCAGATAAGGGTTGGGCCGGACACCCTTTTCCCTCCCCAAGCTCGGGCCCCAGCCCAGCCCCGAACCGGCACTGTATGGCCACGTTTAAATGGCCCAGACCGGCCCGACCCCGCCCACTTGACAGGCATATGTAGAAAGCTTGATCTCGCCAAAGGAGTACTTAATGATTGCATCTCCAAAGGTGAAAAAGTTTCAATTGTTTTTTCCTCTAGATTGATAGTGTAAAAGTTCCTTGGGAAAATTACACTGTTTGTTTATTGAGGTAACAATGCTACTAAAATTGACCCATTTTTTTAATTCTTATAAAAAATGACCCTAACTTTTCTCTCTCTTGCTCTCTCTCTCTCTCTCTCTCTCTCTCTCTCTGCCTTTGTATATATGTTTGTATATGTTGGTATAAGTGTCTGTATATGTTTGTATATGTCTATATATGTTTGCATATTTTGGCTATTTTTCGTAATGTAAGTTTTGGACTATTTTTTTGCAATGTAAGTGACCAAGCTTCTTTACCCTATCGTGTGTTTAAGTTAAATTTGCAGTTGGGCATCATCTTTTTCTATAATACATTACAGCTAGCTTGACTTTTTAGGGCTCGTTTGGTTGGGAAACAACTTATCCCGGGATAACTAATCCCGAGATAACTTATCCCGGGATAACTTATCCCGAGATTAGTTATTCCACTCTCAAGGTGGAATAAAATAAGGCTACAATCCCGGGAAAACTATTCCCGGGATTAGTTATTGCTGATTTTTATTCCAACCAAACATGGAATAAGAAGACACTAAAATTTTATCCCGAGACGATATTTGCTTATCCTTCGCACTAAACGACCCCTTAGTATATATGCTTTAGACTTTCACTTTTTGTCTTCTTAAATAGTACTGTAATATGATTGATACTGTAAAGTTTATCTGAAAGGAGAACTTGACCATTTTCTATCTAGAGCTAATTCCAATGGAACAGAGAGCCTAGGCCCTGTCTTGAACAAATAACAATGAAAATGTCAAACATCCAGCTAATTGGTAGAGTATGATGCTTCCTTTTTTTTTTTTGGTCGAACGAACACATTTTATTTCCTCAATTCAAATCACCTTACAGCAACATGTAAATGTAAGCAAACCTAATGTTATCCCTATTCTTCGACCACCTCTGTAGATAACCCCCTTCCCTTTATGTACATTGGCTACTTATACAGCTCTTCTATCCACTCTTTATCTTTACATCTTGTCTTCCTATTCAATATATCAAAAATTCTCACTTTTGTTTCCAGCTGTACGGTCACAATTACTCTCTGAGGTCTTGGTACTCGCTGCTGCCATAGGGCTTCATTTCTGGCTTCCCAAATATGGTAAATTAGTGCAGTCCATACAGCCCATAGCAAGCTTCTGCTGATTTTGCCCTGGGCCTTTCTAGCTAGTCTGCTCCACATTCCCTCTAATTCCAAGTTCCTTTCATGTATTTGCAACCATTTCATGATCTCCTCCAAGCAGTACTTGGAGTACACGCACTCGAAAAACAAATGCTTGATAGTTTCATCACAGTTGCCACAGAGGGTGCAGTCCTTCTCTCTACATAGCCCCATGTTATATAACCTATCTCTAGTTAGTATTCTTCCATGCATGACTAGCCAGCTAATGAAGCTATGCTTTGGAGTGTTTGCATTGCCCCATACTGTCCTCCACCAAGGTCTGTGATTGCCTTCAGCCATCCTCCATTGATATCCACTCCTTATGGTATACTTCCCATGTAATTTCAGCCACCAGTTGCCCACATATCCAGTTGCGTATTTCTCTTTAATGCCACATATTTTTTTCCAATACCAACAGCTATCCTGGGGGGGAGAGTATTGCCACCAGTCTTTGTCCTTCAGATATACATGGTGAACCCATTTTACCCACAAATTATCAGCTTTATTAGCTATGTTCCAGACATACTTAGACACTGCTGCCTCATTCCATATTACACAGTCAGAGATCCCTAATCCACCTTCCTTCTTTGGCTTACATACCATATCCCAAGCTATTAATGGGGGCTTATTTGTATGCGCTTTCCCACTCCAGATAAAGTTCCTGCACACTTCCGTAATGTCCTTGAGTACGCTCTTTGGTAGCACAAAGATGGAGGCCCAATAAGAATGTATGTGCATAAGTACTGAGTTCACAAGTTGCACCTTTCCCGCATATGAGAGGTTCTTGGACCCCCAGACCTTCACTCGTGCCACCATCTTTTCTACCAATGTTTCACAATCCATTGCCGATAGCTTTTCTGAAGTTATTGGTACACCCAAATATCTAAATGGCAGTTTGCCTTTAGTGTATCCAGTTAGATCACAGATATCTTCTACCACCTGCGCCTCCATGTTGGCCGTAAATATGTTGGATTTAGTAGCATTTGTTGTGAGCCCTGACGTTTCTGAGAATGTCTTCAAACCTCTCAGCATGAGCAGGATAGGTAGAAATTCACCTTTACTAAAAATGAGCATATCGTCGGCAAAACAGAGGTGATTAAGTTTCAGCCCTCTGCATTTAGTATGGAATTTAAACTCTGCTTTCTCTGCAACCCATGTCATTATTCTAGTGAAATATTTCATACACACTACAAACAATAATGGTGAGATTGGGTCCCCTTGTCTTAGGCCTCTCTTCCCTTTGATGTTCCCAACTAGTTCTCCATTCAATGCTATTTTATACTCTGGGTGGTGATGCATTCCATTATCCATTTGATGTATTTACAGGGAAAGTTTAGGCCATAGAGCATTTCTTCGACAAACCCCCACTCCACTGAGTCGTAAACCTTCTTCAGGTCAATCTTGATCAGGCAGCTGCTGGTAGTGTGCTTCCTATTATATAGCCTGACTAGGTCCTGACAAATCAATATATTTTGCACAATGGATCTGCCTGCAACAAAGGCACTTTGATTGTCAGCAATGATGTCCGGTAAGACCAGCTTCAGTCTTAAGCATAGCATCTTGGATATAATCTTGTATATAGTATTGCAGCATGAAATAGGTCTGAAGTCTCCAACTGTCTCAGCATGTACTCCTTTTGGTATTAATGTTATCACTGTTTCATTTATTCCATGAAGCATTTGGCCATGTTCAAAGAATTCCATGACTCCAGCCGTTACATCCCTTCCAACTATATCCCAGCTGTCTTTGAAGAACTTGCTCCCATATCCATCTGGGCCAGGGGCTTTCTCATTCCCTATAGCCCATAGTGCATCCTTCACATCTTGATCATTAAAAGGGACAGCTAGCATACTTCTTTGGTCGACATTCAGTATGGGCCCTGTCCTTATCATGGCACTATCGGCATGTTGTCTATTTTCATTTGCAGTTCCCAATAGCTCAGTATAGTATTCTGTGAAGGCCCTGCTAATATCCTCCATTTCTGTTATATATACCCCCTCCTTATTTTTGATGGTAAATATTCTATTTGTGTTTCTTCTGGCTTTTAAGAAGCTATGATAGAATTTAGTATTCTGATCACCCTCCTTCAGCCATGCCACCTTACATTTTTGTTGCAAAAACTGGTCCCTATCCCTCTGCACCTTCAAGCATTCATTAGCCAATTGGACTTCTTTATCAATTAGTTGCTTATTTTGTGGATTCAGCTGTATCTGCTGTTGGCATTTAGTCAACCTAGTCATTGCCTCCTCCGCTTGTACTTCTATATCTCTAAATCTCTCTTTGTTCAACTGTAGTAATACTTTCTTCAACCTCTGCATTTTCCCCCTTACTCTGAACATTTTCCTGCCCATGCTATGCTCTTTCCAACTTCGTTCCACTTTCTCTTTGAAATTTGGTGCGCTACTCCACATGTTGAAGTATTTGAATTGTCTCACCACACCTTTATTCCTATCTTCCCAACTGATGATGGCAGGGCAATGGTCAAACAGACCTTCATTAAGGAAGTGGACCCCTGATGCAGGCAGCAGTGTTATCCAGTCAGTATTTACCAGGACTCTGTCTATTCTACTATACACTCTGTCATCTCCTTTTTGTTTGTTGTTCTATGTATAGTAGGATCCTGAGGATTTGAGATCTTGCAGCCCACATCTGTCTACACATTCAGTGAACTCTCTAATCTCTGCTAGTGTTACCGGACTTCCCAGTCACTCTTCCTGTTTTAATATACAGTTAAAATCTCCCATAATCCCCCAGGGCCCTGTTATACGATCACTAATCTGCTGTATGGCATCCCATAAGCTTCTCCTCATAGCTTGATCATTAAACCCATACACCATGGTGATGCTCATTGTCCTTCCAGTCCCCCTGTGTGTCACCTTACTATGTATTAGCTGTTCTGTCACCATTTCTATATCCATTTCAAATATTTGAGGCTGCCATAATAACCATATCCTACCCCCAGGATGGGCAGATAGATTAGTTGTGAATGCCCACCCATTACACAGATTAAGAGAAGCTTGTTGTGCTTTAGCTCTCTTAATCTTAGTCTCCAGAAGTCTAAACAGTCCAACTTTTGCTTTTCTCATGAACAACTGCATTTCCCTTTGCTTGTTAGACCTGTTTAGACCTCTGGTATTCCAGAATCCTATTTTATCCATTTGGGATGGGGGGTACCCCCACCCTTACTGTTCCCAGGGCTTGCACTTGGCTGTTGTATGACAAATTCTGGACGTTGCTGCACTTCATCGTCCTCCTTATTTTGTAATACCTCAAATAAATTTGCATGTATATTCTCTTGATTTTGCACCTTTGTACCTGCATTTGTTGGGGTCCTTCTCTGCTCCTTCCCGTTCTTCTTATTCACTTCTTGTACCATTTGATTCCCGTCCACCACGTACTCCTCTTGTTCTGCCTGTTTTTTACCCTTCTCCAGTTTCTCCAGCCATTCTTTATCCCTTTGTTGCCTTCTACATTCATTAACTCCATGTCCAAAGTTCTTGCATCGTGTACACATAGTTGGTTTCCATTCGTACTCTACTCTCTGTTCCACAATTCTTCCCACCTCATTTTCAAACCGAACTTCTGTCGGGTACTCTTTGTTGATTGGCATCTCAACCAAGACCCTTGCAAAGGTCAGTCTCTCTTTATGTGTGGTGGCTCTATCAGCTTTGAGTGGTCTGCCTATCATACCAGCTATTTTAGTGAGAGCTGATTTTCCCCAGTACTTTATATCTAACCCAACTAATCTGATCCATATAGGTACTTTGTCAACCGTCTCCTTAGTTATTTCAATGTCCGGTCTCCAAGGTTTCACAACAATGGGTTTTCTGTCAAACATTACAACTCCACCCTCAACAGTTGTGGTCTTATCTTCCTCATTATGAAACCTAACCAAGAACACACCTCGATTCACTTGTGCTATTTTATTGACCCCTAATGGTTTCCAAATTCTTCTAAAGTACCCTTCCATAACAGATTGAGGGGGATTCGAGCCTAACACATAGCATATAACTGCTGTGCTCCAGTAATCTACTTCATCTTTAATATCTTCCAGTGTTATTTTTACGTTTGTGGTACTAGCTTCATCTCCCTCTAGGTCAAATCCCTCTCGTATTGGCACAGCTCCCACAATTTTACTCCACGATTCAGATTTAATTTCTAGGTTTTGGACCTCACCAGGTGCTGCATCTATCAGATCTGCCCATGATTTTTTCTCCGAATTTGTGTTAGGGGATCCTTTCGGTGATCCCAATTGCTGATTCGCCCCACTATTTTGTCCAGTCGAGTCCCCCACTATTGTTGCCTTGCTCTGTTGTTGGCTCATATTGAAGGGCGCAATACCTTGCAAAGCATTCAAACTCTTTGTTTTTTTGGCATCATTTGATTGTGGAACAGCTCTCTTCCCTACCATTTCTGTCTAGTTACTCACTTGGATCGTTTGCCCCCTCCCTCCAGTTTTGGGTTTCTTTGCCATTTCAGAAGAACTCCCGTTTCTAGAGAGAGAGTCTTTCTTTGACTTGACACAAAGTTTAAGAAATAAAGAAAAACTTTTGAAATGTGTAGTCCAAAACAAGTCTTAGATATTTGTGTGACTGTATTTCATAAAGTTAAATTATTTTTAAATATAAAAAGGTGACAATATTTTTGGGACAGACTAAAAAGGAAAATAAGACAATCTTTTTGGGACAGAGGGAGTAGCTACTTTCAATAAGGTACATCAAATATTATATATATATATATATATATATATATATATATATAAATCTTGAACACCCTTAACTAAATTCTCACTTCACCACTATATTAAACTATTTCTGACAAAATAAAGACGAGTTTAAAGATTTTATTTCATATTCTCATTCAGGACAAAATATTATATTGAACCAACCACCTTGTACCTTCTACCTTTTTTAGCAACAGTGTCTTTAAAATATTTTCAACTATATATACGCACCAACTTTGACAAGTATACGTTTTCCATCTCCATGTACAAAATGAAATACATGTAGAGAAAGTATTTTCCATTATGAATATGTACATTAATAGTATGATATCAAGTTAATTACCAGCATAATGGCAAAAAGTTACAGATCCTTCCCATATTAATAGTATATGAAAACATTTACAAAGTGCATATGACGTGAAAGCAGGACCAATTTTTAAAAGAAATCCGTATTTTCCATCGTTATGCATGTTAGACACCATTTCCCTTAATTTCCCAAACATAACAGAGAGCACCACCAGAAGCATCCAGTTTTCCCTTTATATTCGTTTTCAAAAAAGAAACTACGAGAAAGGGGGCGTTTACCACCAGAAAATCTGACTAATTTCCAACCTTGCTATAATGTATACCTTTTCTACGCCTCGTCTTCATAGAACTCACAAGCCAAATGCTGATGTGGGCAAGGCTCAACTGGTGGTACGATGTTCTCGTCAACGGGGTGGAACCTAGTGCATTAATTACAAATTCTTCCCAACTCGGTATCTTTGATTCAGACCTGTATATATATACTAGTCCTGGAAACGTGTGTTGCACATTTATCCTGAAATACTTAGCATAAAATTTATTGTGCAAATGATAAATTTTAAATGATTCACATATTTTTCAACTTTCTTTGAGTTTTTTTGAAAAAGAAATCAAAACATACAAATAAAAAAAAAAAACTCGTGGTAGAGTAAGGTCATGTCCTCAGGGGGGGAGGAGGGGTGGGAGGTAGGAAGAGGGTTAAGGGCGGAAAGGGAGCAGCTAGGCTGAGAATTGGGTCCTGGAACATTGGCACCCTCACGGGGAAGTCTATAGAGTTGGCGAAGATTCTTGAGAAGAGGAAGATCAACATAGCATGTGTCCAGGAGTCTAGATGGGTGGGAGATAGGGCCTGGGATGTAGATGGGTTTAAGTTGTGGTTCTCAGGAGGCCCGAAGGGCAAGAACGGAGTTGGCATTCTAGTGGATGGAGAGCTCCGTGATCTGGTCGTAGGGGTCAGGAGGGTGAGTGATAGGCTGATGACTATTAAGATAGTAGTTGGAGGGCATACTTTAAACGTGGTTAGTGCTTACGCACCGTAGACGGGCCAGGATGAGGAGATCAAAAGGCGATTCTGGGAGGATTTGGACGAGGTTGTGCGGGATTTTGATCTCCTCATCCTGGCCGAGGTTGTGCGGGACGAGGTTGCGCGGGATTGGTGAATTCAATGGCCACATCGGGTCATCGGCTAGGGGATACGATGATGTGCATGGAGGCTTCGGGTTTGGGGATAGAAATGAGGGAGGTACGGCACTGTTGGATTTCGCGAGAGCTTTCGATTTGGTGATAGCGAACTCTAGTTTTCAGAAGAGGGAAGAGCACTTGGTCACCTTTCAGAGTACGAGGGCCAAGACCCAAATTGATTACCTACTCTCCCGTAAGTGCGATAGACGTTTATGCACGGACTGTAAAGTTATCCCGAGCGAGAACCTCACGACCCAACATAGGCTCTTGGTTATGGACCTGGAGATAAAAAGGAAGAGGAGAAAGAGGGTTGTACCGAGTCAGCCGAAGATTAGGTGGGACGCTTTGAACAAGGGCAATGCCCAGGAGCTGGGGGAGCGGTTGAGGGCGATGGGAGCCTGGAGGAGTAGCGGGGATGCGAGTAGTATGTGGACTACGACGGCTGCTAACATCAGAGAAGCGGTAAGAGAGGTGCTAGGGGTCTCAAAGGGTTACTCTGGCAGACACAAAAGGGACTGGTGGTAGAACGGAGAGGTACAAGGTAAAGTGGAAACTAAGAAAGCAGCGTATCTAAAGCTAGTAGAGAGCACAGACGAGGAAGAGAAGAGGACTAACAGGGAGCTGTATAAGAAGGCGAGGAAGGAGGCGAAGTTAGCGGTTACGGCGGCTAAGACGGCTGCTTTTGGACGCTTGTATGAAGATTTGGGGGGAAAAGGGGGGGGGGGGGGGGGGGGACAAGAAGTTGTACAGGCTATCCAGAGTGAGGAAGAGGAAGGCTCAGGACCTGGATCAAATGAAGTAAATCAAAGATGAGGGAGGGAAAGTTTTGGTGGAGGATGCCCTTATTAGACGAAGATGGCAGTCCTACTTTCATAAACTCCTGAACGAAGAGGGGGACCGGAACATAGTTTTAGGCGAATTGGAGCTCTCTGAGAGCCATCTCGATTTTGGATACTGCAGGCGGGTCAAGGTTGAAGAAGTCGAAGGGGTTATGCGGAAGATGAGCAGGGGGAGGGCGACCGGGCCAGATGAAATACCGGTAGAATTTTGGAAGAATGCGGGTAGGGGAGGCTTGGAGTGGCTTACGCGGTTGTTGAATGTTATTTTTAGGACGGCGGAGATGCTTGAAGGGTGCAGATGGAGCACCACGATCCCGTTGTATAAAAACAAAGGGGATATTCAGAACTGCAACAACTATAGGGGTATCAAGCTGTTGAGCCATACGATGAAAGTTTGGGAGAGAGTGGTGGAAGCGAGGATGAGGAAGTTAGTTTCTATTTCGGAGAACCAGTTCAGATTCATGCCGGGGCGTTCGACTACAGAAGCCATTCACCTGGTGAGGAGGTTGGTGGAGCAGTATAGGGATAAGAAGACTGACTTGCACATGGTGTTTGTCGACCTTAAGAAGGCTTACGACAACGTCCCAAGAGAGGTGTTGTGGAGATGTCTGGAAGCTAGAGGTGTTCCTGTAACATACATTAGAGCGATTAAGGGCATGTATGATGGAGACAAAACCCGGGTGAGGACGGTTGGAGGTGACTCGGAACACTTTCCAGTCACGATGGGCCTGTACCAGGGGTCCGCGCTTAGCCAGTTTTTGTTTACTGTAGCAATGGACGCTTTGACAAGCCACATTCAAGGAGAGGTACCGTGGTGCATGTTGTATTCAGATGACATTGTGCTTATTGACGAGTCGCGGAGCGGTGTTAACGCGAGACTGGAGGTTTGGCGACAGACTCTGGAGTCGAAGGGTTTCAAGTTGAGCAGGACTAAGACAGAGTACTTAGAGTGCAAGTTCAGTAATGGGAGTCAAGTAGAGGACGAGGAAGTGCAGCTGGATACTCAGGTCATCCCGAAGAAATAAAGTTTCAAGTACCTGGGGTCGATCATCCAAGGGACTGACGAGATTGATGACGATGTCACACATCGTATTGGAGCGGGATGGATGAAATGGAAGCTCGCATCGGGGGTGTTGTGTGATAAGAAGGTTCTGCCTATTCTAAAGGGAAAGTTCTACAAAGCGGTGGTTAGACCGGCTATGTTGTATGAGACGGAATGCTGGCCAGTTAAGAAAGCGCATGTCCAGAAGATGAAGGTAGCCAAGATGCGGATGCTGAGATGGATGTGCGGCCATACCAGGAGAGATAGGATTCGGAATGAAGTGATTCGGGATAAGGTGGGTGTGGTCCCTGTGGTGGATAAGATGCGGGAAGGGAGGTTGAGGTGGTTCGGCCACGTGCAGTGGAGATGCCCTGATGCGCCAGTGAGGAGGTGTGAGAGGATAGCAGTGGTGGGCCTGAAGAGAGGGAGGGGTATGCCAAAGAAGGCCTGGGGAGAGGTGATTTGGCAGGACATGGCGTTACTCCAGCTTACCGGGGACATGACCGGTGATAGGAGGGGGTGGAGGTCGAGTATCAGGGTAGAGGGCTAGTGGGGGGCCGCGAGGTTTCCTTTCTCATATTAGGAGTATTTTTATCCTGCTTCTATGTGTTGGTCTTGTCTATCTTTGCTATTTTATTATGACTTCGTTGCTCTTGCTATTTCTCATTTTTACATGGTTTTGATTTGCTTGTCCGTTATCTGACTATTTTCCCTTGTTTCCCTTGTTTTCCTTATTTTCTTTTGAGCCGAGGGTCTTTCGGAAACAGCATCCCTACCTTTCAAGGTGGAGGTAAGGTCTGCGTACACTTTACTCTCTCCAGACCTCACGTTGTGGGATTCAACTGGGTATGTTATTGTTAGAAGTTGATCTTGTAAAGCTAATGATACGTTAGTGACATATATAGTACTTTAATTTAAAGACAAATACATGATCAAACATATATAAAGAAAAGCTTATAATTACCTCGTGAAAATTAACTAATCCACACTTTCAATCCCATCACGATTCAACCCAACGTTGTCATAAGCCATGAATTTTCCTTCGGCTCAAATACATAAATATTAAAAAAATAGTAAAAAAGTAAATGAAAGGGTGATGATTATATAATAATTATTGCAAAGCATTAAAAAGGAAATATAACTCTGCGTATGAAAAATATTAATATAGCAACCGAAACAGATAATATGGGAGAATAAGCTACCGTTTTTACGCTTCATAAGTACGTGAAAGAGGGATCGGAAGAAGCGAATTAACAGAAAAAGAGGATTTGAAGGTTATATTACAAAAGATTATAACCCACAAATAAACACAAATTAAATTTTTCAATAAAACAAAAATAATGGACTTAAGCTGTAAATTACGAATCATGTGGAAAGAAAGCATAAACATGAGAGATGTTTATACTACTATGTGTGGGAATTCATAGGATTATTTTTCAGCATTAATAAGAATATGAAAGGTTTGTATAATTATGATAGTACTCTTAGACTTCTTTATCATAATTAACGAAATGGATTAAATTGTAGTACAAATGGTGACTTTTAGACTCTTTACTGTATAATTTAAGGAAACGATGGGCTTAAGGGTCAAATGGGTGCTTAGTTTTCAATGGGTTTTAACGGATGAGATGAGATAACTCATCAATTTAATTTGGTAATTAATGGCTATCTTAATGGATTACTGGTAACTTCAAATGGGACGTGGGATATATGCTTATGGCAAAATGATTAACGACAAAAATAGTTAGTAGCAAAAGGTGATTAATTAGACTGTCAATTAATGAAAGGTAATTTTACTCTTAGATAAGGTGTACACGTTGTTGTTGTTGTTGAAGTGAACTGGTAAATACACTTTCCGTGAAACACCAAAAAAAAAAAAAAAAAAAAATTATACGTAGTACTTTAGGTTGGTGACACGTTGCTTTCAGTAATTAAGATAATACACAAATTCATCTAATACTTCAATAATTAAGCCCTAGTACCAATCAGGCTACTAATAAATTAGAATGCTAGTCTATGTCATGGTCGTGGAATGTTATCTTTATCTATTGGGTCCTAGTCACAAATGAAAAAAAACGTGTTTTAGTGTTTTTCTTTGTTCAATTTTTTTTTTTTAATTAATTGATCATCTGGTATCTGAAATTTTATTGATCCGAGTTATTTCAATTTGTGCATAATATGTCCATTAAAAAGGCAAAGTACTTTCAACCTTAACCATCATTGTGATACAACTATAATCACTAGTCACCTCACACCAACCTGATAACCATCGACAAGTTCACAACGTTACAATTGTATACGGTAAAAACCGGACGCGAGGCAAACCGGTGGAGCGAGGGGGCCGACTGATCTGCCTTCTTCGTCATTGGAACGACCAAGCCCGGTGACCCGAGCATTCGTGGTCGTTGGTCCGTATAGCCGTTGGTCCGTACGGCTGTTGGTCCGAGTAGCCGTTGGTTCGTGTGGCCGTTGGTTCGAGCATTCGTGGTCGTTGGTCCGTATAGCCGTTGGTCCGTACGGCTATTGGTCCGAGTAGCCGTTGGTCCGTGTGGCCGTTGGTCCGAGTAGCCGTTGGTCCGGGTGGCCGTTGCACGCGGGTCTCGCGCCAGTAACGTCCTGTCCTGGTCAACTACCCACCATGCGTGTGTCAGACGGCGTCGTCAATCTAATCCCACCAAATCCGTGCAGAGCTGTCCTTGTTGATATTATTTTATTAGCTCACATCATATGAGACCCATGGAGGTCACACTATAAATAGAGCACATCCCTCTCCTTTGTAGGGGCTGGCTCCCTGGGATCATCAACATTTTTGTACTAGAAGATATATACAAATCTCTCTCTCAATATTAGATTTTGGTCCAGAATCATTGTGTTCATCTCTATTACTTGTTCAAACAAATAATACTTATATGTTAGTAGATGTATAAATCCACAGTGGTCCTCTAAGCATCATTGTTTTCTTCACATCTTAACCATACGAATCTTGTATCCATCAAATATATCGAGATTCAAACACATATCCTATACCCGCGTATAAATCCAAACTGTTTACCAAATTCGGGGTAAACAGTTTGGCGCCCACCGTGGGGCTAGGATAATAGTGGTTTTTGATCTTGATCTTTATCTTACCCATCAAAATCAGAAACATCTACAGTTCGTCTCTGAAAAAACGGGCCAAATGGCTAACAGTGGGCAATCTGGTCACGCCAACAACAACGAGATCGTGGCCGAAAATGAAGGCAGCGGGCCACGAGGATTGCTAAACCCCACTGACCCTTTAAATACTAACAATTCGATTACTTTGTCCGGGACACAAGTCCGGAAAGAACCGGGTACCCCGAATGATAATATTGACTTGCGTTTAATTTTTGAAATGTTGAAGGAACAGAGAGCGGCGATTGCTGAACAGGGAATCGCAATAGCCCGGTTGCAAAACGGAGGAGATGAAGCGACCCCGGGGAAGACGAAGGGTGTTGTCGAAATCGGAAGAAACGAGCCACGGATGGTCGAGAGTAACGGTTCCGGAGCCGGTTCCTCCACCGAGGTTCTAAAGATGCTCGAAACTTTGGCAAAACGGGTAGACTCGACCGAAAAGGGGGTCAAGACGTATAACTCTCGGGTGGATCAAATACCGGGGGCTCCACCTTTGCTAAAAGGGCCAAACTCGAAAAGGTATATTCAAAGGCCTTTTCCTCCGAGTGCGGCCCCGAAATTGATTTCGAAGAGGTTTAAAATGCCGGATGTCCAAAAATATGACGGCACAACGGACCCTTGCGAACACGTGACCTCATACACCTGTGCTATAAAAGGCAATGATATGGAAGAGGATGAAATCGAATCCGTGTTGCTGAAAAAATTCGGGGAAACTCTGGCAAAAGGAGCATTGACTTGGTACGATCATCTGCCCTAGCATTCAATCACTTCTTTCGAAACGCTCGCCGATGCCTTCATAAAAGCACACGCCGGAGCAAAAAAGGTGCAGGCTCGGAAGGCGGATATTTTCCGTATTGCCCAAAGAAACGATGAGTTACTGCGTGAATTTGTCAGTCGGTTCCAAAGGGAACGAATGGAGCTTCCCCCGGTTCCGGAGGAATGGGCTGCACAAGCTTTCACAAAGGGGCTCAATGTTCGGAGCTCGACGGCTTCGTTCAAATTAAAGGAAAGCTTGGTGGAATACGAGGCTGTGACATGAGCAGATGTCCATAACCGGTACGAGTCGAAGATTCGGGTGGAGGATGACCAACTCGAGCTTCCCCCGGGGCCCGTAAATATGAACAAAAGTCTGGAGAGACCAAGGAAGAATTACACACCGGAGGCCAGATCGTCGAGGGAGAGGTACCGGCCATATTCTCATCCGGAGAAACCAAGCTTCAGGTCGGACTAAGGTATGGCTCCTCGTGTTTTTCTATTGACCTCTTTCTTTTTTTGCAGGAAGTCAAGTACCGGATAAAGTTAGAATCTAGGTCTGAAAACACGTGTTGCACTGTTTTCCTTAGTACGGTTTTGTCCCAAAATGGGTTTTCCGACTAGGTTTTTAATGAGGCAACAAGTACAACGTGTTACTCAACAAAGATAAGGGACCAGCACCCGGAAACTCGAGGTCACACCCTCCAAAGTGGGGGTTTGATAGCACTCACCCGACCTCGCAGCTCGGATAAATACTAGGGGACTTATACCCACATCGAGGTTTACCCCGGTTAGTGGAAAACGGAGGGGCTCAACAAATCAAGACCGGACCAAACGATCATAATGAATCGTGTCCCATTCAGCATTTGCTACGGCAAAACTAAGGCCCGGCCACCGGCCACAGCCTCCGATGTAAGGACCAAACGATCATAATGAATCGTGTCCCATTCAACATTTGCTACGGCAAAACTAAGGCCCGGCCACCGGCCACAGCCTCCGATGTAAGGACCAAACGATCATAATGAATCGTGTCCCATTCAACATTTGCTACAGCAAAACTAAGGCCCGGCCACCGGCCACAGCCTCCGATGTAAGGACCAAACGATCATAATGAATCGTGTCCCATTTTTCATTTACTACAACAAGGCAGAAGGAATTAAAATTCTCATATGTACAAACATTTTGCAAACGCAAAAGCTGGTATAACAAAATCTTGGGTGTCTTTCTGTTAAAAGGACTTCGCCCCGATGGTAACCGCCGTATTACAGCACTACCCCGCTCACATACTCTATATATCGAGGATTGTGCTCGAAATTCAACAAAGGCGACAAAGTCACAATGACCCAAGCCAAAGCTCGGCAAATTCCCCCAAAACGGGGACTGCTACATCAAAAACTTTGCCAAGGTTGAAAACATACCGACCCTGAAGAAAATGCCTATCGTAATTCGGAGACATCTGAACTTATGAAGCATCGGATAAGTCCCACGGGCACGGTGAATTAACGACTATGAGTCGACCAGTCCTAAAACGGACCAAAGATCATGACCAAAATAATGGCAAACATTCAAAACAAAGAAATAAGAAGGTGACGACGAGCTGACAGGGCCATCGGTTTCGGAAGTTATCCACTCCCCGTTACTCCGATAGATCGGAGATCCGGGAAGTGTGGGGCTATCTGTATATGGTAAAATCCGGACGCGAGGCAAACCGGTGGAGCGAGGGGGCCGACTGATCTGCCTTCTTCGTCATTGGAACGACCAAGCCCGGTGACCCGAGCATTCGTGGTCGTTGGTCTGTATAGTCGTTGGTCCGTACGGCTGTTGGTCCGAGTAGCCGTTGGTTCGTGTGGCCGTTGGTTCGAGCATTCGTGGCCGTTGGTCCGTATAGCCGTTGGTCCGTACGGATGTTGGTCCGAGTAGCCGTTGGTCCGTGTGGCCGTTGGTCCGAGTAGCCGTTGGTCCGGGTGGCCGTTGCACGCGGGTCTCGCGCCAGTAACGTCCTGTCCTGGTTAACTACCCACCATGCGTGTGTCAGACGGCGCCGTCAGTCTAATCCCACCAAATTCGTGCAGAGCTGTCGTTGTTGATATTATTTTATTAGCTCACATCATATGAGACCCATGAAGGTCACACTATAAATAGAGCACATCCCTCTCCTTTGTAGGGGTTGGCTCCCTGGGATCATCAACATTTTTGTACTAGAAGATATATACAAATCTCTCTCTCAATATTAGATTTTGGTCCGGAATCATTGTGTTCATCTCTATTACTTGTTCAAACAAATAATACTTATATGTTAGTAGATGTATAAACCACAGTAGTCCTCTAAGCATCATCGTTTTCTTCACATCTTAACCATATGAATCTTGTATCCATCAAATATATCGAGATTCAAACACATATCCTACACCCGCGTATAAATTCAATTGATTTACCAAATTCGGGGTAAACAACAATGATTGACTTAATAAAGTAGGAAATTGACAGAAGAAGTGCGGGAAATATTCTGAAAAGAGCTTCTTCTCCCTGACCATATTGCCAACCGCTTACCGATGCTAAACTTTTAAGATATACAGATTAAAAAAATAATTTTTATAGTATCATGTAAAGTAATAATTGTTCTATATTTATTGGCTATAATATTTAGTTACTATTTTGTTTGAATTTTATATTTATTATTTTTCAAAGATAACCAAACTTGCCAAGTCTCTTGATGAAGGCTTATAAATACTACTGTTCGTGTAGGATTGAAATGCCATCTAGATTAATTGCATTGTCAATCTCTCAACCTTGAAGTTTAATTAACTACTATTATTACCATAAGGGTTTCTCACATAAATTTGCTATCCTTTTCACCGCTTTCCTTGTGGTTATTGTTGGTAAGTCGTTTCATCCTCCTCCTACGTTTTTAAAAGAGAACTAATAAGAATAAATTTGCTCATTTACTATGAAAACAAAAACAAATTTATCCTTCGTTGTATTTATCTTATGCTAGTCAAGTGGCACGATAGTGATGCTAGTGATGACATCGATGTGTCCTTGAGAAAACGTCTCAAATCATCCTATTTCATTAGATGCAAAATGTGATATGGTTTTGGAGGATGAACTAGAGAGTTTCCAATAGAGACTAGTTGAAGCACTACATCAGGAGGCTCAGTACAACTGAGATAACGAAAAACTAAATTTACATGTAAATTTCACAAATAGTCATTTTTAGCCTTTATTATTGAAAAATTAGCTAATGAGGTGAACATCACATGACATACGTCTCACATCCATTTCTTTTACCACTAGCACTTCCTCCCCTTCAGGGGTGGACCCACATAGTCCTATGTGAGTGCTCGAGCACCCATTACTTGCAACGCGGAATTCATAAATTTATGTAGAAAACTGATAAAACCATTACAAATAAATAAGGAAGCATCCACAGCAACAACGGGGCGGTGGGTGCTTTGGTAGGAAGCACAATCATTTAGTGCTTTTAGCCTCACTGACGCGTGATCGATTCCCATATCCCTCCCTTCTTTTTTTCTCCTCTTTATTTGATTTCTTTTTTAACTTTCTTTTTCTTTTCTTACTTCCATTCCTAATACTAGAATCTACTGCCTTTTGAGTTTTGAGGTAACTTTTCCTTCCCTTTTGTTTTCTCTTATGAGTTATGGTTCAAGACGGTTTTTATATAAAAAAGATGTTATTATTTTTTATAGATAAATCAAATTATATAATTTATACTCAAATGGAGAATTAATTTTGTACTTAATAGTTGTTTTGCAAACAAAATTGGTGCAACCAATGATGCTATTCTTTATTTATTTTCAAAATAGGGAAACATCGAGAATAAATGTATATTGAATGACAACTTCTTCTTTTTCTGATAAAACTAACAATAATATTTATTATACAAATAGTAAAATATTTTTAATACTAGCTTAAAAAATATATTTGCTCTTGTTAGTAGTAGTGATTGTGCTCTATCAGTTGGATATAAGATTTAAATTTGATAGTTAATTTTAAAAAAATAGTGATTTTTTTTACTTATATATATCTATACTTTGTGACGAACATGTAGGATTCAGTTGAACCCGTTGATTATATGCGATAATACGCCATGTGCTCTAATTATAGCGAGCACCCATTACTTTAGAATCCTGGATCCGCAACTGCTACCCTTCCACTATCACCGCCACTACCTCCATGATAGTGGCATTTTTTTTTTCTCGAATCTTGGAAGGATCTAGACAGTAAATTTGCAATTTCTTAATAAAGACATATGACATTATTCTTTTTTGGGCATGCCAAATAAAAGGAAATAATGAAACATAAATTAGAACCGAGAGAATATATTATTGTTTTTTACAAAATATTAATTTTGAATTAATTTGCAGCTCATTCATTGATGGCCCAAGGAGATGAACCACAAATTGCAATGAAACGATTTCAAAAAGAGTCAACTTGTGGACACCCTTGCAAAACGAAGGATGATTGTGAAAATAATTGGTTCTGTCCTGGATGTTCTAATTTTTGGAAGATATGTGAGCCATACGCCACGGGCATGTGATTTCAGCATTATTGTCCAGGAGTGTTGTTCTTCTTTTCAACTTTTAATTAGTCACTTGTAAGATAAACTAGTGTTGGGAAGCCCGGGCTGAGATCAAAGTAATAATCACTAAATTTTATTTGTGTGCCATAATTTAAATTTCAAGAGTCAAACAGTTTAATTTCGACATTAAATTCAGGTATAGAATATTTAAGTCTTTGAAAATTTACATATTTAAAAACTATGTAAAAAATATTATAAATTTCAATACTTGACTATTCAAAATATTTAAAAGACATAAGAAAAAATAATTATTTTTCTTAATTAAAAAATTTCTTTTCCTTTCAAGAAATGCATTTGAGGAAATGATATTTCTTTTATTTTTTCTTTATCTAATACTCCCTCCGTTTCAATTTATGTGAACACATTTGACTGAACACGGAGTTTAAGAAAAAAGAAAAGACTTTTAAACTTGTGGTCCTAAATGAGTCATATATATTTTGTGTGGCTGTAAATCATTGTACAAAGGTAAAGTGTTTTCAAATATAGAAAGATGTCATTCTTTTTTGCACGAACTAATAAGGAAATAGGTTAACATAAATTGAAACAGAGGGAGTATATTTTCTAAAATTTGCATTATAATAATATTATAACTATGATATAGCCCCAATTACATTAGCATTGGCTAAATTTAAATAATTAAATCATGTCTCGGTGCAACGAAGTATATATCTAATATTTTTGTTCCTTCTCATTTTTATTTTCGTTAAGGATCGATTTTGATATTTATTTTCTATCTGTTTATTTTTTATTTTGAAATTTATTTTTTATTGTATAATTTTGTTACATCATTAAACCTTTATATATTCAAAATATTTTTTTAAAATAAAATTTAGATCAAGAGAAATTTAATGGCAATTTTAGAATTACTAAGAAAATATGGTCGATGCTCTGCCAGTACCAAATGGCTTCTCCAAAATTATTATTATTATTACCTTTTAGATTATCTTTGTGCATAGCTATTTCTATTAGATGACATCATCACCGTGCACAATTTTTCAAGTATTTTTAAAGGGCCTAAATTATATGTACCGGTTAGGGTGTAAACGATAAAAACACAGTAATTAACGTGGTTCGGATCAATGTGATCCTAGTCCATGGAGAACGACCGACACTTTTATTAATATCAAGGGAGAAAGTAAGTTACAAGATTAAATACTCTTAGGTTCTATGTTCTGTGCTACTTAATAAATCCTAGCTGGCATGTATTTATACTACTAGGTCTAATCCTTTCCTAGAAAGGATCTAAATCTCAATTACACTCGAAACCAACAAAGAAAAAAGTTTTCTTTTACTTCTTTCTGCTTTTGAGTAGGAATTGACTTGAATATCCTCTCAACTTCACAATCTCCACCTTCAGATGAATTTCAAGCTTCCATATGAAAGTCATTCAGTCCAATGTCTCTAAGACTATGTGAGCTAACTCTGTGTAGGAAACAAGAGACACTAACGAAACCTTGTACATACTAGTAGCACTACCTTGCCTTGCCGTTCTCCATCCTAATGCATCAGTCGATGCAAACTCCAGCAAAATTCATACAATGACTAAACTTGACAAGAGGAACCACCTTGGTCAACATATTCGCTGCACTGTTGTCACGACCCAAATCACGGATCATGCGGGCACCCACACTAACCCCCTCTGGTGGGCGAACCCTTTTCCCAACTACTTTAATTTGAGACAACATGCGGAGCAACAATATGTAAACACACTCCAACAGTTTAAATATTAAACAATGCGGAAGAAATATTTTATTATAAGAAGTTCCCAAAACCTGGTCTAGACTCATACAAGAGCTTCTGAGAAGTTTACAATTTGAAGTAAATAACAGACTCAAACTAGGTACGACTTATGTTTAAGGATAAGGAACAACAGAAATCTAAGAAGAGACTCTGGGTTGCAAGATCTCAAATAGCTCACCCAAACGGCTCTGACGAATCCTCAGAACGGTCGCGAGACTCCGAACATCACCTGAAAACAACTCTACACTCTACAAGAAGTGTAGCAAGAGTAGTATGAGCACAACACAAGGCTCGTAGGTATCATAGGCCAACAATGGTTAGTTCACGCATATAAAAAAGAAGCAACTAACAGGTAAGCAGATAAGTAATCAAACACAGACACCACTCTAGCAAGTATGAAAGTCTTGCAGTAACGATAGTCACAAGGGATTTTAATATCTTAGGTTATAAGCCTAGGTGGAAATCTCTAAATCTCGAGTCCATCAAGCTTCTAAAATAAATACCTTACAAACAACAACAACTCAATGATTTACCAATCAAGAATCAATCAGAAAATGTGTCATGCAATGGTATGATTAACAATTCAAATGGAGTGCAATGCAATGCAATGTCGTGCTATGCAAATGCTATGCAATGCAGTAGTCACCTCTCATGCTCCACTCTTGTATAGACATGTTATGCCAATGCCTCATAGTCATGACCCATGGGGGACCCGCGAAGTTCATGTACCACTCGTGCTCTCCGGCAGAAACCTCGGAGGCTATAAATCACACTCAATCTCCAGTAAATAATTCGAAGTCTCTTTGTCACTCGCAATCTCCGACAAAGACCTCGGAGTCTCTCAATCACTCTCAATCTCCGGCAAAGACCTTGGAGTCTCTCAATCACTCACCTCACCATAAGGACAACATAAGAGTAATATGGAAGCATGTCATGCAGGATATCAGTCTCAACTATATCACTAATATACAATCAACAAGTACAAGTCATATTATTGTCCATGGTTCAATCATCAATATTACCCTTCCCTTTCATGAGATGAGTGAGATAGTACGTGAAAGAGATACAACTAGGTGATAATCACATCAAATAACACATAGAATATGGGATGCATGCCTCGCATGAAATCAACCTCAATAAACACCACAATCATAGGTTCCATAGATTCATACTATGAAATGCAATTCAATATTCAATTTCTCAGTAATAGCCTTCCTCTCCCATATGACAAGTGAGATAACAAGAGAGAGAGAGAGAGAGAGAGAGAGGGAGAGAGAGAGAGAGAGAGAGAGAGAGAGAGAGAATTATATCAAGTACATGAAATCACAACCTTGGTGACAAGCCCACAATATCGCAATAATGACGACAAGCCCACATAACAGTATCACAATAATGGCGACAAGCCCACATAACATCTGACAATACCAACCTAATTGGAATTCACCTCCACACCATGCTTGAAGACTTGTCATGCTTTCCCTATCAATCACTACTATCTACATACGTTTCGCTAACCGGAGTCTAGACATAAAGTAAGCCGCAACTTACCTCGAAGCCGAACAGGAGCCACGAACCTTCAAGCCGAAGCCTTTCCTTTCTAGAGCGCTTCCGAACTATAAAAGTCTATCAAATATGAATTCTACGTTAAAACACAAATCCATGGATATCCATATTGCCATAGTTTTACCCAGAACCCAAAAATAAGACAAAAAGGTGACCCCGAGCCCACAAGGGCAAAACTGTAATTTTATTAAAATATCATTCTACCCATAACCTAAGGGTCCTATATCAATAAAATTAGTTAATTCTATGCACAAATGGACTCTCAAATCATAAATTCTCATTTCTTAATACTGGGATTCAAAACCTTCAATTTCCCCAAAATCTTATCCCACATCTCAAATACCATGAATTTAACAGTGTACGTATAATCCAATATACCAATATTCAATTAGGTAGACCCAACATATAAAAAAAATGAAATTGCAATATGATAAACAATAAAAGAAAATTCGAAATTAGAAGGAAAATCGAACAGTGACTATCGAACAAGGAAAAAAAGCGTTCAGTGCCATTAACCCTAATCAAATTTGTTCATTATTTCCCCCAAAATTATTAGTTCATCATTACATCATTATTAGCCTCAATCATTATGTCTTACTTGCCATCCACTAACTATATATAAAATGAGTGTGTCTTATCATTGATACTATGATTTACTAATCAATAAGTAGTTAAGAGAAACCATTACTACACCAAATGCAGATGAGATGTATACCTGGTGCCCACCAAAATTTTCGTACGTGAGAATTGCTTCAGTGTTGCAGACAATTTGTTGTCTCAAATGTTTTCTCCATTATTTTCTTTTTCTTGCCAGAGGAAAATGTATTATTTGATATCCTATGCCACTAAGATATATGGGGCATGAGAAGTGGGCTAAGCCCAATAACTTATCCCAATAGTTTCTATAATTTACTTATTCACTTAACCACTTTGTGTATTTTAAAATTTACACACTCCGTCAATATCTTATTTACCAACTTATACCTTATATCTGTGAAAAGAATATTCCTATTAATAAACTATTCACACACATTAAATAAATATATTTCAAAAATAAGCCGTCAATAACTGTGCCACCCATCCCCGCAAGTCATAAACGTTGGAATGAAACTAAGAGAAGGGTATTTTAAGGAAAAGAAGGCTAAAAACTCAAAACGACTAAACGGGTCGTTACAGCTATCCTTAGTGTCAACCTTCAAGACCTTAATCGTGCCTTGTTTAACAACATCACGAATAAAATGGAATATGATATCAATGTTTTTGGTGCGATCATGAAATCTCTGATTTTGTATCAAGTGAATAATACTCTGGCTATCACATTTTAGAGTTGGTTCATGTTGAACCCTACTCAATTCTGACACCAAACCTTTCAAACATATAGCCTCCTTTACTGCTTCTACTGCTACCATATATTCAACTTTTGTTGTGGACAAAGCAACTATACACTGGGGAATTGCCTTCCAACTTATGGCTCTACCTGCAAGAGTAAAGATATAGCCCGTTGTTGATCTCCTTCTATCCAGATCACTTGCATAATCAGAATCCACATAACCAAGGATCGAGAAGCCTTCATTTCTCACCCTACAAAAAGTTAGACCAACATTTGAAGAACCTTTAAGATATTTCAATATCTACTTAATTGTTTCCCATTGTGTCTTACCCGGATTAGACATGAATTGACTTACCACACTCACTGCTTGAGCAATATCAGGCCGAATGCAAACCATAGCATACATAATGCTACCAACTACACTAGAATAAGGAACTTTTAACATGTTCTCCAACACTTCCTTTGATTACGGTGCCATCAAAGAAGAGAGTCTGAAATGTTATTCTAACGGTAAAGTAACAGGTTTACATCTATTCATGCCAAACCTCTTAACTACCTTCTCAATATATTTTCTCTGTGAGAGATGGACCTCACCGTTCATCCTGTGAATCTCCATTCCAAGGATTTTCTTAGCTTCACCTAAATCTTTCATGTCAAACTCCTTACTTAGCAGTTTCTTCAAATCATTTATCTCTGTCATACTATTAGCAGTTATACGCATATCATCAACATATAACAGTAAATAAATATTTGAATTACCAAATACTGTCATGTGATACATGCAGCTATCTAATACCAAGCTTGTCACGCCTGATACCAAGCTTGTCACGCCCCAAAACCCATGAAAGTTGTCAGATACCGTTTGATATCCTTCATGAAAGTTGTAGCTCTTTGAAATAGCTTTCCAACGGTAGGTTGCCCAGCCCAAACAAAGTTACCTACAAAAAGTTATGCCCATTTTACTGAAGCCTGTCTTCGCTGGAAATTTGTCCTGAGTTACGGTGAGACGTTACGGACCGTAACACGTATTATGGGCCGTAACATGGCACTGTAACGTGTCAAAAAATACCATAACTCTCTGAAAATTTTCACTAAAGGACGGTCCAAAGAACGGTCTGTAACACGAGGGACGGTCCGTCCTTTGGGGGCGTCCTTTGGCTCGTTTTCACCAGAAAAATATAAATAAGACCCTTGTTTTGTTTATTCCTCCACTTCCTAAATAACCCTAAGGACGAAAATCATTCCCCCAAGTCTTAAAATCAAAGGTAAGGGCATCCTTAATATTACTAAATCATTCTAACATCAAACCCATGATTCTTAACATGATTTTTGTGACCAAAACCTAGGGTTTGCAACATAATTCTTTCCAAAGTGATTCAAGCTAGGGTTGGGTGTTCTTCATTAGAAAAGTGATTTGTTAAACCTTGTTTAACAAATTAAGGTATGTCTCTTTAAAAATAAAATCCTTTTTGAATATAAAGGTAATTTGTATGTCTCTTTTGAACATACTCTTTCTATCGGTTTTTACGAACTCTTTGGTTGTGATTTGTATGTTTCTTTTAAAAATCATTTTTCACTATAAAGGTGATTTGTATGTCTCTCTTGTGAAAACTTATTTTGAATGAAAATCACTTTGAAACTATTGTTGGAAGTATAAATTTTATTCAAGATTCTTTAATGAATGAAAGTAAAAGTAATCTTTTCATGTTTCTTGAACTCTAATTCACGTCTAAATGGTGGTTAATATGTGTGAGGGGACAAACCCACATTAAACCTAGATTGTAACAAACCCTATATATGTATAAGATATTATGAATGTTTTCATCTATGAGAGATGCTTAATAATGATGGTTAAGAGTTAGTGATGACATTCTCATTGATGAATTGGGACATGGAAATCTTTTGTAAAGAAGCTATACGTTTTCAATACTTTGATTGGAATGACTTATTCTTTCGATATGGCATAATGAACTTTAATGTTATTGATGGTGTGACTACTTTGAGACAAATTGTGAATCGGCTTTTATGCCATGAACTTTGTTGTTGTGTTTGCCTTGCTATTCGGGAGGAAGAGTAGCCACTATGGATCCTAGCGTATTAATTGCCTTGCCATTCGGGAGGAAAAGTGGCCACTTCCGGGTTCGCTACCTGGGGTGTATTAATTGCCTTGCTATTCGGGAGGAAGAGTAGCCACCGTGAATCCATATTCCGCTGTATTGCGCAGTGTGCCTTGCTATTCCGGAGGAAGAGTAGCCACCGTGAATCCATATTCCGGTGTATTACGCAGTGTTGTTGATATTGAGTTGGGCCTATATGGGTGATTGTGATATCCATCTTTATTATGGAACTGGTATTTATGCCTGATCGATTTAAAGCATAATTGAAACCGGGATTTTGAAATGGCTTTACAAACTGTGTAATAAATGATATTAAGAATCATAAAGTGGAATGACAGTTTTTATACTATTTTTTCAGAACTGATTTCTGTTGACACCCAATTTTGTCCCTCCTTTATTTCAATTTATTTACTCGGGCTTCTAAATTTACTGACGAGCTAAATACTTTATTTTCACTATTTTTTTATTTTTTATTGCTACTACTATTAATATCGCTACTGTTATTTTCAACATTACAAGCATTACTTTACCACAAATTTTAAATGATTCGTCATCATTTCATTTTTTTGGGTTTGGACTCGTTAAATTAATTACAGAACAACACTTTGTTAAATCCTTATCTTTCACATATTAATTATTAATTGTCTTCATATAGTATATATTGTACTAGTTGTTAAATTAGAAGCCCAAGAATAATTAAAATAGAGGATGAAGGGTCAACAATTTCAACCAAATAAATGGCCCAAATTATCAGCCCATACTCTAATTAATTCAACCAACCCACATTATTCCCTACCCAAAACAATTCAGCCCACATTATTTCCTTACCCAGCCCATTACCTAATTCTACTCGGCGGCCCACTACAATTAAAACCCCTAACCTCTCTTCCTCTTTCATTTCCCTTTTTCCTTCTCTTCTTCACCTAACCCTAGCCGCCCCTCTCCTTCTCTCTTTCTCCTTTCCCTCTTCAGCCGGCGCACACCCTACCACTTCATCTCTCTCACTCACGCTCCCCTCCACTCACCATTGTCCCCCACTTCGCTCTGTCCCCCCGCTCCTCTCTCTCCTCACTCTATAAAGGGAGAAAAATTTACTCAGTTGAAAGAGGAGAAAAGAGGGGGAAAAAAGGACGAAGCATTATTTGAGAAAGGAACGGGATTATTCAGTGTTTTGGAGGGAATTATTCAGTGTTTTGAGGAGATCGGAGATCGAAAATCCTCTGAAAACAAATCGGGGGAAAACATTACCATACTCAACATTTCCACCTTTCCGTTATTACTTAGAGTTTTGTTCCAATTCCATTCTATTTAGGGGGGATTAAACACTGATTGGGGAGATTTCGGGGACGGAAACACCCCATTTTTTTTTTTTTAGCAAGAAACCTGATCAGCTCAGACAAAAGAAAAAGACAGATCGAAAACCCCAAAAAATCCCCCTACAAAATCATAAGCTCACACCTTGAAGGGGGCGGGATTTTTTTTTTGGAGTGAAAACGAAATCAATTAAAAACAAAGGAAACAAGATCGAGACAGATCGAAAAAAAGAGGGGACAGACCCGAAAAATCCCCTCAGAACAGATTGAACAAGGTCTGGAATCTACAAATTCCACCACAAAACACAAGATTCGATCAATCATTCGGGTCTGCTTTTTGAACACTTCTGAAAAAAAGAGAACTTTTGGGTTATTGTAATTCGAGTTTCGAAATCATTCGTCGTTATTCGGGTGTAGATTCGACGACTTCGACACCCCATTTCATTGCACACAAAAGAGGTAAACTTCGATACATCCATTACTCATGGTCTTTAGTTTCTATTTTGGTTAAGATTTTTAGTTTATTCTGCTATATGTTTAGTGATTATGTAGTTTCTTTGCCGTCGCGTTATTTGTTTGATGTTTGGGAGCTGTTAGGATAAGATATTAATCGTTAATTGAATTTGAAAGATGTCTAGTGTAGTTCGGATGCTTAAGACTGAATTTCCAGGACTTAGGACATATTTAAAACCAAATATACATAGGATATACAGTGGATTATCAAGATAAGAAGAAGATATACATTCGATATACATCTGATATACACACCATGGTGTGTATATCTTAGGTATATTACGTATATGATTAGAACAGGCCAGCACCGTCTCTCTTTTACTCTATTTATTCAAATAATATACCCTGTCATGAATATAATCTGCTTAGATTTAAGCGCGATAAAATGATTATACAACATGTCGATATTGGTTGTTGAATTTTGTTTGGTTCCAAATCCGAATTCTGCTTTTTAGTTTCATTAACAAGTCATGTATTAAACCTTGTTCCATTTTCAGTTGGTCGGGTTGTAGTTTAGTAACTTAGCAGGATTGTGCATATTTTGATTAGTTTGGATTGGGCACATTCATGTTTTAATTAGTTTAACTTTGGTTTTAGTAACGTCCATACGTTCACATCTTAGTTTAGTTTTTCCAGTCTAGTAGTTAACAGTCCTACATGTTTATGCCTTAATTTGGTTTGCTTTAATTTCAGTTTATAAGTGCTCACATGTTCACACATGTCTGTCATTTCAGTCAGTTCGATTGTGTGTGTTCCGTGTTTAGTCAATCTAGTCTTAGTTAGTAGCTTGATAGGATTCGTATATGTTTTATGTTTAGCTAATGGCAGTTTAATGGTCGATAACACAGTTGCTGCTAATATGATTTTTTTTCAAATCTGTTTTGAAACTTTCTTAATAACATTCCTTGACCTAACTTTGATTTTAGGTCAAAGTCATGAATTGAGTTAAGTCCATATTGTTAGGTACTATATTAGGCTTCCATAGCTATGAAACATGCTTCTAAAGGTGTTGTGGTACTTTGCAAATCCTAAGTACATATGTGTGTTTGAAGACTGGATAAAGGGTTGAATCTGTGGAGTTTTAGTAGTGTAAAACTTGATTTTGTGACAACCTTATGATATTATGAGTTAAGCTTTGCATTAACGTTGGCCTGGTATTTCCCTATCCCGCTGTTTCCCCGTATCTCGCCTGGTGAAGTGTTGAGTAGCTTACACTGATATAGTTGTCTGCTTTAAGTCTGGATATGACTGATGCCATATGAACCTCTGGTCCGATTTTGAGCTTGCACTACTATTGTTGTTTAGATTAAATGTGACTAGCTGTTAATAGAATCCCATGTCAGTAGTAAGGTCTAAGTCATGAATGTTTGCCTCGGTTGATATGGACCAGTGCCAATACAAATCTGCTTAATTCAGAGGCATAGACAGTTGTTGAGTCACCCTAAACCCTTTTTGTCTATTAACCAATGTTGAACTTGCCTAATTTTAACTATTGCAAAATATGCCATGAAAACAACTCTGACTAGCATTGATAGTGAACTAGTAAACCATGTCTTGATGTGTCGTTCCCTTATAAAAGCATGACTGCTCTTGTATCCTCTGAAATTTCTGGAACGTGGACAAAACCTGCACTTCAAAGTGATAACCCTGCCACCTGTTTATTTATTTGTTGTGTTAAATTTCTTGCTCAAAATTGCCCACAATGACACTGTCTAATATGTGAAACATCAATACATGCCATGTTAGAAGCATAATAGCGTGATATAGTGCATTTTTAGCTCAATTGGTATGCATTTCTCTGTCAAAGTGGTTTCCCAGTATATTGCACATCCTGGCATGAAAACAGGGGTATTAAAGTTCAAAATAGAGTATAGTATAACATCTTCTAAAATTAAGCTTTGATTTATATCTCGGCTGCTATATATGGAGCGCATATCTAGGTATACCAGATGTATACAACCCTTATGTATTCCCGATATATAAAGGTTGGTATATCAGGTATAGTTTGGTATATCAGTCCTCTAAATATTTTGCATATGCATTATGTTATATCTGATATGGGCCAGCTATGTTTGTCTAACCTCTTTTCTTATTGTTTGTTTAGAAGTCATTAATACATTAATCTTAGCTTTATTTATGGGTTATATGCTAATCCTTTTCTTTTCATTTTTATGCATGGCTATCGCATACGAGTCCCTCGGACTTGTCTCCTTCCACATTTGGCGTTGGGCCAACAGCCCAACATGATCTCCACCATATCAGCCCAATCCGCAGCCAAAAAATAGAAAACAAAATCTGGGCCAAGGCCCAATAGATGGAAAACAGCCCGCAGCAATACATAAAAATTTGGGCCGAAGCCCAATAGCATAAACAGTTCGCAGCAATTGGGCCTTAATAAATGGGCCGAACCCATTTACTCTTTTACTCTCTTCCTTATTTTTTTTATTGTTGTGTATCTTTATTTGCTTTGTATGACTAACATCTTATCTTATTTTATTTTCCTAGCTTAGATGAACTTTAGCGAATTAGTGGGGTTAGTTTAATAATGGGTAGTTAATTTAAAAAAAACCAATCAATTCCATAAGATTCATTTGTTTTCTTGTTATTGATTTTCAAGAGCATTTCTTTATAACATTTCAAGAAAAAATTCAAATGTATGTTCTATGTCCGTTCTTGCTCTATAGTTCACGTTACAAACAATTTTCTAGAACTCACATTATAATGCAATATATTTTCCGATATATGAAAATATAAATCCAAGTATAATTTATGAATACATTTTCAAGAATTATGTACATTTTAGTTAAATAAAGCTAACAAAAGGGAAAGGAAACTCACTTCCTTTTGCGTCCTATTTACGAAAACAAGTCTAGATTTTTTTTACATCGCAATATTCATACAATATAAATTTTATCTAAAGTTCACGTTTATTGAATCTCCTCTATAAGTATTATTTCAAACAATACTATTACGCTCTCGTTTAAAACCTTAACGACATTTTTAGGTCGTGTTTTCAAATAGCATTGGAAATACTCTTTTTATACAAATTATTATTTTTCTACAAGTCCTATTTCAAATAGCATTCTTACATGGCTATTCACCACTTTAGTCATATTTACAAAGTTATTTTCTTTCCTATAATACTATATTTACACTTAGCCTAACTAATCATAAGTCTAGTCGGTTAACCATTGTTAATGGATCTTAAAGGGTGCCTAATACCTTCCCTTTAGACTAATTGAACCCTTACCTAGAATCTTAAGTTTCACAGACCTTAAACAGAACTAACTTTAGAAAATAACTTTAATAAACTTTAGGTGTCCTAATTCACCAAAAATAATTAGGTGGCGACTCCTTAACATAAACAAAAAATAGGAATCACCAATATGTTGTACTCTACTTTAACTCCGGTTAAAAAGGGGTATAACAATTTCTTTATGTATTATTATATTTTATTTTTACATTACTTATTGTCCCCGAGGCACTCACTGAGTACGAAGTACTCAGGCATACCATTGTTGTTTTTTTTTATGGTATGTTAGGTAACGGAGGAGAGCAGGTTTTTGATACTTCAGGCGCTTAGGAAGGACTTGTTGTTGCTGCTGATTTGGTGAGCCCACACGTTCATTCGTGGGACACCCTATTATTTTGTTCATTTATTATTAGTTTTTGGGCTGCGTCCCGATGAGTCAAACTATTACCTCTTTATCCTAGAAGCTCCATAGTATACATTCTTGTGGGTGGTTGTTGAGTTTTGTTAACTCTTGGGCGTTTGTCACGTTTTGATTAATTTTTAAATTATAAAGACTTCCGCTGATTTAATTCATGTATTCACGATTTGTCACGTTTAATTTATAAACTGTTGGAGGCGAATGTTGAACCTGGCGGGTTCAAGTATTATTATTGTATTGTTTAGGTTCTTCCGATGTTGTTCATGACGTTGGATGCTGGTCACGTCTAGGGTGGGTTTTGGGGGCGTGACAATTATTGACCTCAATCCTCCCCACAGGCTTAGTCTTTATAACCACCCACCAATCAGCCTTATCCCTACGCAAAGGATATGGAGCATAATACACTTGCTTAGCATTTTGTGCAATTATAAAGGGATCATAACGATTGTATTGTCTTGTGTGTTTGACTTCAATTACGTTATGTTGATGATTCACCTTTGTACCTCTTTGGCTTGGATCAAACCACTTGCACCGAAATAATGTTATCTTCTTCTTAGGGTAACCTGGATACTTAAGTTGTATGATCTCCTGCAACACACCGTAATAATCAACAGTTACACTGCTACCATCAGCATCTCCTTTAATGCACACTCCATTATTATTCGTCTTCTTATTGAGAAACTTCTTCGGTTTGAAACTTGTAGCCATTAACAATGTACTTTTTCATTGTCCTAACTTCATTGCCTGGTCCAAGAGCTATATCTTTCACAAATTGGGAATGTTCTCCTGTATGATAAACCTATATAATAAGGAGGAAAATTAAAATTCTATAACTTCTATGTAGCCTACATTTAATTTAAATTTTGCAATGAATTTCCACACTTACAAAATCGTACAGCCAATGGGAAAACTTAAAATATATGGCTTCATCGCCCTCAAGTTCTATGAAGTAACTGCTCGACATATGCAAGATTTTCATTAGTTTCACCCTTATCAGTTACCCATTTAATTTAGTAACATAATTCGACACTCACCGGATATATACTTGAATTTCAGGGCAATTGAGCAAAACATGTGTCACAACTGATTGCCTCTCCATACTACTCAGGGTTCGTTTTGGAGGCATTTTAGAACCTCGTCCTAGTTGATTAAAGATGGACATTGGTGGGTAGTTAGGATCAACCCCACCCTCATCATTACGGTTGGGCCTATTTCTCATACACGACACTTGCTCTCCGAAATAATATGAACAGAAATGCGTTGTTTCCTTTGCAAGATACGCTTCACAAATAGATCCTTCAATCTTAGATCTCTGCTTAGCCAATTTTTTGCATTTGCCAATAGTCCTGCACACATGTTTAATATCAATAGGAACAGTAATTAGTTAACAAAATACTGTTAAAGAAAGAGGTAGTAAGTTTGGTTACTTACCTCTCGAAAGGATACATCCACATAGTTTAAACCGGGCCTCCAAGGCGCGCCTCTTGTACAAGATGAATGGGAAGATGTTCCATCACATCAAAAAATCCACATGGAAAGATCTTCTCAAGCTTAGTTGTAATGACTGGTATATTTTGTTCCATTCTTTGAAGGTTTTCTACCGTCAAAGTGTTAGAACATAAATCCTTGAAGAACAAACTTATCTCTGTGATTGGTTTCCATATTCTTTCTGGTAGGTGGCTAAATGCAATAGGAATCAAAGTTTCCATGAAAACATGGCAATCATGACTTTTCATACCAATCAATTTTCCTTCATTCATATCAGCACGCTTGTCAAATTTAGACACATACCCCTCTGGCATCCGCAAATTCTTAACCCATTGACAAATCTGTCGTTTCTCCTCCAAAGTGAATGAAAAACTAGCCTTGGGCTTGAACACTTTATTATTCGCTAACTCTTGCAAGTTCAATTCAGGGCGCCTACAATATTCCTTTAGGTCCAATCTAGCTTTTGGATTATCTTTTGTCTTGCCTTTAACATCCATAACAGTGTTGAACAAATTATCAAAGTAATTTTTTTCAATATGCATCACATCAAGATTATGTCGTAGAAGATTATCCATCCAATACGGTAACTCCCAAAATATGCTCTGTTTAGTCCAATTATGTTCAACACCATAACCAGGTAGTCTATAAGGGGCAACTTCTGTGACCTTAGGCAAGTGACAAACCCTCCCCCAAATTTCTTCTCCTGATAATGTTCGAGGTGGGGGATCATTTTCAGTTTTATTCTTTCTAAATGCTTGTTTCATTTTCCTGAATTGGTGATCCATAGGCAAGAATTGACGATGACAATCAAACCATGAATTTTTGCGGCCATGTTTTAAAGTGAAAGCTTTACTAGTTTCCATGCAATGAGGACAAGCAAGCTTTCCAGCAGTCATCCAACCAGACAACATCCCATACGCAGGAAAATCGTTAATAGTCCACATCAAACAAGCACGCATACTGAAATTGCTCTTAGTTGATATATCATATGTCATTACACCTTCACACCACAATTGTTTTAACTCATCAATCAAAGGTTGTAGATAGACATCAATCAAAACTTTTGGATTACGAGGATCAGGGATAACATAATTTAGGAATATATAGGGACTTGTCATACACATCTCAGGCGGTAGATTATATGGAGTAAGAAATATAGGCCAACAAGAATAGGGTGCAGCTGAAACAGAGTATGGTGTGAAACCATCCGCACACAAACCCAAACGAATGTTTCTTGGTTCACTAGCAAAATCAGGATAAGTTCTATCAAAATGTTTCCATGCTTCTCCATCCGATGGATGACACATAACACCACGTGGCCTTCTATTTTCGCTGTGCCATCTCATGTGAGGAGCAGAACTCGGCGATGCAAACAACCTCTTTAACCTAGGTATAATAGGTAAATAATGCATCGCCTTAATTGGAACCGTCTTCCCACTAGGTGTCCGCTTATAACGCGCATGTCCACATATTTTACAGTCATTTAAATCAGCATCTTGCTTATAGAACAACATACAACCGTTTGGACAAGAATGAATTCTATCATACGACAATCCTAATTTGGAAACCAATCTCTTTGCTTCATAGTAACTCTTAGGTATGTCGAATTCCGGACTAACTAGTTCCCCTACAAGCTTAATCGTTGAGTCCATAGCAGCTTCAGCAACAGTCCAATCTTATTTGATGTTAATCATTCTAACTGCAACAGACAACTTAGAATGCTGACTCCCTACCCAAAGTGGACGACTAGCCTCTTCTAATTCTTGATAGAAGCACATTGCTTCTTCATTAGGAGGTTCCTCAAAATTTTGCTTAGGTTCAAACCCATACTGTACGCCAAAAGCATCATTAACCATATCATTAACTCTATCATATTGGACATGACTATATTCCTGCGACACACTACTTTCACCGACAACCATATTGTAAAATATACCATTGACCCCATCAGTCTCTCCATGATCAGTCCAAACATAATATTTCTGCTTAAACCCACGACTATATAAATGAACCCTAACCGCTTCCGGTTTCAAATACTTCATACACCGGCAATGAGAACAAGGACACCTAATTACCCCCTTCATTTTGAAAAGGGTGAAGTGTCATTGCATGTGTGATAAACCCATCAACACCTTCAACAAATTCATCATGTACACCCACACGATTACTATTATTCATATTATACATCCACATACGATCCATCTACAAAAATATACCCACAAATTATTGAGGTTATAGAAATATATTATAACTTAAGAATTCTAACTTAAAATATAACTTAAGAAAACACAATCCCAACCACTTCTAACTTTGAATTCTCAATAACAATTCTAACTTTAATAATTTATAAATTCTAACTTTAATATATTTTTGAAAAGCACAATCCCAACCAATTCTAACTTTGAATTCTCAATAACAATTCTAACTTTAATAACTTATGGATTCTAACTTTAATTCTAAAAATTGAAAAGTAAATCTAGTCAAATAAAGACTACATTTTAGTTTTGAGGTTATAGAAATATTATAACTTAATAATTCTAACATAACTTAATAATTCTAACTTTGAAAAGCACAATTCCAACCAATTCTAAAAATTGAAAAGTAAATCTAAAGAAATAAAATCTACATTTTAGTATTGAGGTTATAGAAATACTATAACTTAACAATTCTAACTTTGAAAAGCACAATCTCAACCAATTCTAATTTGGAATGATCAATAACAATTCTAATAACTTATGGAATTCTAACAAAAAGCACAATCCAACAAAAAAAAAAACTAGTCAAATAATTAAAGTTTACATTTTTGCACATATTCAACATCAATAATATTACAACGAATGATAACTAAGCTAACACAAATACATTGACAAAGAACATAAAATATAGCACAATCTCAAGCCAAAAAAAAAATGACAACTAAACTAGTCAAATAAAGTTTACATTTTTTTCACAAATTCAACATTAATAACATTGAAAATGATGTTTAAAAAAGCTAAATAGATTATCATTAGGCCTAAAATCTACAAATAAAACTAAAATTGAAAGAATTTTAAAAGCCGTAATTTAAGAGAAACTAACCTCAATTAATTAACTTCAAAACAGGTCTGGGGTTGGTGGGGATGGGCAGCGCAGGCGGCGGCGCTGGGCGACGGGGAAATGGGCGGCGGGGCTGGGCGGAGGGGAGGGGGGCGGCGGGTAGGGTTTGAGGGGAATGGGAGTTTTAATTTGGAAGAGGAGAAGAAATGGGTATAAAACCCGTCTGCCATGTTTATAAAGAAAAACCGACGGACAAAACCGACCCTGTCCGTTGGTTTTTCCGGCATGTTTGACCAGATTTGACCCAAAAATTTAAAAAAATATATTGGAAACCGACCCTGTCCGTCGGTTTCCTAAAAAAAATTGTTTATTATTTTTTTTAAAAACAAATTGAATTGCATATTATTTAAAATCTTATTAAAAATAAAACCGACGTTGTCCGTCGGTTTTATATTGATTTTTTTTAATAAAACCGACGTGGGACGTCGGTTTTTTTTGCGCGGATATATATTTTCAAAATTCTGCCAAAAAAATCGACGTCGTCCGTCGGTTTTCTAATTAAAATAATTTTAAAAAAATAGAAATGTAAAAAACCGACGCAGGGAGTCGGTTGTCCGTCGGTTTTTTTAACAGACGCAGTGCGTCGATTTTTGGCAGTTTTTTAGTAGTGGATAACACCCGATGGGGCTCACCAACAAGCGGATACGAGCAAATCCTACAGAGCAGATGCAGCGTCCTGTAAATCTGTAACTGCATCGTGAAATGCAGGCCCCCGGGCAATAGAAAAGGAACATCATCACATTGAATGTACTGGTATGTAAAGCAACTGAATGAAATAAGCATGGTACATGAAATAACATGATAAGAGCTGAAACTTAAACTTAAACGTGGTCATGAGCATGCACATGAATACATATGTAAATAACATGAGTAAAAATATATGTGGGAGAGCATTAGTATAATCGATATGTAACCACCATGTTGACACATGGCGTCTGATCTCTGCCCGATCAGCTAAGCCATCTTGTACCTTGTCGGGGTACAAGACATGAACATGACATGAATGGATCCATATCCCTCAATGGGGAATATATGAAGGAATCGTCCTACTAGGAGGAGCGATCCTTAACCTACGTCGGCATACGTAGTTTCAGGTATAAAACCTTCTTGGTAATCTGTGCAACTCCCAAAAACATAAACATGATATAGTTGGCTGAGAAGCCCATGAATTTCAAAAAAAAAAAACGTGACTTGTAGTATAACATGGATATCTTGTTTCATAATCATGAATAAAGATTATATAATTTATTTGCATGAAAACGTGTAGACATGTAGGATATTCATAGAAGTAAGCATAATATTTAATAACTTGCATGTAGGAAACCATGGAATGAAATATATAGGTTTTCATGGATTACGGACGGATTCCCAATAGCCAAAATGGATGATTAGGAATACAACAACGGATATATATATATTTCAAATGTGGTAAATCATGGTGCATGGACTTAGGGTTATCATGAACTTGGCTAAAAACCCTAGTTTAGTGAACTCTGGCATAATCATGGAAGAACGTGGCGTGGGGAAGAACAAAGGTGTTTCCACACGCAGATCGAACCCTACATACCTGGTAATGCTCCAAAACTTGTATCAATAATCTGAACTTGAAGAAGTATCCCTAAAGCTTTAGTCTTGAATCCTTTAAATGGGTTTTCTTGAAAACCCTAGGTTAGGATTGATGAACTCTCATTAGATCACATGAATACATGTTAGAATTGACTTGGAATGATTGGAATAGGCTTACCTTGGTGTTTTGGATTGATGGGAGAAGAAAACCTTTATTCTAGGGCTTGGAGAACGTGAAAAGTGGGAAAAGAACTGAACTTAACATATTTATACTTTACTGAGTCGGGGAATTATATTGTCAACTTATACGGTCTGTATAAATTTATACGGTCCGTATAAACTGACTGTATTTAACAACGATTAAAATTCCAGAAACTGGGACTTCCAAAACGAGTTTCACGGACTGAAAATATGGTCCGTATAACATTATACGGTCTATATCGAAGCGTGTCAAAAACTTGGAAAAAATGGGATTTTTCCAGTTACTAAACACAGTCTGAAAGTGCGGGCCGTATTATAATATACGGTCCTTATAGATGGCCGTGAAAATGAGATTTTGTTGAACTGCAGCAAATTAAATTCCAACACTTCCCGTCTAATATTCTAAGTCCCAAATCATGAATCATAGCCTAGTTTAAAAGGATGAGGTGTTACAATATCTCGATACTATTGTGGCTGCAGATGTTTTAATTTATGAAGATATCTAAAAATCTCTTTTTCAAGTTATCAGGGTTATTGAGAATCTGTAAGGAAATCTGATTTGTCTTACATCAGTGACCGCTTACTGCTGGAATGCATATCTATGAGAGCTTCATATGGCATATACCTGTTAAGGGGTCAAAACGGTCTAATCCTATTTATTTTAGCCCATCAGTAGTGTATATTTAAAAAAAAAAAAAAACTAATTTGTGAAGATACAAGAGAAGTCCTAGAAAAATTTCTGTGATCGGTGATGTGCAACCTACACTAAATATGCTTGGGAAAAGTCTATGTTGGTTGTATATATCCTTAATTACAAGGCTTAGGTTTTTGCTATTCAACAAATTCTTGGCAAGACATATAGCACAGATGTTAAGAGTGACTTCTCAATGAACTGTTGATGGTTTTCAAGGCGGTGAAGAGGATATGATAATTATATTCACTATCTGTTACCTAGAGATGCCACTCAATCTCTTTTACCCTTTCCTCTTTCTTATCGTCATCGTAGAACCATAGCGAAAATTGCGCTGGATCTTTTCCTTTTTCGTTCATCTCGTCCTCCATACCATGATCGATTATCGGAGCCAAAATGGTGAAATATCAAAGACACCATTGCACGCCTTCAATATCATTCGCCTCCAAACCCTGAGATGAATCTTTGTTGAGAACGAAGTCCAAATGTCAGTTCAAAATCAATTCACAAAGCTTCATGCTCCGAAAATATTGTAAGAACTACATGGGAGAATAGCTTTCATCTCTTTCGAATTTGGAACCTGTTGCAGCTCAATGAACAACAGATAATCCACTTTACATTTCTTGGAAAGATTTTTCGAGATTGAATTGTCAGGATGTTATTTTCTATGCTTCAAAATCAAGCTTGACTTCTCACCAATTTCTTTGAAGCTATTTATCAATTTAGTTTATCTTGAAAAAAAAAAATATCCAGTTTTCCTTGTAATGACAGTGTATCAGTTCGTTTCCCTTTTAATCTTTAGAGAGCAAACATAGCATTGACACGAGCAAGGTACTAATTTGATGAACAAGATACTACATTTAAAAATGTTCCCGTATCAAGAAAAATATTATTTTGTGGCCATACTAATAGGTGTTGCTAAAAGTCTTTATAACAAACAATTAACTACTCTTCCCGCCATTTTAGTTTTGATACAACTGGTATTGTTAGGAAACAATTAATTTATGACAACAATAATTTTTTTGCTAAATCTAATACTAATAAATAAGTGGGGATAAGCACACACCTCAAGGTCAACATTGCATAAATATTTATTTTCTAAAATGAAATACCAAAATTATAGATTATTTGGAACTAAGGAATAGTTAGTGTTGTTGTACATATTGAGAGATCACATGAAATATGCATGAATAGTACAGTCTGTGTGTAAAGATATTTAAAATGGTACGAAAATCATTGTTAAAAAGGAATGTTTATTACTAAACTACAGTAACGTTAAACAAATTGGAAGCATGAACTAATTTTTTTTTCACATCTCTGAGGAATTCAACTTTTGCCTCTAGAGCATGTTCATGCACCGTTTCCTGAACCATTAAACGAGCAGGCTTCAGAGGCATTAATACCGTACAGTAGAGATTAGTAGCTTGGAGACAGGATATCTTACAATGCCCCATTTATGGTGAATAACCATGATTTGACTCTTTTTTTCTCTAAAACCGTCATCCCAGGGATATTCCTCCACATGGAAATGAAGCTTTTGGTCATAAGGTTAATATCAAATGGAGATCAATCATTCCACTTGATTTGTTCCTCGAATCACAAGATTTGGTCGCTTATAATTAACCATTAAGTTTTCTTAAATTAAAAAAGAACAGAGTTTAATCAACTTGATGTGCGTGACCAAACCGTCTATTATGTCGAAGCAGTCATGCGTCGTGAACATGATCTGAAATTAATCGGCAAATTGGGTATACACAACATTCCTAAATTGAATTTCGGTTCCTATTGTACTGCTGCTCGTATTGCCGAAATCAAATGTCGCAACTGAGGTCTTCAAACTAAAGTGGTCAAGAAGGTTAGGATTGATTTTACTGCTCTTAGAAACACCGCCTATTATAAACAATATAAAGAGCTTCCATAGACAACTTAATCAGACATTGAAGATTGATTTAATAAGATTTGACATATCCTTCCTTAATGACCCCAGGTTCAGTGAAGGTGAACATATTGACGCCCTCCCTACCATTCACCCAACACGACATATGTTGGCATTCCGCATCAACCCAACTTGGAAATCCATCGATGCGGAGAAGAGCTACTTATATGAACTTGTTGGTGGTAAAATTTCTCAATCAGGGGAGAAATTATATGGCGTGAATAAAGCTTTTTCCATCCAGCATGTCACTTCAGAAATGTGCTTTCTAAGAGGGAGTTCTTCGCCGAGGTTAAAAAAAGACACATGAAATTGAGTTGAATGAAATCGTTAAGGTGTCGTTCCATGCCTACAAATGCTATGTCGAAGCCGCGTCGAAGTCTACTCAAGTGGAAGATGACATATTACAGTTACGGTATTTTGCTTTGCCCGAAGCAATTCGGACCGCATTTGTACCACACATGAGAGTTCATGCCAAGTTTGACCAGTATTTGAGTGATTCGCAACTTTCCTTTAGCCACTACCTGGAAGAGTTTCAAGCTTTGGATGCTCGGCAATACGCCGGAGCCGGTGTAATCTATGCAGTCTAGAGATATTTACTTTTAGTGTTTTATTGTAGTTTTTTTTTTTTTTATAAACCAGTTGTAATTTAAAAAAATAAATTACTTTTGCCTCTAGAATAAAGAATATTCTTTATATTTGTCTGAATATAACACATTGTGACAAATACAATCGAACATTGAGAATTATTTTGTTAAAGATAGAAAAATCAAAGAACATATAAATTGTTATTGAATTCTTAAATACTCTCATATTATTTATTTAAATATATTACTAATATTTAATTGTGAAAATTTATTTCGCTATGCTCATAAATAAATAAGAACTTTAAGGGTTAAGTTTACAAATGGCCTCCATAATAGGGTGGTCTTCATATTTTGGCCCGCTTAACAAAAATTTTAAAAAATAATCCTCGCTTCATAAAATTAGCTAGGCTAAGATTTTGTTGTTAATTGGGCATAACTTGTGGACATGATTAATTTTGCCTATAAGGGAGCAGTTCAGGATATTCCAAGACAGTGAACCTGATCAATTGAGGAACGTGCAATAATTTTTTTGCCACTTGGCAAAAGTACTTTCACAACAATATCTAATATATGGCAACAACATTTTTTGTTAATACCTTCACTAAAAAGCTGAAAGTTCAAGTAGCCAACCGACTGAGCTACTGAGATTCCCCACATTTTTTTTATGATGATCGTTTTCAAGGTGGTAAAGAGGATATAATAATTATATCCATTGTTCGCTACCAAAAATAGAGGCGCTGCTCTGTCTCCTTTCCCCTTCTCATCGTCATCGCAGAACCACAGCGAGAATCTCGCTAGTTCTTTTCCTCTTCCGATCATATCCTCCTCCACGCCATGACCAACTGTTAGAGCCAAAACGGTGCATAATCAAAGACATCATCGCGCGGCTTCGATCCCACTAGCCTGAGACGAATCTTTGATGAGAATAAAGTCCAAATGTCAGTTCAAAATAAATCTTTAAACGGAAAAGGGCCAAAAAGATGGTAAGAACTACATGGGAGAATAGTTTTCATCTGTTTTGAATTTGAAACCTATTGGAGCTTACTGAACAACTCATAATCCACATTGGACTTCCTTGGAAAGATTTTTGGATATTGAATTGTTAGGATGTTATTTTTCTATGCTTCAAGGTACTAATTTGCTGAACAAGATACTACATTTAAAAATGTTCCAATATCAAGAAAAATATAATTTTATGGCCATAATAATAGTTGTTGCTAAAACTCTTCATAACAAACAATTAACAACATCAGTGACCGCTTACTGTTGGAATGCATAGCTACGAGAGCTTCATATGGCATATACCTGTTAAGGGGTCAAACCGGTCCGATCCTATTTATTTTAGGCCATCAGTAGTGTATATTTAAATAAATAAATAAATAAACTAATTTGTGAAGATACAAGAGAAGTCCTAAAAACATTTCTGTGATCAGTGATGTGCAAAATACACTAAATATGCTAGGGAAAAGTTTGTGTTGGTTGCACATCTCCTTCTTTACATGGCTTAAGTTTTTGCTATTTAACAAATTCTTGGCAAGACATATAGCACGGATGTCAATCATGACTTCTCGGTGAACTTTTAATGGTTTTCAATGTAGTGAAAAGGATGTGATAATTATATCCACTGTTCGCTACCAAAAATAGAGACGCCGCTCAGTCTCCTTTCCCCTTTCCCCTGTCTCATCGTCACTGCAGAACCACACGAGAATCTCACTGGTTCTTTTCCTCTTTTGATCATCTTCTCCTCTACGTCATGACAGACTGTCAGAGCCAAAACAGTGCAACATCGAAGACATCATCGCACGGATCCCATTCGTCTCCAAAACCTGATACAAATCTTTGCTGAGAACGAAGTCCACAATGTCAGTTCAAAATCAATTCTAAAAGCGTCAAGTACCGAAAAGATGATAAGAACTAAATGGGAGAATAGCTTTTATCTCTTTCGAATTTGGAACCTCGTGGAGCTTAGTGAACCACTGATAATCCACATTGCATTTTCTTGGAAAGATTTTTTGAGATTGAATTGTTAGGATGTTATTTTTCTATGCTTTAAATATCAAGTTTGACTTCTGACCAATTTCTTTGAAGTTATTTATCAACTAGGTAATTTGTCCGCGCTTTGCGCGGTCACAAATAATTTTATTAAACTTACTAGTGATCCTTTCCTCATATCCGAATATTAAAATAACAAAAATGACAATCCTCATAAAAACTAAAATATTAAAAAAATTCCAACATAAATTAGAAGATTTGAAATTATCACATATCTCAAGAACTTTAATATAAATGATTGGAAAGGTTTATCTTCCACATATTTCCCGATTGTAATATTGTTCCCTGCTTCCTGAAATATTGAATGATCTTTCACGAAATAATCAAGCATATGTTTATGTTACTTAAAGTAAGGAATATCCAATTTCACGGCTTTACACTCGTTTTCAAGAGGTTCACTTGAACTGCTAAAATACTAAAGACTTAAATATCAAATGAAAGGGAATTTGCGTAGTTAATTAAAATCTTCAATCTCAAGTGAGAGTAAAGAACAATGGAATATCCATCTCACCTACGTATTGCCATTATAACTTGATAATAGTGTACTCTATATCAAGGTGCCCCGGTGTGCGACAAAGGCAGATAATAGTTTTTCCTACCATTGAACAATCAAAATAATCTCGGACAATAGCATCTATCAATCTAGCAAAAAAAATTGGGCCAAATTTTTTTATTATTCCGAATATAATGAAATCTTTCTTCTATTGTCTTGTATTTGTCCACAGTGAGCTTGTAGAAGAGTGTGATTCAATTTTTTTTGTATCGCGAAGCGATAGAACTGTCTCATTGACAATTTTTATCTCGTGAAGATTTTGTTGATTACATTTGCCAAAAGAATTTCATATGGGTGTATCAATGAGTAACTCAGAGACATTACTGTGAAACCCTTTTTCTGTTGGATTCGCCTCTGATTCTAGACACATTATGAACTATATAATTGATTATTTCCTTTTGAAACTGTAAGAAGAGTGGAGAAGTAACTTTGACGACTTCTCTTTCCGTTGCAGTTTATAGGCAAATAATCGCGCAATTTTCAGTATTTGAACTAAATTGGGGTTCCATCAGTATGCATGATAAAGAATTACTGAGACAAGTTCGGGACAAATTTGAGCAACGGTAAATTTATAAAAAAAACTATTAAAGAAATAAAAAAGCAAAAAACTCGGATAAAAGACCCGTTCGATTTGTCCCAGTTAATTTGGAGTTGTCAAGCCATTATAGCTTTTTGAACTTGCATAATAAATTTCCCAAATGACTACAAATAGCAAAAAAAGTTTAATCTAAATAAGCTCGTTCAGATATATACATAATATGAACACCACGTATACAAGAGATGTACATCAAATACAAGAATAGATAGCTAACAATACTCATCCATGAAAATATATATCGGTAAGCTTAGCAATTGAAACTTTTTTATGGGCATAAATTTGAAAATCTAGTATCACTAACACCGGAATCTTACTGTTAGGGCTAGCCACAAGCAGGGAAAATAAATAAGCTATAGATGGGTCCAGGATGCACTATCGTCTTTATATATATACATACATACATATATATATATATATATATATATATATATATAATTTCTCTATTACCTTGTCTTTCACAGTTTTATTTCTTTCTTGTTCAAGTGCAAATGAATCTGAAAGCTAGAGAGTGTTATTCTTTACAAAAATTAGTCCATTCCTCATACATCTGTATTTTGAATGTCCCTTACTTTCATTTAAGTAGATCATTCTATATTGCCCACTATAGTTGATACATAAAATGACTAAATTCTGTCAACTACACTGCATAATAAAGTTTCATGAACAAACATATTGAATCCCAGAATATAAGGTGGCTAATCACAAACGCTACTTTCTGCCAAAAGGATACTCCAGCTCATTTAATTTTTTGATATAGAGGAGTTAGCACACATCACACAAATTCAATCATGCAGATGTAAGATGTTTTGACCTATAGATATTTCTTATACTAGGCTGCTTTGGTCGTTGGAGACAAGTACAGTGAGTCTAATATTCATAGTGTGTATTACTCTACCAGTAGAGTGTCTAAGTGGGGCAATGCAGTGATAAACGTAGTAAATTAATAATCCTAAGTAACATAGTTTATAGTGCAATTATTGTTCAAATTACAGCTATATAAATACATGTTCAATGTAATTGATGAAGCTTTTGTCCGTAAACTTTTTTCCATCCAAGTCAGTAACGTGGAAAATGCATATTAAAATAAATTGAGTGAATAAATAAAATTCAAAGACTCCATCAAAAGATGGCTTACCATAAAGTGGGGTGGCGTTTGAACTTTCAAACCGGCATTGTTGATCATGATACTGCATTAGAAGAGATGAAGGCTAAAAGAGAATAGTGTTTCAAGAAAAAATGAGAATTTCAAGAGATGTTTGATTGCTAAAATTAATAAAATCAAGGCGGAAATGTGATTATATCAAACTACAGCAAAAAGATTAAAGAATCGTGCAACTTACTAAAAGGAAAATTTGAGGATTAGGAGCAGGGCATGTGCTATATCAAGGCAATGTCCTCCAAAAATAGAAACGTTATTTGTTTGTTTCCCACGAGTATATAAATATTTTCTTCATTTTACATTAAAAAGACAAGCTACACCACTACAAGTAAGCAATCATAGTAGATATACAGACAAACTCCACAATCGATCAACCTTTCAATACTTTGATTTTAAAAGAAGTCACAATTTAGTCAAATTGAACAAACAACTTTTTATCTTCTCCTGCCTTACAGATGGTCGGAGAATTGAGAGAACCTTGACCAATACCTCACATGTTTCAGGTCAGATAAAACATAAATCTCAAATTAATCAACAAATTTCACATTTAACCGCGCACAATAAATGCATGATATATACGAAAGATAAACCAAGCATGAAAGTCAACCTGTAAATTTAAAAAAGAGAATCATGAAAGAAAACCTAAAATTCTGGAAAAAGGGAAAAAGGGAATTTACCTTGGGCAAGGGAGAGATGGAAGAGGATGAAGCAGCTGGCAGGGGATGTGTTGTAATGGATGAGGAAGAGGCAGTGAAGCGTGTTTATTCTATTTGAGAAGAGGTAGAGAAGCGGTGTATATTTGAGTTATCGAAGTGGCGTTTTTTATTTACGTAAACTCTTTTTGTTTTACAGAAATTTGCCAAAATATTGTGGTAAAAGATAAATGTAATTCCTGATTTCTGGTTGCGTCACGTCAGCGGGCCTTTGTCATGCTTTTATATAGATATATAGATTTAATTTATCTTGAAAAACATATCCACTTTTCATTGTAATGACAGTGTATTAGTTGGTTTCCATTTTAATCTTCAGAGAGCAAACATAGCATTGACACGAGAAAGGTACTAATTTGCTTGATACTACATTTCAAAATGTTCCAATACCAAGAAAAATATAATTTCATGGTCATTTTAATAGTTGTTGTTAAAAATCTTCAATACAAACATTAACTACTCTTTCTGCCATTTTTTTTTTTTTTGCCAACTGATATTGTTAGGAAGAAATTAATTTATGACAACAATTATTAGTGTTGCTAAATATTTTCATATGCCACAATGGTATAAACTTTCATCCACAAAATATAAATTATGGAAATAATTTATGTTGTTGCGGTAAGCTAATTTTTGGCAACAACATTTTTTGTTGCAAAAAATTTTCCATCGCAGTTATTGCAACGATGTGCAATAATTTTTTTGTCATTGCCAAAAGTACTGTCATGGGCGGCTTTCCAGCCATGCCCCATGACCCCTTGGGCGCGCCCCATGGCGCCATGGCAAGCCTCTCAGCGCCTAGCGCCATGGATGGCCCCGTGGTCTCGGACGCCCCAAGTGACAAGGCTGCTTCTGCCAATGTCACCCCATCAATGTCCCTCGCTCGCGCCCCTGCGCTGGCCGTGCCTCAACGCGTGCCCAGCGCCCAGTGACAATGCAGCTCTGCTACAGTACCAGCGCTCAGCGCCCAGTGCCTGCGCCCCAGTGCGCGCGCACCTTGCCCTGCGCGCACGGCAGTGCCCCGACCGAGGGTGCACATGGACCTGCTCTAGTTAGGTCTCTTTTGGTGTAATTATAGAGTAGTTTACTTTATGTATTTTGGTTGTGATTCTCTAGCAAGTCTATGTCTAGTTCTATGACTTGGGTTTTTATTTTTAAAGCATTATTAGGGGGGATCAAGCAATCAAAACTTTCAAGCAAGCAATCAATTCTCTGTACTGGTGTCTCTCTCCCTCGACACCGCTTTCTCTCATTGTAATAGCTTTCATTAATGCAAACAAGCTCTCTTTCTCAATTCTCTTTTTTGTTCTCTCAATTGTTCTTGACATTGGTTTTCCCGCACGGCACTGACAGTCTCGTCTAGCGTGCGAAGGAGACCCCGGTTGGCGGACAGTAACCGTGGAATCATCGGTTGCTTAGCCTTACGCCGCCCTTCCAAGAAGTCTCGGGAAGGCGCCTCGTAACAGTTGGAATCAGAGCCTAGGCTCGACATCGGACGAGGGAACACGTTGCTATTGTCATCATTTTCTGACCATGGTGAACCATGGCGACTGCCTCTTGATTTTGGAAACGACGGTCAACAGACTTCGACCAGTGACTGAAAGAGTGGAGGACCTGGACCGCAGGATGTGGCAGGCCGAACAAGACATTGTGAATATTGCTACTGACACTGATGCAGCCGCACAGGCGGATGCCATACAAAGAGATGAGGATCTGGCCCATAGGACACAGGAGGCAGACAGAATGTCTGCCATGCAAGTAACCATCGACAATTTGACCAATCAGCTCAATGTTGTCAATGCTGCATTACAAGGCCTACTTCGAGGAGGGGGCAATCCTATTGGGGGCGCGGCAAACCTTGCCGCGGTAACCCCGAAGCTCAAGATTCCTGAACCAAAGCCCTATCAGAGCGCTCGAAATGCCAAAGAGGTGGAAAACTTCATCTTTGACATTGAGCAATACTTCGACGCTGTGGGAGAATTGGAGGAGCCCAGGAAGGTAGCAACTGTTGCCATGTATTTACAAGGCGATGCCAAACTCTGGTGGCGGGTGAAATATGAAGCCATTAAGGCGGGTGAGGATGCTCTTGAGACATGGGAAGAACTAAAAGCAGCCATTCGCATACAGTTCTTCCCTGAGAATGTCGAGTATAATGCACGGAGGAAACTTCGGGAACTCAGGCAAACGAAGTCAGTCCGAGAGTATGTTCGCGAGTTCTCTGCACTCATGCTGAACATAAGGGACATGGGTCGTGTCAAAGCTATCAACTCACCGCCCTAATTGGTAGGTGCGATAGCCAAAGGAGTGCCGGTAAAGATGGGTCCTTATGAAGGAAAGTTCGACTTGCGAGTAGTGATCATTAACGACTTCGACTTGATAGTGGGGTTGGAATTCATGAGACAAACTAACATCATTCCCATACCCTACGCGGATGTGCTTCTAATGATGGGAGCAAACGGGGCCAAACCCTGCATTGTCCCATGCACAACCATAAAGATGGCCTCCAGAAATATCTCTGCATTGCAGCTGAAGAAGGGGGTCCAGCGACAAGAACCCACGTTCCTAGCTACCATTTGCATTGAAGAGATCGAGCGTTCTTCGGGCCCCATTCCAATGCCTGTGAAGGAGCTCATGAAGGAATTTGAGGATGTCATGCCCCAAGATATGCCGAAGCGACTCCCGCCTAGACGGACGGTCGATCATGAAATTGAATTGGTGCCGGGTGCGAAGCCACCTGCCCGGGCACCCTACAGAATGTCACAACCCGAACTCACCGAGCTTCGGAGACAGTTGACGAAGATGCTGGACACGGGGATCATCGTGCCCTCCAAGTCGCCTTATGGGTCACCTGTGCTATTCCAAAAGAAACACGATGGCACCCTAAGGCTCTGTGTTGATTATCGGGCCTTCAACAAGATCACCGTGAAGAACAAGTACCCCATACCACTAATGGCGGACTTGTTTGACAGACTGGGCGGTGCCACAGTGTTCACCAAAATAGACCTGAAGACAGGTTATTGGCAAGTTCGCATTGCTGAAAGAGACGAGTCCAAGACGACATGTGTGACAAGATATGGCTCGTTCGACTTTCTGGTCATGTCGTTCGGCCTGACCAATGCTCCAGCCACGTTTTGCACTCTAATGAACCAGGTCTTTCGAGAATACATTGATGAATTTGTGGTGGTATACCTGGATGACATTGTGGTGTACAGCAAAACGTTGGGCGAACACCTGGAGCACCTAAGGAAAGTCCTAACTCGGTTGCGGGAGCATGAATTGTACGTAAAGCTATCCAAATGCTCTTTTGCCCAATAACAGATTGACTTCCTTGGGCATGTTTTTGAAGAAGGTCGCATCAAGATGGACCAACAAAAGATCAAGGCTGTCACAGATTGACCACCACCCAAGGATATCCATGCCTTGAGAGCGTTCCTTGGCTTATGCAACTTTTATCGAAGGTTCGTCAAGAACTACTCCCTCATTGCATTACCACTGACAGAGCTTCTCAAGAAGACCACACCTTGGGACTGGTCGCCAAAGAGAGCAGACGCTTTCAACTCACTAAAAGTGGCTATGTCTAGTAGCCCTGTTTTGGCCTTGCCCGACTTGACCAAACCCTTCGAAGTAGAGACGGATGCCTCTGATTACGCCTTGGGCGGAGTCTTTCTACAAGATGGGCACCCGGTGGCCTACGAGAGTCAAAAATTGAAGGATGCGGAACGGCGCTATGCGGCTCACGAGAAAGAATTATTGGTTGTCGTCCATTGCTTGCGCCTTTGGAGGCACTATCTTTTGGGTTCCCCTTTCGTGGTGAAGACGGACAACATGTCTGTCAGTCATTTTATGACCCAGCCAAACCTAAATGGCCGCCAGGCTAGATGGCAGGAACTTCTAGCGGAATTTCACTTCAATCTGGAATACTGAAGTGGGAAGACCAATCATGTTGCGGATGCATTGAGTCGAAGGGCTGATCTAGCATCAGTATGCCTGCTTGCCACCCTTAGGGGGAGTGAGGTGGCTACAACCATAAAAGATCAAATCCAGGGCCTTCTCACCAAGGACCCTTCGGCACAGTATTTGGTCGACTTAGCAGGTCAAGGAAAAACTCGCCAGTTCTACATGGAGGATGGGTTCTTGAAAGCAAAAGGAAACTGCCTTTACATTCCTAAAGGAAGAGATTTGCGGAGAACTCTCCTGATGGAATGTCACGATACTCTATGGGCAGGCCACCCTGGAGAAGAACGTACCATGGCATTGCTACGCCGTGCATATTATTGGCCCTAGATGGCAGATGATGTCGCTCAGTATGTGAAGACTTGCTTAGTATGCCAGAAAGACAAGTCTGACCGCTTGACACAAGCGGGCCTGTTGGAGCCCTTACCTGTCCCAAAGAGGCCTTGGGAAAGCGTCTCATTGGATTTCATCACCGGCTTGCCCAAGGTTGGAGATCTCACGACTATCTTAGTCGTGGTTGATCGGTTTTCTAAGTATGCCACTTTCATTGCAGCACCCAAGTATATATCAGCAGAGGAGACAGCTCGACTCTTCTTCACCCATGTTGTCAAATATTAGGGCCTGCCCAAGGATATTGTTAGTGACCGCGATTCTCGCTTCACCAGCAACTTTTGGACCCAACTCTTTAAGTGCTTGGGGTCTAAATTGAGTCACAGCTCGAGTTTTCACCTGCAATCCGATGGTCAGACGGAGCGGTTCAATGGCATGTTGGAGGAATACTTGCGGCACTTTGTTACCGGCTCGCAGAAGAATTGGGTGAAGCTATTGGATGCGGCCCAACTGTGTTTCAACTCACAAAAGAGCTCTAGCACAAACAAGAGCGCTTTTGAAATTGTTACCGGGCAGCAACCGCTACTCCCACACACTGTGAATGCCTCAAACATGGCCAAATCTCCATGAGCAGCTAGCTTCTCAAAAGAATGGAAGCAGAATTTAGAGATAGTGCGGAGCTATCTGGTAAAGGCACAAAAGCGGATGAAGAGACATGCTGATCAGAATCGTCGCTTTGTGGAATATCAGGTTGGGGACAAGGTGATGGTGAAGATCCCAAAGAGATACCTATTTGCAGGGGTCCATGACCCCCGCCTGTTGCAAAAATACATTGGCCCTCTGGCCATTGAGAGGCGCATTGGGAAGGTAGCATACCGGGTGGATACCCCAGCTTGGTGGAAGATTCATCCTGTGTTCCATGTCAGTCTTTTAAAGCCTTTTCGAGAAGACACAGAAGACCCTTCACGTAGCCAACTCACAATACCCAATATTCGAGGCCCACAAACAACTGGGAAAATGGTAGTAGAAGCCATCCTCAACGATCGAGTCATACATGCCTCAAGGAAAGATCACCAAGAGTTCCTGGTGAAATGGCTGGGATATGATGCCGAAGAGAATACGTGGGAGAGGGGCACCAGCCTCAAAGCCTACAAGCACCTGATCGATGAATATCTTGCAAGCAAGGCGCCGAGGACGTCGCCAACTCAGATGGGGGAGAATGTCATGGGCGGCTTTCCAGCCATGCCCCATGACCCCTTGGGCGCGCCCCATGGCGCCATGGCAAGCCTCTCAGCGCCTAGCGCCATGGACGGCCCCGTGGTCTCGGACGCCCCAAGTGACAAGGCTGCTTCTGCCAATGTCGCCCCATCAATGTCCCTCGCTCGCGCCCCTGCGTTGGCCGTGCCTCAAGCGTGGCAGTGCCCCGACCGAGGGTGCACATGGACCTGCTCTAGTTAGGTCTCTTTTGTTGTAATTATAGAATAGTTTACTTTATGTATTTTGGTTGTGATTCTCTAGCAAGTCTATGTCTAGTTCTATGACTTGGGTTTTTATTTTTAAAGCATTATTAGGGGGGATCAAGCAATCAAAACTTTCAAGCAAGCAATCAATTCTCTGTACTGGTGTCTCTCCCCCTCGACACCGCTTGCTCTCATTGTAATAGCTTTCATTAATGCAAACAAGCTCTCTTTCTCAATTCTCTTTTCTGTTCTCTCAATTGTTCTTGACATTGGTTTTCCCGCACGGCACTGACAGTCTCGTCTAGCGTGCGGAGGAGACCCCGGTTGGCGGACAGTAACCTTGGAATCATCGATTGCTTAGCCTTACGCCGCCCTTCCAAGAAGTCTCAGGAAGGCGCCGCGTAACAGTACTTTCACAACAATATCTAATATATGGCAACAATACTTTTTGTTAGTGAGGAATCGAACCTTCATTAACACGGTAAAAGTTCAAGTAATCAACCAATTGAGCTACTAAGATCCTCCATATTTTTTGTTGGCATATGCCTTCTTTATTGTAGTGATAATTTGGTTGTTAAATTTTACAGTAGTGTTTGTTGAATACTGTTGTTAATGTAATTTAATAGATTCTCATATTAATGAAATCTTTGGTTTTATTATCATTTTTGTCTGATTATGATTGTGCATACCAAAAAGTTCCAACAGTGTGCATCTGAAGATTCTTATTTCATTTGTTAATTTCTTTGATTTTTGTGATTGGAAGTAGTAGTTGATATACATATTTTTGCTATTGTTAGGCCTTTTCTCTTTACAAGTTTAAGAATTATTTTAAAAATTCAAATTTATAAGTATGACTGTTTTGAAATGGAGAAGATTGAGTTGGATTTAACAGAATATAGAATAAAGAACAAGGGAAAATGTCTAAAATACACCCCAATCTTTGCCTGAATTTGTTGTAACGCATCTAGCCTTTACGGGGGTCCTATTACCCCTCTCGATATATTTTTAAGGAATTTCTTTGGCATTTATCGAGTGAGTTGGATAACAATTCAAACACGTGTTGAACAAAATGCCAAAAACAAAGGAATGCAGTAATTTTCAGGTCATTTCACTCTTCGAACAAAACAAAAAATTAGAATTCTCTCCTACACTCTTAATATTTTTCATGGAGAAAGCAATTGATTCTCTTGGAATTTGATCTTGTGAATCACTATACTCTTTCATAATCGAGTCTTGGCCTGTGTCGCGTTGGATTTTGGTTTGATTTTTCTAGATAAATACCAAAGAAATGCTTTAAAAATATATTTAGGAGGACAATAGGACCACCGTAAAGGTTAGGTGTGTTACAGCAAATCTGGGCAAAGATTGGGGTGTATTTTAGACATTTTCCCAAAGAAAAATAATAATTTGTATATAAAATAGTCCCAAGGTTTTGAGAATTTTCATGGACATTTTCTTGCAAATTTACTGGGGATGTTTTGCGGAATATTTCTTGCGGATTACTCCCATAAAATTCATTTTTAACAAATTGAAAAAATTTCCGAGGAATTTATTTATGGATTTTCTTGCGGATTTCCCCATGAAATTCCTTTTTTTTTTAATTACAAATTGTCAAAAAATTCGCAGGTAAACTATTTGGGGATTTATGCAAGTAACTTACCCACGAATTTGAAAAACCGTAGCTAATAATTACCAACAAAGGTTTTTCCTTTGAATTGTTTTGCATAAAATTTGCGGGTAACAAGTTTCTAGCGTATTTTTCCCTAAAATCAACAGAAATATTCTTATGTAATATGTACTTTTCTAGTAGCCGAGCACAAGTTATTTATGGGGGTTTATAGGGAGGGTTATTCATAGTGAGGAAGATTATCCTTATATGGCTCGATATTATTGTGGTTGCAAATTTACTAATTTACGAAGATAGCCAAAACTCTCTTTTTTCGAGTTATCAGGTTATTGAAAATCCGGAAGAAAATCTGACTTGCCTTACATCAGTGACCACTTACTGCTAGAATGCATATCTATGAGAGCTTCACATGGCATATACATGTTAAGGGGTCGTACCGGACCAATCCTATTTATTTTTGCACACCTGTGGTGGTGTATTTTTTGAAAAACTAATTTGTGAAGATACAAGAAAAGTCCTAAATCAAATATTTGTACATATTTAATAATTTTTTAACACAAATACACTGTTAGAGCAAAAATTATGGAAGTCAATATAACCCCTATCAGGGCTTCTAGCTCCGCTCTGACTCGGGACAATATTCTGGACTTCGAACTTATAAAAGTGATACTTCATGATGGACTTACCGTGTTTTAGCTAAAGATATTATAGCTACATTTTATTTTTATCTTAAAAATATCTATTTTTCATTATTTTATAAAACCTGACTATTTTTCAATTACACAACTCAAAAAGTGGCCAATCCGGCTATTTTTCACAAAATTTTAGCCAGTAGAAAGTTGTTGAAGTGTGATTCAAAACTCTACTGAGTAGGACTGAGTAAATAGGGATATGGGTAGTTTGGTAGAACTAAGTTAAGTAATTTTCTATATTTACTCAAATTTAATTAGTGTTGTTGATGAAGTGTCGTAGTGGGTTATAGGGCCTATATTTTAGGAGTATTTGTTTATCTTTTAACCTATATATTATGTGGGCATATATTGTAATCAATATACACGTTAACCAAAAAATTTGAAAAAAAGGTTCAACAACTTTCTTTCTTTTTCTCATTTTTGTAAGTCTTCTTTTGCTCTCTGTCCAACAATTTTGGTATCAGAGCAGCAGCAAGAGCGAATTCCTCATCTAGCTTGCTCTTGTGAGTCAAGCTCTCAAAATGGATCTTGTCTAGAGCCTTTTTCTTGTCACCAATAGCACAGTTTAGGAGGTCCTCTATTTCCTTTCTACTCAAGAAACCAAGTAAGACTGCCTTTGTTTTTAAAAAATTTTCCCTTCATCGAAAATGAAATTACGAATCCCTTTCGCAGCTGCTTGAGATACTTCAAGAAATAATATACCACTGAAAGTGGTAAGCCCTATTATCACATTCTTTTGTACCCTAGACCCAAAAGATATTTTCGAAGACTGATCTATATTTTCCCATTGCTTCATCAAATCATTCTATGGAGTGGGTCTCGGAGTGACAGTGGCGTCGGAAAAATGGTATTTCTGGATATGATTTGGGTGGCAAACAATTTCTCCCAACGACCTAACAATTTTCTTGAGAATATGCTTATATTTTAGTTTTGTTCTAGTCGAGAGAGATTTGCAGCAAAAAGTTTATTTCTGCTACCAAGGAAGGTCTCAAGCTTGATGAGAGTAAAGATGAGAAGAAAAGGCAAGAAGAATTAAAGGCAAAGTTCGAGGGACTGTGCAAGGTCATGAAAAGTCTTTAGATGAGATTATTCCATTAAGAAGATCAACAAGGCCTAAAAAGCCAAATCCCAAGTATGTTAATAATATTTCTGCGACTTATCAATTTACTCTTGCTGTTTCAGATCCCATAAATTATGAAGAAGCAACTGAAAATGAAGAATGGCAGAAGGCAATGGTGGAAGAAATGAAATCCCTCGAAAAGAATGGAACATGGGAAATGATGGAGTTACCAAACGGGAAAAATGCAATTAGCTTAAAGTGGGTGTTCAAGACAAAGTTGTTGCAGATGGTAGCCTACAAAAGCACAAAGCTCGTTTGCGGCAAAAGGCTATGCACAACAATATGGTGTTGATTTCAAGGAAACATTTTCTCCGATAGCTCGGTTTGAAATAGTGAGGCTGGTTCTAGCATTGGATGCACAGTTGCAATGGCTAATTTATCAGTTTGACGTCAAGTCGGCATTCCTCAATGGAGACTTACAAGAAGAAGTCTATGTAGCACAACCTGAAGGTTTCATAAAGAAAGACATTGAAACAAAGGTGTACAAGCTGAAAAAGGCGTTGTATGGCTTGAAGCAATCCCCTCAAGCGTGGTACAACAAGATTGACAGTTACTTTAAAAAAAAAAGGATACATGAGAAGTGAGAATGAACCCACATTATATGTGAAGAAGGAAGGTAGTGATTTCATCATTGTTTGCCTTTATGTTGATGATATCATTTACACTAGTTCTTCTTATTTTCTTCTTGATGAATTTAAATCTCAAATGATGAATGAATTTGAGATGTCGGATATGGGTTTATTGCATTATTTTCTTAGCCTTGAAGTCCATCAAACTGAAGATGGAATATTTCTTTCACAGAGGAAATATGCAGAGATCTTCTCAATAAATTTGGCATGCTTAATTGAAAGCCTGCAGCTACACCAATGAATATCAATGAAAAATTGTTGCAGGTAAATGATGAAGAGTTGACAGATCCAAGAAGATTCAGAAGCTTGGTTGGAGGTCTAATATATTTGACGCATCCTAGACCCAATATTGCATTTTCTGTTGGTGTTATTTCCAGGTTTATGTAGCAACCTTCAAAGACTCATTTCGAGTGATTTTTTATAATTAAAATCACTCGAAAAAATAATGTTGATATTCGTATATCAATATTGGCATTGACATTTTTCCTTTAATCCTGCTTATTACCGTATTAATCACCTTTTGCTCTATTTTAAAAACTAAATACGTAGATTAAATTACTTATATTGTAACTAATATATGTACACATTTTTGGGAAATAATTAGGACGAAGAAGTATATTTTTATTAAATTTTACGAGAAAAAAAAAGAACGGGAAAATTCGGATTTACTCTACTATATTTGGACTTTTTTAATTCACAAATACTGGGCCAAACAACCCCCCATCGCCAATCCAAACGCCGCAGCCCAAAACCCCACCGACCCGGCCCAAATCCACCTAAACTGAAAAACCCCCTAAGTCCCAAAATCAGTAACCATTCCATCTAAATCAAACGGCCCCTGCACTCCTCTTCAACCAAGCGTAACCCTAACTCGCCCCATCGCCGCCACCCCGTCACTTCACCACCACTGTTTCCATCGGACCACTGAACCAAACGCCCTTAAGTTTGTTGGTTTAAAGCAATATCCGCCTCCACTGCTACCACGTCTTCTTTCCCTTTGATTGACGTGGTGGCAGAGCCGAAAGGAGCTAATAGGAGGTCATTTCAACCTCTGTAGAAGAGGAACGCAATGAGCCGTTGGATTCAAGTTCGCCTCTCCTTCGACCCGGTGGGTATAGGGTCGTTCAGCCCTCAGACCCGAAAACCATGGAGAAATCTCCATATTCGGAGTCCCAACGAATCCGCAGCTTTCAAATCCATCTGAAAAGGTGAGAATCCGTCACTTTTTCTTCATCATTTCATCTTTCCCCCCTTTTTTTAATTCTAAATTCAAAGGCAAAAGCTTCTTGAAGAAGCTGTTGAAACACCCCAACCTTCAGCTATAAATACCGACCTTTGAGGGATGTTTTAGGAGAGGATAAACAATTGAAAAAAAATCCTGTTATTTCATAAGTTCCAAGTGTAGAAAATCCCCTTTAAGTTAACAAGTTCAAGTGTTGAAAATCATCTCTCGAATAAACATTTTCATGACTGAAAACTAAGTTTGAATTTTCAGAAAATACTATTCCTAACTCTAAGTTTTGTTTTGGTTGTCAAAATCCCCTCCTTCGGTTCTCGGTTGAGCAAGGATTACATCAGAGCGAATTCAAGGACTCGAGACGACAATAGCCCAGTTCTCTGTCCTAAAGAAGGTAAACACACTCGTCTTCACTTTGTCTTTAATTTTACAGAAGTGGAAATGTAGTCGTTTAATAGTTCTTGTCATTCGTTTGGATTTCTGCCTACTTAAATCTCTTCGCTTATGTTTTGTTCAAGTCTCAGATAAAATGGTTAATGAGGATTAATTGCATTTAGAAATGTTAATTACCTAGTCGACTATATGAGCATTGATCCATTTTGTTTCGAGGGCTGTTTGCATCATTATTAAAGGATTGTTGTTACCAAAATATTACCAAGAATCAGTATATATTAATTTAGGTTGGATTAGATAAATCTACTTATCTCCGAGTATATTGTGAGCTTGAACTCTGTGTTTACTGGCTTTCACAAGCCTTGCGGCTTAAGTTCCGTGTCTCAAAAGTAGTCCTCCTCTCTGTTAAGATACAATCATGTGTCGTGCTAATAAAAATAGGATCCTTTAGTTGAACTACTTGAATGATATGTCCCCTAATGAATTGCATGAATCTGTTTTGGTAAACGCAACTCGACCTCTGTGTGTGGTAGTTACCTTTTAGTATATCTGGGATCATAAGATTGATGTGAATCTTTATGTTTAAATTACAAAGTTATTATAAGTGTTTTGCTGAATATTTCCACATCTTGATTATCGTTTCTTTGTAACAAATCTAACACATCTCTTTGTCTAAAAATCTTTATATACATATATATATATGTACAGTCATTGTTTAAAAGAGTTCAGTGTCTTAATTTAAATGACATAAGATTAGAGATAAGCGGACATCTATTGATACACAGCTCTTCTAGTTGAAGTAAAAGATCAGTAATCCTTTTTTCACAAGTCTTGGAATAGTTGCATTCATCTCAAGAGTCTGTTTGAGTATTTTTATTTTTTTTTACTAAGTGAAGATGATGAATTTGTTGAGTTGCTGTGTTAACAAGTGCTTAAATCAAGGTGGCTGATTTTTACTTTATTAATAAATGATGGAAAAAGGTTGTTTTACCTCTTTTGATCTCTAAGTTTGTTGAAACTCATTCCATGTGCTATTTATACTTAAAATGGGTTAATTAGTATGAAGATTGTATTATCCTCATATGGTTTGATTAAGATTTGAGGTTGTCCAAGGGATCAAAAAGGGTTTGAATCTAATTAATAGAATATCGAATCTGGAAGTTGCTTTATGTCACCTGCTCAAAACAAGAGTTGAAATTTGTTCTCTCCTTCTTGTAGAAGTGTAAATAACTACCATAGATGATCATTTTAGTCTTGCTCCCAGGCACATTCCCCAAGAACTTTTCTCTTTCCTACTCCCTAGGAAGGAGGAACACCCCTTTCCCGGCAGCTTTTTAGCCGGAAATAGCCCTTTCTTTCCTTTGACTTCCCTGAGCTAACACCTTTTGTGATAGTTTTATTCCTTTTCTTTCTTATCCTACGGTCAGATCAGCTTTTTTTGTCCAATGGAGGAAAAAAGGATTTATTTCAATGCAGGCTTCAAATCCTTTGACATTACCAGATGGTCAGTTGGCAGAGATACTTGGTTTGAGTGGGTTGAGAGAAGTCGTAACATGATGAGAAGATCAACTATGAGTATGACGGGTATGAGATGGTAATGCTCTATTCTATAAGAAGGCTCCAAGGATGGCAAAAATGTGATCAGAAGGTGGAAATCCAAGGAGAATTTATCTGAAATCTTTTGTACGAGGAAAGCAAATGAGCATGGAAGATATATGAGCATTCTCTTGCTGCATGGAATGGAGAGATCAATCATTATAATCCCAGAACTGGCTTTAAATGCAGGTTGGACAGAGATAGCATTGAAGATAGAAAGGTTCATTCAATGTCCCAACCAACTGAAGATTGCAGAACCACCAAGATTCACCAACAAAGAATACCCTTATGTCAGAGCAGTAAGGGAGAGTAAATGGCATTCTAATACTCTTAAAGAATCAACAGTCACTTTCAACAAAGGAGAAATATGTATCACACAGTCTCCTGGGGTTAGGGACACCGGAATCTTTAAGAGATGCATCGTCGGATCTTTTTCTGAAGGAGAAACAGAGGTTCCCACTCTATCGGACATCAGGAGGTGGGTTGTGGTTACATGGAAAGCGGTTTTTGGGATAAATATCCATGAGATGGCCAACAATATGTTCCTATTTGAGTTCCCCAACAGGAACATGGCTGAACAAGTCATTCAGAAAGAATGGAGGTGGAAGGAGACTAAATTGAAGCTCCAGTGGTTGAACCCACAGTTGGATGCGCACCATCGAATCGAGTCCCAAAAAACACATGGATCAGAGCACTTGGGGTACCTCTCCAACTATGGTCCCAAAGGGTTTTCACTGAAGTTGGGAATAACTGCGGTGGATGGGTCTCTACTGAAGAAGAGACTAATTTGAAAAATCATATGAAGTGGGCGAGAATTCAAATTTTAGGTGACGGTCGGAATTGCCCTAGTGAAGTTACTATAGAAAGAGATGGCATCAAATTCTATATTCCGATATGGGTGGAGCTGAGTGTTCGATTTGAAATTGCTTCACCGGCGAATGGAAAGAGGTTGCTGGAATCTGACAAGCCCATCGAAGAAACCAGTGGTCTGAAGAAGGACTCGGACCAGCAGTTAAAAGCAAAGTCCAATTCAGAAAAAGGACAGAAGAGCAGGCCTATCACTGCTGATACACAGTGGGATCACATGGGGTATGCAGATACAGCTGGAATATTTTTAAATAAAGGTCTGGGGCCACGTGACAGGGAGATGACCTTTCCTTTACACTCTTCTTATTGTTATTTGGGCCACCACAGAACTAGGCCCAAAAATAATAAATGGTCTGGGCTTGATGGTGCAACACATGTTATTTTTAATGACATTAATGGGCTGCAGACTGAAAACAAGTTTGATCCTTTATCTATAGATACTACAATTTCCCAGTCGATTTCTTCAGAACCAGTAGCACCGACACTTGAAGTTATTTCAATTCATGAAGAAACAGTAAGCTATGGGGGAAAAGACTCAGACATAGGCGTAGAAGACTTGCAGATGAAGAAAACTATTGAGAACATGTTGGTGAACCTTATTGCAGATAATTCTGGGATAGAGAAGCAATCACAAAAAGATCAACTTGCCACAGTGATCAGGCAAGTTAATTTAGAAATTGAAGAATAGGTATTAGAAGATGCAGAACCTATTCAACAAGACATGAGTTTAATGTTGCATAAGGAGGAGATGAATACTACATGGGTGAAGCAAAACATGATTAAACTGGGGAAAATTTTTGGGGTTGATTTCAAGGGGCATGAGGAGGAAGCAGTGGAACTACTGATGCAAATAGACAGCAGTAGACAAGCCAGAAAATTGGAGGCAATGTCTGTGTCAAAGAGGACTAGATTCAAGGGGACTCAGGAGCTCAAGGGACTTATTTCTTTTGATGTAAAGTACAAGAGTGATGGGAAGAGAGATAAGGGGGAAGAAGGAAGCCGATCTAAATGAAGTTAAAACTGGTATCATGGAATGTAAGGGGGCTGAACAATGGGGCAAGAGAAGATTTGTGAAGAGCCTTATACAAGACTGGTATGCTAATATCATATGTTTACAAGAATCTAAACTGGAAGGGGAGGTTAAAGAGATTATCAAAGATCTTTGGGGAAGTGGATGGGTAAAATTTGCTTGTCTAGAGGCTAGTGGCACTAGAGGGGGAATTTTGATGTTATGGGACAGTAGAGTGTGGAAAGGGGAGACTTTGGAGATTGGTGCATATACTTTATCTTGCAAGTTTGTGGCACTCCTTCAAGATTTTGAGTGTTATATAACTGGAGTATACGCCTCAAACAGCAGATCAGAGAGTGAACATGTGTGGGATGAAATTGGGGCAGTTCGGGGTCTAATGGAGGGGCCTTGGGCTGTCTGTGGTGATTTTAATGTTACAAGATTTCCTTCTGAAAAATGAATTGCAGAAGAAGAACCCCTGCCATGGAAGAATTCTCAGATTTTATAGAAGATATGGAATTGTTAGATCCCCAGCTGGAAGGAGAGTGTTACACATGGTACAAGGGTGACAATTGTAGAATAGCATCCAGAATTGATAGGGTGTTAATTTCTAAAGAATGGGATGACAAGTTCAGAAATATCAAGCAGTCACTGTTGCAAAGACTGGAATCTGATCACTTTCCAGTCTCACTTCAGTGTGGAGTGTGGGAATACAACAAGTCTTACTTCAAATTTGAAAAGTGGTGGTTGAACACTGAAGGGTTTGTGGAAAGAATCAAGGATTGGTGGAATTCTTTTGTCTTCGAAGGCAAACCTGATTACACTATGGCTTGCAAGTTCAAAGCTTTAAAAGCCAAGCTGAAAGAATGGAGTAGAACAAGCCAGGGAAATTTGGGATCACAAAAAACACATATTTTGAGTCAACTAGCAACTCTAGATGTCCTGGAGAATAGAGTGTTGACAGAAGATGAATCAATACTGAAAGCATCGCTGTTGATGGATTATGAGGAGTATTTAAAAAATGAGGAAATAGCTTAGAGGCAAAGATCAAGGGTTCTTTGGCTCAAAGAAGGGGATAGGAACACCAGCTTCTTTCATAAGGTGGCCAATGCACATAAGAGAAGCAACAACATTGATCAATTGATGATTCAAGAAGAAACTATGGAGGATCCAGCAAGAATTAAAGGGGAAATTATTGATTTCTATGAGAGATTGTACATTGAATAATCAATTGGTTGGAGACCTTCATGCAATCTTTTCAACTGTCCAGTGATCAATGAGGAAGAAAAAGTTGCTTTACAATGAGAATTTGATGAACAAGAGGTGTTTTCATGTCTAAAAATGTGTATGGACAAAGCTCCTGGCCCTGATGGGTACACAATGGGTTTTTTGATCAAATGTTGGGAAATTCTGAAGCTAGATATCATGGCCACTTTTAACAACTTTCACTCTCAGGGAGTTTTTGAGAAAAGCTACAATGCAACTTATATAGCCCTAATTCCAAAGAAAACAGGTGCCAAGGAGCTGAGAGATTTCAGACCCATCAGTCTTATAGGTAGTGTCTATAAACTAATTTCTAAGGTGTTAACAGAAAGATTGAAAAGAGTTATAGGCAAGCTGGTGGATGTTCATCAGATGGCATTCATTAAAGATAGACAAATAATGGATGCTATTCTAATTGCCAATGAAGCAGTGGACTCAAGAATCAAACAAGACAAGCCAGGAATCTTATGCAAATTAGACATTGAAAAGGCATATGATCATGTCAACTGGGAATTTTTGCTGAAGGTGCTCTCATGTATGGGTTTTGGAGAAAAATGGATCAAGTGGATTAGATTCTGCATTTCAACTGTCAGATTCTCAGTTCTTATCAATGGCTCTCCTGAAGGTTTTTTCCCCGCAAATAGAGGATTGAGACAGGGGGATCCTTTGTCTCCTTTTTTGTTTATACTGGTCATGGAGGGCTTGAATAACATGATCAAAGTGGCAAGAACAAATGACTGGATCAAAGGTTTTGAGGTTGCCACAAGTGCAAATGTAAATGCCAACATGGAAATCACTCATCTACAGTATGCAGATGACACCCTAATCTTTTGTGATGCTGATGAAGAGCAACTGAAGATTTTGAGAGTAATTCTGGTACTGTTTGAAGGGATTTCTGGGTTACACATTAATTGGAGAAAGAGTCACATATATCCAATTAATTGTGTGAATAATATGGAGGAATTGACCAGGATTTTAGGTGGAGAAGTAGGGGAACTGCCAACTACTTACTTGGGTATGCCTTTAGGAGCCAAATCAAAGTCCTTGAGTATCTGGAACCCTGTGATTGAAAAATGTGAGAAGAAGCTATGCAGGTGGAAGTCACAATATATATCTCTAGGGGGCAGAATCACACTTATAAATTCAGTTCTGGATGCACTCCCTACCTATATGATGTCTGTTTTTCCCATCCCTGTTGGAGTGATTGAAAGACTAGACAAGATCAGGAGGGACTTTCTCTGGAAGGGTGATCAAGATAAAAAGGTTTTCCATTTAGTGAAGTGGGCTAATGTTCTACTGGGGAAGAAGCAGGGAGGACTAGGTATCAGGAACTTAAAGCTGCAGAGCAAAGCTTTAAAACTTAAATGGTTATGGAGGTACTCACATACACCTCAACCATACTGGGGAAGAATGATCAAAGCAAAATATGGGAAAGAAAACAAGTGGATGACCAAGGAGGTGCACACTCCTTATGGTGTCGGTCTGTGGAGATCCATCAGAGCTCTTTGGCCTTTCTTGTGGAACCATTCCACCATTAAGGTGAGTAATGGTCACAAAACTTCTTTTTGGGAGGAAAAATGGTTGAGAAACACTAGTCTAAAGGAATTATTTCCTGTCATTCATGGGCTGGCAGTAAACCAACACAAGAAAGTAGCTGAGATATGGGACAATCATGGATGGAACCTTCAGTTCAGGAGAAACTTCAATGACTGGGAAATCAACACATTGACACAGTTTTTTAAGCTACTAGAAGAGTTTAAAGGCACACAAGAAGGTGCAGATAAATTGTGGTGGAAAGAAGACAGCAAAGGCATTTACAAAGTGAGCACAACATACAAATTTTTGAACCAGAGTAACCAGCAGGTGCAACTTTGGCCTTGGAAGCACATTTGGAAAGTGAAGGTACCATTCAAAGTTGCATGTTTCACATGGTTGTTGGCAAGGGAAGCAGTACTGACTCAAGAAAACCTAAAAAAGAGAAAATTCTCTTTGTTCCCGATGTTACTTGTGTGGTGAAGAGGGTGAGACAGTCAGCCATCTATTTTTACATTGTCGGATCACAATACAGCTTTGGAGGATCTTTGTGAATCTCAGGGGCATTGTCTGGGTAATGCCAAATAGGATTACTAATCTACTCCATATTTGGGAGGAGGCAGGAATAGGAGCCTCAGACAGAGATAGATGGAGGATTGTCCCAGCTTGCATTTGGTGGACAATATGGAAAGAGAGAAATTCACGGTGCTTTGAAGACAATAGTAGTGATGTACAAAAGATCAAGCTAAATTGCGTCAAACTTTTTTGTTTTTGGTGCAAACAGATTTACCTTGAGGAGACTGAATCCATAATTGAAATCCTAGGCTCTTGTTAGATTTTCAGAGTTTTGGATCAGCTTTCTCACTTTTGCTGTAAATATGGTTCCAGTGCAAACTATGCACTGATCAAGTCAATACATACCAATGTTACATTTTCAAAAAAAAAAAGAAGTGTAAATAACTAAATAGGTTACTCCATTTCTTTGTCATAGCTTAAGTTGGTTTAGCCAGTTCACTAAGGCAGTATCATACACCCTTTAGATTTGTTTGGACATCAATTCTATTTGGCTAAGGTTTCTACGTGAAAGAGGTTGTTTGTTTCTCTTTAAATGGATAATATTTGAAGCAAGTGAGATACTATATGTGCGTCGAGTCAAAACTTTATTGGATTCACAATTTCACGCTGTTTCTCATGTTTTAAGTATCTACAGTATTATTCGGTTACTTGCTCTAAGGTTATGCAGTTACTAATTAAAGCTAGGACTTTCTTACTATTGCTTCTGCTTTAAATTTTCCTTTTCTTTCTAATCTTTTATCTGAGTCTTAGTTTACTATTCAGAATTTGTTTATTGTATTTTTAGCATCTTAGCTTAACTCAATAGTTTAGTCCTGTACACTGTTAGCTTCACCATCTACTAACCTATCTAACTGCATTTAAGTTTTAAAAAATCATACGTATAGTTTGGTTGCTGGTGTACCTCTTTTGGGTCTGATTGTTGATACTTAAAATCAAGAATATGTTCCTCCATTTTGAGCTTAAATGACTTAATTTTTAAGATTTTGGAAAACTTAAAATTTGCATAAAAAAGGAGAATGGGGTTGTTATATTCGAGTTTCTGGTATGATTAATGTGCTGACTTACTTGTTTTGGAGAATAGGATTGTTTTTGAAATCTTGTCTGGGTGAACTTTATCTTTTGTCTAAATTGGTATTTGGAATGCGCTCATGTTAAAAATTGAGTTGATGTTTATTTTCTTGAGAAGATATGTGGTTATGTCTTGTTCTCCCGTTAGGTACTTTAGCTGCACATTTAGAAGATCTAGGATTTTTTTTTTTTTAGGTAAAAGAGGGTTTGTACTAGTAAGGTTCTCAATATGACTTTAAGGAGATGAACTTGTTACTTCTCTTCACCTATTCGTGTGACTAAAATAGGGACATGTGCATGAATCTAGTGACTGTTTTCTTGTTCCTTTTGCGTGTCTTAAGTGGTTTGATAACATAGTATGTTAAAACTATTGTTGATATTTGTTAAGGTTCCTAAGGTTGTCAAGAATTTTGTTTAGTTAAGAATGTTTACAAAATATGATGAACTTTTTTTTAAACTCCCTGCTAGCATTTGATTGTATTCCTTTCCTTTTGAAGTACTATAACTAGATAATTTTTTGTGTATCTTACCAAACCATACAAAGATTTATGAGTTCTTCTTACTTAAGCATTTAAGTTTGTTTGCTGCATAACATTAGTGACAAGTATAATATTGTAGCTCCATGTTTCGAATGTTAAGGGAAGCTCACGAGTTTGTTTACTTTATTCGAGATTAACTTAATCAGTTGGTTTCCTTTTTAAAAGTTTTTTTTTTTTTTGTTTCCAACTATCCAAGTACTACTACTGTATGTTTCTTTAGATATCATATGATGTTTAGCCTTCGTTATTGACTTTCTAGAATTGTCCCTAATCCTTATATTTTTTTTTCTTTCTTTTTCATGAAACACTCGGGGGCATTTGGAGTTATATCAACTCCGGATTCTACCCGGATCAGAGAGAAACCAGTAGCAGCCTCCTTGGCCCGTGCCTAGCGGCCTTTGTTCGTGTCAAAGAGTCCACGTCCTACTTTTATCTTTTTTTTCTTTTATACATATGTTTTGACTAACAATTGTACCAATTTGGTATTTGTATTTATGCTTTGCTTAATTTGTGTTTGGGTTTGCGTAAACAAATTGTTACGCGATAGTGAATACTCACTGATTTCCCTCCTTTTAGCGTACTTTCAGGGTGAGATGATTTTTTCTTTTAATTTTTTTTAGTATAAATGGTAGAAACCTCTTTACAAATTATGTTGCGGATAACAATATTTTTCAGCCCATCTGCAAGCATAAGGGCGTAAGCCAAGTTTTTTCTCAAAATGGATTTGAGTGTGGTTTCAAAGAGGTTACGTTGGCTCAAAGGGATTTTTTTTTTTTTTTTTTTTTTTTTTGAGAAAGGGCCCAAATCAGTTTTCAACTATTATATTACTCACATGAAGTAGATTTTTTTTATTTTTTCAAGTTTAATTAAGAACTTTATATTAGGGTTTAAGTATAGTGGCTCAAGTTATTTTGCGAGAGCTACGAGGTACATACTCTATTTGTTATATACATATACATACTATCTTTTTTTTTAATTATTAAATCATCCAATCATCTTTACACTATGTGTGTACCTATATCTATCACGGTACTTATACATATTATTATATCTTCCATGGCTATTTCTAAAAAAATACCTCTTTATACTACTTTTACAAAATATGTATTTTTATACTCTACATTATATATTCTGTCCTTACATACAATAACCATATTTATACCCAACTCTTCAAAAAATACACATGTATTCTTTTGGTAAACAACATACATCCCCAGTATATATAATTGTACAACTCGTATTAATTACTTTCCTTTACAATGAGTATACCCACATACTGTTTTTTTTTTAAACACGTATCATACATATACTACATTATTTTCATTAATTCCCTTGGTCGTCTTTACATTACATGCATCTATATAGTACTTCACATCATCAATAACTATTTTTAGTTACCTGTGATATACATTATTTTCTTAAAAAAAAATATATATGTCTTCTTATTCTATATTATACATACTATTCTTATATAAAATAAATGTCATACATATTTTTCTCACGCATACATTAGCATTAACTACTTCCCTTATGAATATGCATTTACTCACATAGTTATAATTACCTTAAAACCCTCTTTTTTATACATATAGTTTTGAGAGAGTAGCTCTTTTTCCGCAATTCTTTAAATAAGTAATAATAAATTAAATAATCCCCCTTCTAGTGTTAATTAAGCTAAGTTTAAAGACTATCTTCGGATAGGCTCTGAGGGATGCTTAACACCTTCCCCTCGGGGTAAATAAAACCCTTACCTAGAATCTCACAGGTTTCAAAGATTAAAAAATGGAGTTTACTTTTTACAAATGGTTTCCTAATATTTCCTAAAATTATGTGGCAACTCTGAAAATTTACAAAATCAGAGAAAACATAGTCATAAGTTGTGAATTAGTTTTAATCAGTTCAAAATAGGGCATAACAACTTGGAGTTCAAAGAAGCGAGCTACAACAATATTGTAGACCTTAGAAGCTGAGTATGTGGCAGCAACCTCAGCAGCGTGTCAAGCCTTATGGCTAAGGAAAGTGTTGGCAGATTTTCAACAAGAGCAGAAGGGAGCAACAGAGATATTTTATGACAATAAAGCAACTATCTCCATGGCAAAGAACCCAACATTTCACAGCAGGACAAAGCATATTGATATTCGTTATCATTTTATCCGTGATTTGATAGAAAAAGAGGAGATATCATTGGAATATTGCAACACACACGAGCAGCTGGCTGATGTATTGACGAAGGCTTTATCGAAGGAGAAATTATGCTACTTTAGAGGAGTGTTTGGTGTCTGCATTTTTGAATCAAGAGGGAATGTTGAAGTGTGTTTCAAAACTCTACTGATAGGACCGAGTAAATAGGGATATAGGTAGTTTGGTATAGCTAATCTTTAGGATTCTGTTAAGTAGTTTCATATATTTACTCAAGTTTAATTAGAGTTTCTCATGAAGTGTCGTAGTGGGCTATAGGGCCTATATTTTAGGAGTATTTATTTATCTCTTTGTCTATATATGATGTGGGCATATCTTGTAATCAGTATTCACGTTAATCAAAAAAAAAAAAGTTCAGTAGCTAGCTTCTTTTTTTTTTTCCTCTTCTGTAAGTCTTCCTTTGCTCTCTCCGGCCAACAAAAGTCGCAATCACCTTAATTACACATTTTGCAATTTTGTGTTCCAAAATCCGAGTATATCTTCCAATCTGTGGGCCCAAAACTATTTGACCTAACAAACGAAAAAAAATAGTGGCCCACGTGTCAGGCATTCCACTCTACTCACGTTACTGCATTTAATTGAGACACATTTTGATCTTAGTCCAAACCACTCTGTTGGGCCCAAAAAGCATCATCACATAATGCAAAGATCCATATACCCACTTCATTCATATCCTTTGCTTCCAGCTTTAAATGTGTATCTATATTGTACTTTTGCCATCATCACTTTCCAATTTTAATTAAGTACAACAAACTTTTCTACACTATCACATAAACGTGACCTTAAATCACAAATAACTATTTATAATTAATCTAATTTGGTAACATAACAAATACAATAAATAACCTACTATAAGTAGTTAAAATTTACATAATTACAGTTTGTATTCAATGGAAAAATAAAATATTAGAGCACCTAACAACACATCTTTACATATCAAAAACTTTGAGATCGCCTACTTCTCCTTTTAGCTTAGAATGCCTAATGCGTATAATTTAATGCTAGAAGCTAACCACCATAAGCTCACCCCTCGAGTCTAGCTTCAAGCGCAGGAGGCCAAATGCCAGACATCCCGAGTGAGGAGATTTGTCTGTTTTTGGTACTTCATCAACAACAACAACAACAACAAGCCCAGTATAATCCCACTATGTGGGGTCCGGGAAGGGTAGAGTGTACGCAGACCTAACCCCCACCTTGAAAGGTAGGGTACTTCATCAAGATCTTCTAAAATAAAAAGCGCCGCTTAGGTGTTTTTTAACTTAAAAAAAAAAAAACATTTACGTATATATCTCTTTATATAAATTAGATAAAAGAAAAAGAAAAAAAAAAAAAAAAAAACGAGATGTGATTTCCAATCCTTGGAGGGTGCTTCATCGTCCTTCCGCCTTCGCTACCATTTTCTCTACTTTGTTGGACGTGGAATTTAATCTACCTTCTGATGAAGAAGGAAATGTGAATTTTCGATTTTCAAACTTTCCATTATTCCTCACTAATATTGTCAAGACTCAAGATCTCTAATTCTCCATCTCTTTAATTCGTTGTCACGTAAAGCTTTTTTGTTTTCTTTCCTTTTAATATACCGAGTTCATCTATATAAACTAGCTCCATAATTTCCAGCTATATATAACTCTTGATTCTGATTTTCAAGTGTAATAAAGTTAATTGATTGCTTATAGATAAGAAAATCTCCTAAAAAAAAAAAATCTGTAGGTACGTCCATTAGGGTGAGGATAGAGTTTCTTTTTCATTTCCAGAATAGTTGGTAAGAATTATAACAACTTATGATGCAGTTGATTTAAACATATACGCCAAGACCGTTGTGTTAGATCATGCCTATGGTCCTGCTCCGCTTTATACTAATTAAGAGAGTGTGATTGTATGTTTGAGAGCCTGTTTGCATTGGCTTATTTTAGATACTTTTAAGCACTTTTGTAGTGTTTGGTAAAATAAAAAAGTGCTTTTAAGCACTTATTTTTAAGCCAAGACAACAAAAATAAGCCAAAAATCATAAGCTACAATTGCTAACTTATGACTTTTAGCTTATAAGTCAAAAGCAATAAGTTCATCCAAACGGGCTCGACTCCGTTATACAACTAGTATGCCGAGCAGCTTCAAATTATTATGCAATGTTGGTGCACAAAGCGTAGCAGGATCTCGTATATATTACACCCGCAGCATGCATATTAATATAGGATAAAGTTTGCTCAAGATAATTTGTTGTAAGATGGTAGAATATTGTTATAATTGACACTTCGCGGCTATAATATGTTTTATAGGTTACAAAGGCTACTTAATTAGCCATACATGAAAGTAATTATGACTCAATCATCAACTAATAATATATAAGTAACCACAATATTTTATGTACAAAATCTTCGTAATCCTAAAAGAAGGGCTTCATTTCTGAATGCTGTCTCCACTAGTTTTATATCCCCATTTTCTAAGGGTTCTTTCTAATTTAAGTGCTACAGAATATTTTCTTTGCTTTTTTCAACTACAAATATTTTCCAATAACTTCATCATATCATATATCTTAGTTGTGAATTGGAGGTTTTCTCTTTGCCGGAGAATAATCCATTCCGGCCAAGTCTAGCACGTCGGGATAGTGCTCGGAGGATGTTTTCCGGTGACCGGTTTCCGGTGACGAATTGACTGAGAAATTTTCACTACTTGATTGGCCTTTCAATATGGTGTTGTCATGAGCTTTATTTCCTTCATTCTTGATATTCTGTAAATATATGTAAAATTAACCATGTAAGTAATTATATGAAAACTTAAAATCTATTTTTTTTTCCTTTTTGAGATTCTTTTTGTATTGATACTTTTTTTTTTTAATGAAAATTAACCTACCTTTGTTGAAGTTGTGGTAATTGGACTAGTAGTAGAAGTTATTTTTGTCATAAGTTTCCTATTTCTTCCTGCAAACAGTACAAGAACCACTTGAATAAACAAATAAAATTAGAAATATAAAGTTGAGTACTACACATTTTGATGATGCAAATTCCATTAATATTACTAAGGCAAAATAATTCATCATCAAGAAGTTAAAAATGTCAGAGAGAACTACATGGGACTTCAATCTTTTTTTGAATTCCCACTAATAACCAAGATTTTCAAGAAATACTAGAAATGGGAAAATGTGGATAGCTAATACAAGAAAGAGAGTAACTAAACTAGTAATTAAGTTCAATGGTGTCTAGGCCTATGTGTTCTAGGTCCATAATAGTCTTCATGGATACTTGGTAACCAATGGTGATTTTTTTTGGCTACTTTAGAAAGTCTTCTCTTCATTATACCTGATGATGATGATGATGAGCAATGGCCATCTTTGCAAATACTCACTCCCCCAGAACCTCCATCATCACTTCTTTCTTTCAGAACATTTTCCTGCTTACAATAAACCATTATTAAGCTTTTAGCACTTTGAATTTCAAAATAGAGAAACAAACTAAACCATACTTAGATCATGATGAGTACTTAAAAAGTTGAATATAACTATATAATTCTCACCTTTAACATGGGAATATCCCTAGCTTGTGCTTCATGGACTAAAGTGGATAAAAGCAAAAGCAGAAGTAGAATGACTTGCTTCATTATCTCAAGAAAATAGGCTTAAAAGCCAAAGAGATTTATAGACTTGCTGTAAGAGAATGAACAAAAAGAACTTTTGATACAATTGGAATTTTCTAAAAGTGAGGATAGAAGAATAAGCTACTTTCTTTTTGTTTCTTCTTCCACTTTCAAGAAGAGTGTAAGATATGAATGGCAGGTGATATACAAAAGATGGATGCTTGGTTTAGTATATATATACACAAACATATAAAGAAAAGGTCTAGCAACTCATCTAGGGACCACAAATGTTTTTTTTGGGACATGGGATTAAATTGGTACTTTGAATTTTACTATGTTTTGTTTCTTTAGTGAAATGTGGGCACTAAGAATGAATAAAAGGGTCTTGATAAAGCTTAACATGCTTTTGAGGTCATTGTTATGAGGGGACAAGACTGTCTTCATGTAAAGGGAGTCTACATTTTCTTGAAAATATTGCATAAGAGTAAACTCCCATAAGAAACAATATTCTACTAGCAAGTAGACACTTTGCAAATGGAAGAAAGTGCAAAAAGTAATCTTTTTTTTTTTTTTTAGTATATGTGCATAACTATACCCATATTTTCAAGGGTAGGTTGTCTCGAGCTTACTGGCTTGGTTACCCAAAGTCTAAGAGAACTTAAAACTCCTTCCAGTAAATACCACTACTTAGGCGTTTGGACATGACTTGATTAAAATTTGAAGAAAAAAAAATATTTGGAATGAAATCAGAAAAGGGTAGAATTAATTTGAAATTGTGTTTGGACATAAAATTAAAGTAAGTTCTGTGAATGAAAACCTGAAAAATAAAATCAATGTTTCAAACTTCAAATTCTATAATTCAATATTGAAATTGAAACAATGGAGCAATTTGATAAACAATAATTATTTGATGATCTCCCTATATTTTTTTAAATTCTTGGAACCGAAATCTGTGGCCAAACTGAAATATACATTCATCCTGATGTTTTTCGATTTCTTGTGTGTGTGTGTATATATACTTCCACTTCTAATTAATATTTTCTCGTTTCATTTTATATGGATTTTTTTCTTTTTATTTAATATAAAAAAGATTGTTATTTTCATGTATTTGAAAAGTCTTTGTGACACTCTCATTTTTATCCTGAATAACATATACATATTGTAAAAATGTTAAGACATACTTAAAATTATACTACTAAGAATTAAAGGCAACTTTGTTATGTTTCACATATTTAACGTTTCAAATTAAAAGTCTTTTTTTTGTTATAACATTGCATTCAATCATACACCATCATATGCAATGATACATAGGGTGAAGGACTGATTAGAGCAAACTTTTTTATTGTCTCTCATATATAGTGAAGACTAGACTAAGTTTGAGTCATAAGTTTGTTAATATTGGAAAGAGGACTATTTTATTGGATCACAAAATGAAATAAAAATAAAAGAGCTAGTAGCTACCTTCAGTCACATTATATTCATTAATGATAGCACTGGTTTTGTCAATCTTTCAATTGTCTAATTGATGTGCCAAGACTAAGAGGAAGACCAGCCAGTGATGGAGCATCTGCTTTGGACATTAAATTAGATAACTCGTATCAGTAACAAAGCATTCTTGGTTTTGGCCTTTCAGTACTTTGCCAATTTTCATGACTAATCAGATCACACATCATGCATATATTAAATACTTTTTCCGTTTCAAAATCAGTGGTGGATCCAGAATTTTTATTAAGGGGATTCGGAAAAAAAAAAGTATTTTGCTTTTACTCAGGGTGTTCAAAAGTTAATAAATGCACATAAACACAGAGAATTTACCGTATATATACACTGTAATTTTTTGCCGAGGTGAACACCCTCAGCCCTCTTTAAATCCACCCCTGCTCAAAATAAGTCTCATCTTAGCAAAACAAATTGTCCCAAAATAAGTGTCATCTTAGGAATTCAAGACAAAAATTGACAAGTATTTTCAACTATGCCCTTAACATTAGAGAAATAGTCCTTTTTAGTATTGCTCAATTCTAAAAAACATCAAATAGATAGGAGTAGCTTAAGAAACTTCACATTGTATTTATTAATCTTTTAATGGGCTTGATTTTACTAAGATGACCACCTATTTCGAGATATATAATTCATTACTTTATGTGTGACCTGCAAAGAAAGGAACATATCAAGTGGACATCCTATATATGAAATTAAGGAATTGGACAAAGCTGCATCTTTATGCAAATATCCTTCACTTCTTTCTTTCTTGCTTGCATTAATTAATCTTCATCAAACTGTCATAAATTATCTTTCCTTGAATAATTTCAAACATATCAATAATACACTTATATATCGTATTGAATTTATTTTTGTGGTTTTTTAAAAATAAAAAAAATAAAAAAAATTTACCTCCCAATTTGGAGGATCTATAGTGTTTTCATACTTCTCTCCAGCTTGACTCGAGTGTGAGTGGAGGTGCTTTATCAACTGAGCAACCCTTACTTGTCTAAATTTTTTGTGGTATTGCATATTGTTCTGTTCAATACGTTTTTAGACTTAAAAATGAACCGCATTTGCAAGCAGGTCCAAATTGATAAAGATACAATATCGTTTGAGATGTATTGATCATGTCATACATTAAACTCCAGATGGACTAGTCTGTAAGTATGAAATTACAGAAAGTGAATGCATTAAAAAAGACGAGATAGACCAAAAATCACATAAGAATGACGTTATCACAAAAAACCTACAATATTTCTAAATCTGTATTGATTTAGTGAAAGTTAATGCATAGTGTAGGAAAAGATCTTTATAAGAGATATAATAGTACTGAAAATATATAATAGTACTGAAAATATGTTTTTGGTTGTGTTAGACATCATTTAATTTGCTTACACTTAATGAAGGTCTGAAACTAAATCATTCATTTTTCAGTCATTACGTGAATTTTGTATCTTATAACTATTTAATGTGTCTGAATAGATCTGAATAATTAAGATTTATAACAAAGTCTTAATATTATTAAAATGTTATCCTGTAAAGATAAATTTCACTACTACTTCAACCGCTGCGCATCATAATCAACTATCACCACCCATCGTCAATCACGACAGTCACTCATCACCACTACTAGGCGGCATTTTAATTATCTTCACCAACCATTATTACCACAATATATATCCACCAATCACTATCGACAATTACCACCATCAACCACCAATATATTGCTAATATCGTTATTAGTCATCACCACCATTATTATACACCACAAATATCAGTCACCACTAATAGCCACCCACCATCAAGCTAAGGCATCAACCCCATTGTTAATCACTACTACCGGTCACTGTCACTTCTAGCTATTACGTACGCACAACCAAGTCATCAGTCAACACCACCACCAACCACCATCCGTAGTCGGCACCCACATTCACCAATGTTACCATTGTCGCCGACCACCATAACCTTTTTAAATATTTTATTGATATAATATTAGATTACGTATTCTACACAAATTTTATATTATAATTTTAGATAAAGATAAGTAATATATTCATTCACTTTTGAATTCGATAATTTAAAGTCTGAATCTACTTCAAATAAGTGAGTTCGATAATTTAAAGTCTGAATCTACTTCAAATCACTTCTATTTTTAATATGTCATCTTAAAAACTATTTCAAGCTTTGAATAATAAAGAGGAAGAAAAGGGAAAGAAGACGACGGATGCAATTGGACTAGGAGGCAGTTGGAACAATTAATAATAGTACGTATAATATAATGCCACGTCATCAGGGGTTGAAGGAGTTTATCATACCACGTTTCAGGGAGGGAACAAGAGGAGTAATTGCAGACGTGGACGTTCTTGTCGAGTAGCATTCGACACGTAGACAAAACAATCCACGTGGCTGTCATATTCTGGGACCCACAAATGTGACGTGGAAGATATATGGCAACGTGGACACCGACGCATCATGAGGTCTGTTGGTTCTTTTGGTAGCAGAAAAACATCCAACCATCCATCTTGTCTCTTTACTCTTTCTTAATCCTAACCTTATTTTAATTTATTTTTCCAATTTCTAGTTAGGAACTAAGCTTCAAGTTACGAGTTCAATAATATATAATTAAATTTAAAATTTAATTAATGATACTCAAGGACTTAAGGTCATTATAGTACAATTGAGAATCAAGTTACGAATCTGCTTCTATTTTTAAAATTTATGAGTGTTAGAACGTAAAATAAAAGTATATGTAGGAGACTTAGCGGAAGCGTAACTTCATCAATCACAATTCGTGTTACTGGTCATTGAAAATTCTCACGAAGCAAGCTAATTCTCTTTCTCCACAACCTAGATATCCTCTAGGAGATACGTTTTTCGCGTAAAACTCTAACTGTCATATTATTGGTAGAAAAAAAATGCTCTTTTTTTTTTTAACATTCATAATGATATATTTATACCCCAAAAGTCAGAATTTAAAAAGATAAGCTAATAGTAAGGAGCTAATTAGCACAATTTATGGATGGATCCAACTAAACAACTCTTTCAAACATTTGTGTATTATAAATGTAGAGTAAAAACAAAAAAATAGATCTCTTAAGTAAATTCACAAAAATGGGATGAAAAGTACACTACATGTATCTTCCTCGGTGTTGATGTGTCGGTGTTGTGTTTATTTTTGAACTTTGAATAAAGACCTTTGAATTAAAGTTTTTGAAGCAATTTTGGTTTTATATTACTTTTTACCTAATTCTTGGATTTGCCGGAATTAATGGAAGAATGAGAGAATTCCGTTAGGTTACGTAGCCGTCCAGTCGTCGTTTTGCATGGCGGCAATTTACCGCAATTATATAGATTATCACTTTTCTAATTAAGTAATTAAACTATATAGATTACAATTTATTATACCTACTTGATAGCATGGAGCCGGTTTTTACCAAAAGAAATCAAAATATAAAGAAAATAGATGCAATAACATATAGTTTTATACATAAATTTTTTAATTATCTGCGCATGTGATTTTCTAGCAAAGAGATGTAAATTGACACTTCTTACGAGAACAAGAATGGTTCCGCTACTGACCGTCGGCTGACCTAACGACAAGTAATTGGATCTACTGATCTACATAACAATTCTGATATAGTAATTTGAAAGATCAAATAATAAGCTGTTATAATTGATTAAATTGCACAGATAGTATAATAGGATTTGTTTTTTCAGAATAGCATATATATAACAAAATTTTTGATTAATTTATAGGGTCTCCAAGTTAAAAGCATTTTGTAATCTACCATTTTGTACCATCTGTCTTTTGTATCATAGTGGCAGCTTACGCTTGATATTGATCTTTCGTTGCTTGCCCTTTCCTATGTAGTATTCCCTCTGTTTCAATTATGTAATTTATTTGACTGGGCACAGAGTTTAAGAAAGAAATGATATTTTAAATTTGTAGTGTTAAATAATTCACATATATTTTGTGTGGCTATAAATCATCATGTAAAGGTAAATTATTTCCAACTATAATAAAAGGGTCATTCTTTTTTATACGGATTAATAAGAAAATAGATTTACATAAATTAAAACGGAGGAAGTATTAATTATCTTATTATAAATCAATTTTAAAAACATTTCAAATTATTTAAAGTGGATGTGTTAATTATACCAGAGCATCATAAAACATGTTATAAAACACCTTTCTCTCCTCTTGTGCTCATTTTTTTTTTTTTTATGTTTTTTCTTTTAACAAAAAGTTTGTAGTGAAAAAAAAAAAAGGAAATTCCTTAAAATTGCCGTCTTAAAAAAATTAACCACTGCAATTTCAAACTCTCTTTTTGAAATTTCTAAACTATTAATTTCCATGCATTTACAGTTTCAAATATTCAATAGCCTTTTCTAATGAAGAGCCAAGCTGGAATTAAATAGAGAAGACTTTTGCAATGATTTTGAGCATTTGTGGCGAGCAATCTATCAGCCGACAGAGAAACATTTGATATTTTGTTAAAAGAAATCCTTATAATTTTTTTAAAAAATTCACCATTTAATTTTTTGTATATTTGATTATTTATTTAATTATTTCAGACATGTTTTAGGAATATGTTTGGACAAAAAAGAAACGGCAATTATGCAATCTAGTGTGGGAGTTAGCTGGCTTCCACTTTAATTGGATGGCTTAATTACTAGCTACCCAAAAAACTGTGAGGAAATTAAATTAATGTAAGAATAAGGTTGTACTCTATATAAGTACGAATTAACTAATAATTGTGATTTGAATAGAAGAATGATTAAAAATTAATTGTTATGAATTTAACAAGGTAATACCTTGGGGAAAAGCTTTCAGTTTCAACTTCAAACTATGAATTGCTATTTAAGAAAATTAAAATCTAGGGTGTGTTTGGCATGTAGGAAAAAAGTTGAATGTTTTTCCAATTTTTTCAGGGTTGTTTGGTCTAGTAAAACAAATTCCTTAAAATGGGGAAAATAACTTTCCTAGTAAAAGTAGGAAAAACAAGTTTCATAAACGACATTATTCCAAGTTCATTGTCTCCTCCTCTCCCACTCAGCACCTCCAAGGCCCAAATCACAACCCCAAGGCCGCCCATCCCCTGCCCTCCTGAACCCCCACTCCCCTCTCCATCCCACCCCATAGTGTTTTGCTAGATTACACTATAAATGCTTTTGAGATAATGTTTTTTTGCTTATTTAGAAAATGCTAGAAAGTTATGAGTAATTAACAAACCCACAAATTTTTCAAGAAATCATATTCTAGGAAAATATTTTTCATGAAAAACATTTTCCTTCGCACCAAAAGCAAAAATTATTGAGGAAATGTTCTCCTAGGGTCATTTGTATATTTGAACAGAAAAAAATGACATTTTCATATCTCTTATGTCTAAAAATAAAAAAATACTTGTAAGAAGGATATAAAACCAAAGATAAATTTATTTATAAAGAACCGCAAAACTAATTGATCCAAAATTATCTAATTACTTCAAGAGTTCAAGCAAAAATAATCAAGTGAAATGAATCATCTAGAAAAGGCTTGGATGGTCATGACTCGATCACGTGTATAAATAAACTGAAAAATCGGTGCCTTCCTGCAAATTAAATTATGATTAGGATGGAAACTTATGAATGTACAGTAATTAAGTTCTTACCATATAATTAAAAGATGGGGGAAATGTAAACGCTTAAAGTTGAAGCCAACGATCATATAAACAGTGGCGTACGCAGGATTTTTGGCAAGCAGTGTCACATTATATATATATATATATATATATATCAGAGAGAGAGAGAGAGAGAGAGAGAGAGAGAGAGAGTAACAATTCATGTATATTACTACAACTCTCTCAATGAGTTTCGATTTTTCGTAAATGTATTCAAAATAACCTCATTAGAAATAATATTAAATAGTCGTACTTTTCATATATAGGGAATTAAACGACACTAAACAATTCCTTACTTTGTTGATTTCGCAAATTGTTCTTAATCAATTACATTGCCCTGCGAGAAAGAAGGTAAAAGGAAAAGTAAATGAAAACAGATAGTACAACGATTAATGATGGAAGCAGCAACATATTCCAAATAGTTTATTCTCAAATTAGACCACAAACTCAATTTTGGACTAATTAGTTCATTGTTTTGATAATTCCCAAGAGGTACCTCTACAACAGTTAACAGTACATGTAGTTGTTTGAAACAAATGAGGAGGAAAAAAAATTGAGAAAGAAATGGAGCTGCAGAGATTCGAACTCGCAGTCTCAAGGTTAAAGTTGAGGCGCCTAACCAAATAAATTGGGTAGTTTGGTATCATTACATTTATTTAATAGGTTTTTGGTTCTGTGTTTTGGTTATATATACAGATATTTAGGAAAATTTTCCGACGAAGCAATATCACGTGACATCCCTCGGCATAAGGTAAATCCGCCCCTGCATATAGACATCTTAATTATTCTAGTGATTAGATAAACCCATCACATATATGTTCAGTTGATCCTAAAAAATATATTTCGCTTTAACCACGAATGAAACCGTTAAAATTTATCAATGAAATAGTTTAACAACGAATTAGTGATGGATTACAACTCGTAAAAGAAATCGTCATAGCTAAACATATTTTGGATCATTGGCCATTTAAAATAACACATATGTACGTAGTTCTTACCATCAAGATTGATATTTTTTATTGAGTTTAACAGCCTGTTTGACCAAGCTTATTTTTCCCCCAAAAGTACTTATTTTTTCAATAAGTGCTTATTTTTTTAAAAAAGAAAAAGTGAGGTGTTTGGCCATGCTTTTGGGAAAAAATAAGTGCTTTTGGGAAGTAACAGAAGCAGTTTTTCAGAAGCTTAAAAAAAATAGCTTTTGCCCAAAAACATTTTTTTTGAAAAGTACTTTTGAGAAAAATACACATACAAGCACTTTTTAAAAGCTTGGTCAAATAATAATTACTGCTTAAAAGTACTTTTTAAATGAATTGATCAAACACACTACTTTTAGCTAAAAGTACTTTTTAAAATAAGTTATTTTTAGAACCTTAGCCAAACAGGCTATAAGTTTTATATACTGTTAGTGTAAGGAAAAAAAAATGCACTATCATTTAAGGCACTCAAAGGAAACTAAAATCTGTTGAGAAGTTCAACTTCTTAATCAAAATGGAACCCACAATTTGATAAAACGTTACTGTATATATTTTGAACAAATATTTCATGTCGTCTTAACTACCAAAACTATCAAATGATCGATAGATGTTGTTGTATTTATCTCCAACCAAGTCCACCATTTCCGCTAAAATTTGAAAGGCAACAATTTGGCCAGCAGTTCAGTTACTAAATGAAGAAGTAAGAGAATATCGATATGTCTCATCTTTATTATATAAAACACATTTTATTTCTAAATTTGCATTTTATGTGGCTATATAGTGAAGGTGTTTAGATTGGATTGGATTTGATCAATAACGTTGAAAATGTATTAATGTCCATTAAGGTCTTTTTATGTCAAACTGATAAGAGAATCTCATTGAACGGGTCAATCATTCATGTGTCAAATAAAATGTTGGGATTATATTTTAGGTTTAATTTATATACACTCTGCTAGCGTAACTATATTAACTGGTTTAAGAGTTTATTTACTTTAGATTACTAAAATTATATTTATAAATTGATAGTTATATGTTATTGTAAGTCATATTATTAATATGAATATGTGATGGTGTAACTAATTTACTTTTACTTGTTTAAGTTACATGTCACTATTGGAAATTCGCCAAATTTCAACTGAATACTTTTCCATTGCAATCAAGATGGGTTCCGTTGCAAATTTGAAAAAGAAAAATAGTCCGAGGGATTGAAGAGTGAAAAAAGTCTCAAATTGGTGGTTAATGAGAAGGGTAGTCTCCTAATTATATGAATTTAGGCAATTCTCCCCTCATGATCTAGTTTTTGGGGTTCAGTTGAGCCCCTGATCCATTTCTTTACCTGCATCAGAATAGGACCCATCTCACCCGAGATAGCTTTTGGAGTTGAATTAGGCCCGTAATTCATTTCTTTACAAATCAATTGAAAAAATTATATTGATTTAATTTTTGGACAAATTTCATTGGAAGTTTCGAAGAAGCTACTTTTTAGTTGCACAAATTTCGTCTGAACCCGTTTGAAATCTCTGATTTCTTATGGAAATATTGGTAAAAATAGGGAATTTCTAGAAGTGATAAGACCTCGAAATAGTTGTGCAAAGAATAGAGTTACATCCTTGTTTGAAAATGTTATATTTTTCAGGAAGGGGTGTGTGTGGGGGGGGGGGGGGGGGGGGGGCGGCGAGGCGGGGAGAGTAAGAGTCCAAACGAAAAATAAAACATTTTCAACAAAATGCGTAATATTGTCAAGTAAATCTGGTATGAGAAAATTATACTAATAATCAACAGTAAGATAGTACATACTATAAATTTAGTACTTTTAGAATTTTGAATTGGTAAACTACTAAAAGCACAAGGTATATATGTCCATTTTCTTAATGACTTGTGCTCGGTAGTGAGTTACTTTTTGGTTTAATTATTCGATATCTGAAATTAATTAACTCGTAAATTAGTTTTGATTCGTGTTGCATAGAGCTTATTAATGGGAAAACGCTATTTACTATAGGAGTTTTTCTATTTCAATTATTCCATCACATTCTTTGAGCATCTCGCTGTGCCCTTCTTGAATTTTAATAAAAACTTATATCAATCCCTGCGACCTTCCAACACAGAGTAGGTATCTGACTTCATACATCGTGTTGCTACTTAGCACAACCTATGTCTTAAGGAGCATTTGCTACCCCTGGTATGTGAGCTTTCCTAATTAATAAAGATAGGAGAGGGCTTCTTCTCCCAAAGTTACACGGTTGTCATTTTGCCTAACGTTCCTTCGACATGATTCTCGCAAACACCCCAATTTGAAATATTTAATTTCCTGAAAGTTTCAGTCTTGTTGATTGTGGCAATAATCACGACGAAGTTTTTCAACTGGCTAGCTATATATTGCATGGCAATTGATGGGAATTAATTAATTCCCTTTTGTACTAGCTAGTTACAACATAACTAGGAGTAATAAATTAAAGACGACCTTCCACCATGAAAATACATAAATGTGAAGATCTTTATTATATTTCATAATTACAGAATAAATGCTACCAAACTCAAGTGCATAGAACTAAGAAGATGAAAAAACATACTCATCGGGCTTAATTAATGGCCTTCCTTTAAATTTCCTTTTTCTTTTCGGATTTCTTGATCTATTCTTGTACTTTTTTCTTGTTTTTGATAAATGTAGGACCACAAATTCAAACAAAAAGAAAAGTAAATAAATAAATGAAGGAATGGGTAATGCAAGTGGCCATGGAGGAATTATTAATTGCACATGAAAAGAAAAATCATCTCGTGCATGATTAAATGCAAAAGACATATAGGCCACAAAATAACTCAGGCAGGTATTTCAGATAGATTTGTATTTAATGCCACGAAACTATATAGTATATGGGAGAAGCCATAATTTTGGTGAACAGCCAGTGGATCGAATAATTTCGGCATGGCTAAAAAAACGTACTATATATTCTTGTATACAAGGGTTATTAATTAAGGTGGCATGTACGTTATTGATTCGAGGGATGTCATATGTACAACTAAAAATATATAGCATGTGAAGGAATTGTCCTTAGTTTCCAATTATTTAGCCAAAAAAAAAAAGTGAAATTTTCGTTGGTTATTCCTTTTTAGGATAATTATTTAGTAAATGTCTCTCTTTTTTTCTATTGCAATAAATAGATCTTTTAGACCACAGTTTAAAAATATCTTTTGAGCACCCTAAAAATCTTCTGAAAAACGTTAGACCACAATATAAATTTGTTTGTTATTGTTATTTAACGTTTTGTCTGTAAGGTTGGACAATATATGAGCAAACATTACTCGAGTCTAACGTTGACGGAAAGTGTAATTTTCCAAAAGAGATATATTTGCACAACTTTTAAAAATAAGGATAAAATCTAAATGTTGGCCTAAAATAGGGACGTTTGCGCAGAAAAAGGTTTTAACCATTTGATAAAAAAAGATAGACATATTGTATAAAAGTTCTTAAAAAAGAACCATATTGTATGAAATTTGATAGACAACGAAAAAAAAAAAAGTTTTTAACCAAAAAGTGTTGCAAGATACTTTATATTTTTTAGTTTTCCACCTTATATTCGATATTAGTATTGGGACTCGATTAATCTGGATTCGAGTCAAGAAATCTCATATTGGGGATAAAACACTTCCTAAATATCCAAGGCTCGAACATGAGATCTTTGATTAAGGATGACGGAATACTCAACACTCCATTACAATTATGCTCGTTAATGTTGGAAGAAACTTGATAATGTACTTGAGAAGAAGTTAGTTGGATGTATGCTTCATTATAGTTGAAACTAAACCCTAGAATGAAACGTCTTCTAATTAAGAGTTCAACAGACCAGCAGCCGGACATGGACCAAACTCTTTACCAAAAGCTAACCCATACCAAGACAAGGAGATCTCTATCTCCATCATATGTAGGCACTCAATTAATGTTTTTTTTTATGCCTCTCTTGTTGTTCTTTGTAAGACTCTCTTTTCAGGTAACATTTCTGGTAGATTGGGAATGAAACTGTTTTTGGCTGCAAAAAAGGTTGTTTATGGCTCAGAAACGGATCCAGAATTATATTGAGTTTGAAATCAATTACTCCCTCCGTCTCAAAAAGATTGTACTCTTTTGACTTGTCATAAAGTTTAAGAAAAAAAGGAAGACTTTGAAATGTGTGGTCCAAAACAAGCTTTAGATATTTGTGTGGCAGTAAATCATCTCATAAAGTTAAATTGTTTCTAAATATAGAAAGGAGACAATCTTTTTGGGACAGACTAAAAAGGAAAGGAAGACAATCTTTTTGGGACAGAGGGAGTACTTTTTTGATAAATTTTTAACATATACATAAGGTTTGTGCAAAAGCTATTGATTTAGATGAATTCGTAGCTTACAATGATTGGCACAAATAGAACATTTTTGTGCCACTAGCTAAATATTGATCTTTTTAGTTAAGTTTAGCAAAGATAATTTGCAAGTCAAAACTTGAAATTAATTCTAAACTGATAATTTGCAAGTCAAAACTTGAAATTAATTTTCAGTTTAGAATTTGGTGGCAAGTTCTGGGAAATCGCCAGAAGTTCGGTGGATAGGCAGAGGCTTGCCTTGCCACAAGTCCCGGCGAATCACCAGATTTTAGTACAAATTGTATTGTAACTTTGAAACAAATTATTCACAAGTCTTGATTGATCACCAAGGGGGGTTTAAGTGTAGGTGAACACCTTCGGCAAAAAATTATAGTGTATATATAGGATAGATTTTCTGTGTTTATGTACATGTATTAACTTTTAAACACCCTAAGTATATGCAACAAGTTAATTCAAGTGATCCAGAGTGTTCAAAACTGTCTTTAGCATCCTAAGTTCGATTTCCATCGACAATATTATTTTTTATATTTAGTTTTTTTTTTTTTTTAACCTCCTGAGCGAAAATCTTGAATCCTCCACTATAGATCACTAGCATCTAGCGTTACTATTAGAAAATTGTTGGAAGAAACAAGTAACAACCAAATTGCATGACGAGATAACAGCGGAAGAAATACCCAAGTCAAAACTTCCCACACTATTTTAACCAAGAGAAGACAATAAACACTAGCACAAATGGAAATCCGGGCAGCAGCTATACCGACAATAAAATAGCAAAGCAAGCAAAAATAAATCGAATGCAAGAGACACCAAATTTACGTGGTAAACCCCCTTCAAGGTGAAGAGAAAACATCCACGGGACCTCCGGCCCACAAAAGCTCCACTATAATCAACAAGAGTTACAACAATGTTCTCCAAATGACTACAACAACAAAGCCAAGCACGGAACAACAATAAATAAAAGATAGCACCAAAACTAGTGAAGAAATGAGAGAAATCACCCCCCAAAATGAGCTATTATTCGTACTAGAAAACTGGAGTTATAGATCACAAAATCCGATCTCCACCGTTGAAATCTAAGAACCAGTTGTTGAGAACCCTCAGTTCAAATTTAAGCACGATCCAACGGTTAACGAATCGGGAAACACAATTTAAAGCGGACTGTTGTAGCAGAAAATTTCTGGACGAAAATCTGCTTTCTCTCACGTTTTTCTCTCTATATGACTGCTATGAATTCACTCTTGTGTTCTAAAATAAGACCTAAATTGATCCTATATATAGAGGAATTTCTGTGCAAAAGTGGCCTGGTCCAAATTGAATTGGGTTTTATTAATTCAATTCCACATAGGAAGGGAAAATCCAAAAAACCTAACAAAAATCGCTAATTTCTAACGAATACGAACGTCTAGTCAAAACTTGATTCGTCGGTAAGGGGTTTCCGACAAAAATCCATCGAAAAAATTATCGACGAATCAATTTTCTGTCGGAATCCGTCCACAAAATAACGATTTTCTAGCGGTAGCCAGCAGATACAAGACATTATTTTAATTGTTTGTACAATTATGCTAGCTATACTAGTACTAGAAAATAACAATAGTGTCATACACTCAAAAAAGGAGAAGATTTTGATTAGATCTTTGAAATGTAACATTTTATTTGTACTCTTTATCTAAAAACACGTCTTCCCATGCCAATTTGTTTAAATTTGGACAAACAGTCAACACGTTTTATGAAGCAACTTCACATGGCTATGACCCATCTGCCCACTCTTGTAAACATTTTTGCATGGCTCATTTGTAGAATCTGTTTTGTTCCAAAAAGAAATGCACTCCTATTTGATGTAATTGGCATAAATCTTAATTGTTGGTTGGCCTGTAGTATATGATGTGAAGTGTCACTGAAAGACTGGTTGGACCAAAATGAGCTGTCAAGAAAGAACGTACAAAAAGGAGAGATAATTGAAACTTCTAGTACAAAAAGGAGAGATAATTGAAACTTCTACAGAAATGGTTCGTCTTGCAAATGGTTGCCAAACAAATCAACTAGTTACATTTTGGGCTTTGGGGTCGTTTGGTCGGAGGGCTTAGGTGGATTATTCTGATCTAGAATTTGGGAGTAAATTTATTGCTTGTTTGTCGGAGTCATTAGCTAAAATCGATACTAAAATCAGAAGAACTATAATGTGGATAACTTATCTCATATAGAAGGGGTCATTTCATTTAGGTATAAGCCATGTTTATTTTGGTATATAACTCAGTATTGATTTATATCATGTTTCATTCCCAGTATTAATTAAAATTCATATAAGTTGTTATGATTCTGAAGTTGTAAATCAAATGTTGTAAGTTGATATAATTTATACGAGATTTATTTATTATTTTGTACGAGATAAAAAGTTGAAGAAAGTAATACATGTATTTGTAATACGTGGATAAGAGTGTGTAAACACGAAATGCCCCCTAAAAATGATTCCATTATTATTAATTCACTGCATATGTAACAATCCTTATATTATTTACTCTTCGCATAACAATCCCCATATTGTTAGTCTTCGTGCAAACAATTCATGTATTACAAGTTCCGAGCCAAAAGACCCCTTATGGATTCTAGTTATATATAACAATATAAAATTTTTGAATCATTTACGTAATTTAATTGCATACAGTGGATTATTATTCTACTTTTTAGGTCATTATATCAACTATTATATGCAAATTTGCATGTTATTATACGTCATTTTAACCAAATGGCGTTAAAATGGGTCATCCACACAAATGTCCTATTTCGAGGGTGGTTTTAAAGTTTTGCCCCTCAAATAGCTCGTCTTTAATTTTTTTTTTCCCTTCGGCACTTTAAGTAATAAAAAAGTGGCCAAAAATATTTTTGAAATTTTGGGTTCTAACCCCAGCAGAGTAGGAAAAAAAATTCGTATGGTAAGGTTTTCATAGAAACTATGCCTATTCGGGCAAGGTTACGCCTTAAGACATAGTTCTGTTGCATGCCTTTTCCGGCGTAGTTTTGTAGGATAACTTAATTTCTACAAAACTATGCCGGACAAGGCATAGTTTCTATGTAACTATATAGAAACTATGCCGACATAGAAACTATGCCTTGTCCAGCATAGTTCTGTAGAAATTAAATTACATAGAAATTATGCCTTGTCCGACATAGGTCTGTAGAAATTAAGTTATCCTGCGAAACTATGCCTTAAGACATAACTTTGCCCCGAATAGGCATAGTTTCTATGAAAATCTTACCTTGTGACTTTTTTTTTTTTTGTTTACTCTGCTGGGGTTCGAACCCAGAATCTCTGATTTCATAGACCAGCGAATAAGGATACTTTGACCCAAAAATTTGTATCAAATGAGAAGTAGGCATAAAAATTAAAGACCGGCAATTTGAGTGACAAAAATTAAAGACCAGTCCATATGAAGGGCAATCCACGCAATTTTCCGTCGAAAATTCATACAAAGGGTAAAGTTCACACCTCCATAAGGGCGGGCCTTGGTTTTTTAGCCCCACATAACATTTTTTTTTAGAGAATAGCCTCCGCTTCAGAAAATTTTCTAGGCCAAGCTTTTATTATTGTGGACATAAATTAATTTAACGAATCTGCTTAATTGACAACAAGTCATGTCTTATAGGCAAGAGTTAGAACTTATGCTTGGTGGGCAACAGAGGAAAGCTTTTGTTGCCCATTAGGCATAACTTCTAGCTCTTGCCTATAAGACATGAGTTGAGGATATTTCAAAAACAAGTTTCGTCTTATTGGCAAAAGAATTTATACCCGATGGTCAACAAAGTTCTTCCCAACAAATTTTTTAAGTTGAAATTAATTTAAAAAGATTTTATTTAGCAGCGACAAAATTTTTAGATCGGACACCCTTGGGGCACCACGCTTAATTTCCACCATTTTCAATACAAAACTTAAACATCGTTCAAAAGTTATTTTTTTTATTAGCCTCTTTTTGAAACCCCACACAACCAACAAATGAAAACCGTACTTCAATAGGTTTCGACAAAGTCCACCCAAAAGTTCAATCCCGCTGATACCTGCATCATGTATGGATGACATAAAATCTTATAGTAATGTTTCTTCTTTTTTCTTTCCGATTTCATCCAAAGTTAGAATTTGTTTCTTTTTATATTTTAGATTTTTAGGTAAAATATAATCATCCAATGACTATAATTAAAGGCCAATTGCCGGACACTTCAACTAGTTTAATGAACCAGCCATAAGAAATCAACACATATTTCTGAAAAATATTTTTCCAGAAGTAATTTTGTCTCACTATATTATATTTTCTAGAATTTAGAAACCACTAGCACTCATTGCAAAGGAAATTTCCAACTAGATACCAAGTCATTGGAGTGCTTTAAAAGGTAAGGAACAAGCTAGAAGATCTGTTGCAATTGCGAATTTCTAAACCGAACAGAGAAGACTGCAATTTACTAAAATTAATGTGGCGTGTAAGCAGTAAAGAAACAACAATGTTTTTGGAAGAATTTTCTCTGCATTTGTTTAACTCTATTCTAATAGAACTACAAATCTTATATTATCATAATTACAAATCCTATTCTAATATGACTACAAATCCTATATTATCATAATTACAAATCCTATTCTAATATGACTACAAATCCTATATTACCATAATTACAATTGTACTATCTAGAGTATTACACTTAGAATAGGGTTTTATCACACCAACGTGACCGGACACACTGGTCCGGTCTAATTCCGGTCATAATACGATCACAACTTATCATACCGCAATTGCGAAAATGAGCTAGCTGACAAAACATCGCGTTTGTGTGGAGAAGACCGTTACCATAGAGGTTTGCGGGTGGCTATGGACCGTGCTTACGAGGCTTCATCCTCTATCACGAAGCAGGGACAAACTTATAAGACCGCGATGGTGACAGGGGCGGATGTACTCCTAGGCTAGGGCCTAGGGTGTTCACCTGAACACCCTGGACAAAAAATTACAGTGTATATTTAGGATAAATTTTCTGTGTTCATGTGCATATATTAACTTTTGAACACCCTGAACAAATGTAAAAGACTAGCTCAAGTGGTCCAATTATTTTTTCCGAACACCCTGAGTGGAAATCCTGAATCCGCCACTAGATGGCGAGAGAGTGTCATCCGGGATCGCTAGTACAATTTCTAAGCCAGATATATGCAACATTATTTTAGAGTTTATTTCCTTGGTTAGCTTTTGATTCAGCATCATTGATATTCTTGTTGAGTGGACGGGTTGTCCTATTTCTCTTTAATCATTTCGCTTGAATTGCTTTAGATAAAGGAATTCATGTATGAGTTCATTTTCTATTTTGGATTATCGCATATAACTAAGTGTTAATTTGGTTCGTTTCAATTTAACTACTTACAGTTAGGATTTACTTATTGCATGCATTACTTGTTTTGATTCCTTCTTTCTTTCACATAGTTAAGCGAAATTGGGTAATTTTCGTGTTCAAAAAACTCAAAGGATACTAAACATTCCTTAAATTAATTCTCTTTTGATGGTATATTGGTGTGATAGGAATATATTCATAATCACCAACTGACTCCGCTCAAATCCATTCGATTATATACAATAGAAGTAATTCGGTTCTTAGTTTCATAAAGAAACGAGTCATGACTTATCCCACCCTACGTAGTAAAATACATCATTTAAGAATATAACATCAGATGATTCAATTTTAGTTACGCTGTCACTGCATTGTTCACCTATGTAGACATAACCCTTGAACAGTACAAAATACATATCCTTCTCCCCGGATCTAATTTTTCATGTGTGGAGAAAAATTATGAACAAGAGCAGCACAAATCAAAGAGTTTAAAAAAAATAAAAAAACTCAAATATAATAAGGTTTTGTTTTTCCACAATTCATATGGAATAAATTGCAATGGAGCATTGACCCATTAACTTTTTCAAATGATTTTCTATTTATTTTTTAGCTAAACAATAATAGGTAGACAAATCTATTTTATCTACAACACCAAGTAAAACTTGTTTGGCTAAACAATTCTTTCGTTGTTAACCACTAAGGTCAAGTCTAGCATGCTGTATATTTGCAATTTTTCATCAACACTTGACGCAAATAAGCACAATAATATTGTTCCTGGAATTATAAATAATATCCAGTATACTAAAACCATAATAGGAATAACAAGTACCATATATTAGATGTGCCAATATACAAACATAATACATTATGAGACATCATAGACACATCTAAAGCCTTAAGAGTCCTTTGCTCTTCTAGGACATATTAGATATTACGTCACCGTTTAGCTTTTTAATTATGTTAAGCTTGGAAACTAATATTCTCGTAGCAGTTGACATATAGATAAAAAGTATAAACAATTTGAAACAACTGTGTAGCCTAATGTCACGTCCTTAGTCTTCAACTAAGCGCACGTGCGGCACTTGACAACTCACTCACGTTCTTGCACAACTTGCTCACGATCTTGCTATGCCAAGTCAGCCTAGTTTACTACACTCAAGATCGCTAAGGGAATAGTAATTGAGAAAGACAAGAGAAATTTGCTAGAAGGAAGTTTTTTATTAGAGAGAACTTGAATTGTTTTTCTTGATGATTTACAAATGAATGACCTTCCTATTTATACTACTCACCTAGGGACTAGTATGTAAATAATAATTATTATACAAGTCCCTACATATTTACTAATAAGCCCCTATTCTAGAAATCTCTACACACCTAGAGTATTCCAAGGACTTTTCATGCAAATCTATGAAATTCTAGGGTCTTCCAAGAGAAACCTCCCTATATCTCTAGAATCTTCCTATAATATCTACTCTTCCTCTTATGTAATCATTCCACATGGAAAATATATGTGCCAAGTGGCACCTATGTGGCATGATGACATGGTGGGTCCTCACACTCTCCCCCACCTGATGGTGCGACGACCGTGGCGCACTGCTGCTGTGTAAACTCTTGAATCTTGTCTTTAAACTGCCACAAGTCTTCATACCGCCCTTATGCGGCCTCCTCCGGTGATTTCCCCTTCCAATATATGAGGAACATGGTAGTGCCTTTTTGCCCTTGTTTCCGCCTGGCCTAGTAGTCAATGATAGCTTCAATCTCCCTATCGTGTGAGGCGGTGATATTAATCGATGCATGACTTGACCCTTTCCCGGTTCATGCTCCAACTCAATCTTGTGATCCAGCTCACGCCTAAGAGGCAAGCTCTTAGGTAGCTCTTCGGAAATACCATCTTTGTTTTCTTCGAGCAAATTATCTATCCAAGGCGGCGGTGTCTCTTGGGTACTATTATCTTCCTCCAAACTTGTAATGGTTGCCATGAATGTTGGTTCCTCTTCCTTGAGCCCCTTGACAAGCTGCATAGCTGAAAGTTGTGCATGGCCCTGTCCATGCGACATAATCACTGTAGGCACCATGCAAGCGCCTTCTCGCTCCATGACCAAGAGACGTTGGAGGTAGGGATCGATCATCGCGTGGCAATGCCTGAAGAATTCTTGCCCTAAAACAATGTCAAAGATATCTATAGTAGTGGCGGTAAAATTTGTCGTACCTTTCCAATCGCCCAATTTGACACTAACGCCATTAGCTACACCACGAGCATTTTCTGGCTTAGCATTCACGGTCTTGACGAGGGCGTTAATTGGAGTGAGCTTCAATTCTAGTCTCTTCGCTACGGCCTCGGTCACAAAATTATGAGTCGCCCCAGTGTCTACCAGTGCACGAGCGGGCTTGTTATTGATGGTGAGATCCACATACTGGTTTTTATTATCATTGGTTTGACTATCTTGCTTCGCGATAGCGCCACATAGTCTAATCGTCCCCAACTGTGCGATTCCCGTACTATGTGTTTGCGTTTGCTCGTGACTTGCACGTACCATAGCGCTAATGCTCTTCAGGTCAGGGCAATTTTTGAAGCTGTGAGGCCCTCCGCATAAGTAGCATCCCTTCTTCTCGTTCTGCGCCTTCTTTTCAGCATAGCCTTGACGACCACTTGACTTTTTGCCATCAAACCTGTTCTCATTTTGAGTCTTAGAGTATTGTTGATGTGACTCCTTGCTCTCGCCACGGTCTCTCTCACCGTTGGTATCGCTACCCCTTGACTCATTGCCTTGGCCTTTGTCGTGCTTGTCATGCTTGAAGTTCATCAAAGACTCGACCTCCACTATGGCCTGGTCTATGTCTACGACTCGACGACATTGCAACTCCTGCTTAGCCCAATTTTGCAACCCGTCAATAAAGTGAAACAATAAGTCATCATTAGTGAGGTTAGGAATTTGAAGCGTAAGGGTGGTGAACTCCTTGACATAGTCTCGTATGCTCCCCGTTTGCTTCAACTCCCTAAGTTTGCGCCTTGCCTCGTACAAGACATTATTTGGATAGAACTGTCGCTTGAACTCATTCTTGAATCGATCCCACGTGTTGATTGTGCATAGACCTCTGTCAGTATCAGCGACCTTTCTTCTCCACCATAGCATGTCAGTCTCTGTTAGGTACAACACAACGGTGTTGATCTTGGCCTCATCGTCCCTTACTTTGCCATGCTTGAAATAGTTCTCCAAGTGCCAAAGAAAGTTCTCCACCTCTTGTGCATCACGAACCCCTTTGAACACTGGTGGCTTAGGAGCCTCGATCTTAGCTTCCCTCGTCACAACAACATTGTTGGCTTCCTCGGTCACGCCAACATTGACCTGCTCTTCGAGTGCCACTATCTTTGCCTTCATGGCATCGATAGTACTCAACGCCTCCATGAGTCTGCACTTTAAGGCAGTGATGGTTTGCTTTACCTCAATCTCAGCCTGCATACGCCCCTCCAAGTCATTTCGGATGCTTTCAATTTCTTCAAGAGTATGCCCTTCAAGAATGCTAAGAGTGCCCTCCACCTTTCCCAAACGTTGGCCAAATATGTCGATGGCGTCCATCCCCACATTAACCTTCATAACCCACTCTTTACCGAGCAAGGCGTCCTCGGACAGGACCTCCACGTCATCCTCGCTCGCCTTAGTGGTAGATGGTTCTTGGGATGTAAGCCCTTCATTTGGCACAACCTCTGGCGGCACCTCCTGGCTCTTGTTGGCGTCATTCCTCTTTTTGTTATGACCCTTCTTGCTAGCAGCATCCTGGATGACGTTGGCTTGAGTTTTAGCAGCGTTTATTTCTCCGTCGTTTGTCATTCCCTCAGTCGTAACCTTCGCTCTAATACCACGTTGTCACGTCCTTAGTCTTCAACTAAGCGCACGTGCGGCACTTGACAACTCACTCACGTTCTTGCACAACTTGCTCACGATCTTGCTATGCCAAGTCAGCCTAGTTTACTACACTCAAGATCGCTAAGGGAATAGTAATTGAGAAAGACAAGAGAAATTTGCTAGAAGGAAGTTTTTTATTAGAGAGAACTTGAATTGTTTTTCTTGATGATTTACAAATGAATGACCTTCCTATTTATACTACTCACCTAGGGACTAGTATGTAAATAATAATTATTATACAAGTCCCTACATATTTACTAATAAGCCCCTATTCTAGAAATCTCTACACACCTAGAGTATTCCAAGGACTTTTCATGCAAATCTATGAAATTCTAGGGTCTTCCAAGAGAAACCTCCCTATATCTCTAGAATCTTCCTATAATATCTACTCTTCCTCTTATGTAATCATTCCACATGGAAAATATATTTGCCAAGTGGCACCTATGTGGCATGATGACATGGTGGGTCCTCACACTAAAATTCATACTAATCCTTAAGATAATTAACTATATTAATATTTATTTCACATTAGATTCAGAATTTAAAGTTCACTAAGTTCTCAATCATGATGATGATGATGACGACGATGATGACGACGACGATGATGACGATGATGATGATGATATGTTGTAAATCTAACATCAAATCATCTAACGAACACTTTACTTAAATCACATAAATTCAAGATAAATAGGCATGAATTCTATAATAAATATATAAATATTCAACAAGAATATAGCATAAAACATTAAATTTCAATTTCACACAATTACAAAAATATGCGAGCTTATGCAAATAGGATGTCACATACACAATGACACAAAGTAAATGCACCTTGAATTATATATGTAGATACACACATGTATTTATCGAAAACTTGCCCCAATCTCTATCAAAAGTTTTAGATTTCTCAATTTTCTACCACCTTTATTTTGTCAAGGAACTACTAAGGTGGTTAAAAACCTACCAACAAGGGAAATAGTTGAGAAATAATTGAGTTTTAGAAGAAATTATTTTTGGGCCGGCACCACAATCGCCATCAACATAAAAAAATTAAGTTCGTTCCATTGTTGGATTGGAACTCTTTTAAAAAGTTACTACCAATAATCTCAACAAATGAGATTTAAAGTTGAAGAGATTTTTTTTTTTTTTTTAAATTTATCACTTTGCAATAGAAATACTTCCCCACCCCACCCCTTCAAAAAAAAAAAAAACTTTCCCGATTCTGAATCTATCTATATATAATAGGAGAGACAAAAGCATGATGTGATGATAAGTGTCATCATCACAAAATTCGTAATTATTAAAAAAGACAACAAAATATCATAAACACAACAAAAGATCAAAAAGAAAAGACATAAATATTTTAAAAAAATAAAAAACGGAAAAACTAACTTACCACATCTGCCACTAATTAACTCACACACACGTGCACATTAAAAAATAAAAAATAAAAAATAAAAAATAAAATACAACAAAATTTTTTGATGAATTTAAGGCTTGATTTAAGGGATGTATTCCTTTTTTCTATGTTATAAGTCACATAATAGTTAGAACAAAAAAAAAAAAAAACTGTTATTATAAATTTTCGGAACTTTTATATCAAATATTTTAAACTTAAAATTAAACATTTTAACTGTTATTACAAATTTTCGGAAATTTAACATGAAAATTTAAACTTATAAATAAATTTTGTATTCCAGAATAAACGTGTCAAAGAATTTTGGGAGATAATGTAGTTCAAGTTTAAAAGAATTTTAAAATAACCATTTCAAATTGAGATGACAGGTTATATTTAAATTTAATTTACATGCTAAAATAAAGGTACACATCTATATATATTAAAAATGAAAAAGACCAAAAAAGAATTAACTAACCTAATCCAACCACAAACTGCTCACCCACGACTCTGCCTAACTTCCCATTCCCCATTCCATCGTGAAGATATATATTCATGTTAAAAGTTAGGAAGATATAACTTTGGAACTTCAATTCTTCTTTATATCTTTTGCTTATTTGCAATATGAAACTCGACTGTTTTCTTTACATATTATTTGCTGAATGTTAATGTAAAATGTAGTTCGTACTTCTCATATATATTTTGTTTCATGTGAATATTTGCATATTAACAAGATATTTTATTGCAGATATCAAATCTGTGGATGTCTCAAGAAAGACCGCACAGAAAAGTAACGGACAACTTCAAGCTCATGCACATAAATGAAGTTAAAAACCAAGTTAACACTGTAAGCCAAAAAAAAAAAAAATGAAAAAATGTAATCGATTTATGTAATTCATTGCAGTATTACTTTTTTAACAAGTCTACAAAACGGAATTACATTTACGTGAATTCTTTTGGAGATTATGATAAAAAAATTATCTTATTCAAAAACTAATAAACTAACCGTACAATTCGTTTCCTTTCATTCCACAAACCTTTTGTTTTTGGAAAGCATTAGGTAGAGAAATAGAGTTATAGTTCTAATTATACTATTAAATTAGTATAAAGAATAAAGTACGAACACAGTAAATCAAATGAATTGTGGTAGAATTCTGAACACGAACTCATAAAATTTAAATCTTAAATTTGCCGCTACAAAATAGTAACTAATATAATAAATAAAAATAAATAACATAAATTTATTGGGGACTAATTGATGACTATATGATTGCTCCCTTTATTTCATTGCATTGAAAAATGATAGTTCAAATATAGTTAAAATATTATGATCTCTAATATACTCAAATTAATAATTCATGCTACAATTTAACATGATTAGTGTTCTCCAATATTATTCCCGTGTTGCATTTGTGTTAATATTTTTTTAAAATCAAACCAAGATAGCTAGATCATATGGGAATTGATAGATGTGGTGCAATTCTGGTAGTTTCTAAAATTCCATATATCATACAATTCACACTCTCTTATTGTGGGTCTATAAAATAAAATAAAATGGCATGTTTCAACCTCCCATATGCAATTCATTACAAGGCATTAATTCGTTATGGTGTATTCATATTTTTCTGAAGAATAAAAGTTATGTGATAATTAGTTTAATAGAGCATTAGAAAATTATTAGGGCCAAATTCTAGATCCCCACTTATGATTAATAGATCAATTGTTATTTTTTCTCAAGAAAAAAATACAGAACAAAAGGAATGTATAAACAGAGAGAAAATAAAAATATGTATCGTGTAAAAAGTAAAAACAAACAAATGATAAACAGTCAGCTATACACGACATTATAGAAAATGAGTGCATGTCCAACTACAAAATATAACATTGATAAATTCATTTCTTTTCAAACCTTAACTAAATGCACTTTCGGATAAAAAAGAAAAATCATTTTTTTTTTCATTTCGTGGACTAAAATTGGACTTCATCTTTTCCTTTTACTTACTGGAACAATGTTCATGTCACTAGTTGTAGCCACACAAGGCATGAAGTTAGGTGTAAAAGATTAGTTACATAGAAGAATCACGTCCACACCTAATTATTCTAACAAAAGCAAGGTTGCCTTAGATTGAAAAAAAAAAATGAGAAAAAAAATCCTTTAATAGTTTTAAAGTTGAAAACATTATTAGGGCTCCTAAAGTATTACTAAAATATCATACGTCAAGAGATTACAATTCCTTATCACACATCAAGGAACATTACTAAAATATCACTATTTTCTAATTAAATTTTCCACCGAAAAGATGCAAATATTGTAGTGATCTTTTAAAGAATTTGTGATATTTTAAATAATTATTGACACATGGCAAATTGGCCAAATGTCTTCAGCATTTAAGAAGAGTGGCAAGTTAAAACCACCTGGCAACGTGCATGGCAAATTGTTGACAACTAGCATGCCATTTGTCATTCTTTAAAAGAGTCTGATTGCCTATAAATAGGCACTTAATGTTGAATGAAAAAATGCATCAGAAATCATTCCATCCTCTTTCATATTTCTTTCTATCCTCTTTCATCTCCCACGTTTTCTCTCGCTTCCCAATTTGCCTTTTTATGATATTTTATTGTTCTTTTCTTGTTGTTTGTTTTATTGTTCTTTCTAAAATTTGCTGGTATTATTTAATTTTGTTGATTTCTGTATCCTCTGGATAACTGGGAAACATTTGCTGGTTCTTGTATTCTCTAATAAAATTAGAGAAGGGCTTGTTTAATCCTGGGGAACATTTCACATTGCTGATCCAGTTATTCTACAATTTCACGTTTCAAGGAATTTCAATTTTTTGCATTTTATTTCCCTCCACTCTTTATATGTAGTCGAACATCCACATAAACAAACAACATAGAAAGACTTCAAAACAAAGATGATACTATAGTTTCAAATAGAATATCTTATTTTTTAATTGACTATCGTATTTTCTGAAATGAATACTGTAATTTTAGATGGAATATTGTATTTTTGAAGTAAATAATATAATTTTGGATAGAATACTAAAACTTGCATGGGACACCATAACCTAGCAGATTGACTTGAAGTACTCTTATTACGAATTTTGTGGCTCCTATAAACTGCACATCCTATCCAAGTAGTACTAAGAACAAAAACAAATCAGAGAACTTCTCAAAAGACTAAAAGTACATAGATGTACAAACTACAAACCAGAATAACTAAGCTTTAGTAGATTATTCCCTCTATATCATTGTGTTTGTGTGTGTGTGTGTTATACAATCCATGTTATTTTAGTAAGGTAATTTTCTATCATTTTGTGCCGCTCCTCACTCCAGTAGTACTCCTCTGGCGAGATCAAGTTTTCCACATAGGTCGTGATGTCGCCAAATATAAATTCTGTCTCTACAAGAATGTCTCTCATATTATCATCCTTAGGATTGTATGCAACAATTTTTTTGTCATAAGCCCCTATTAATAAAGCTACTTCTCCTGTCTCCGTCACGGAAAAGGGAACTGCACATTCATAAGTAGGATTTATTTCTAAATTCCTTATGAATAACAAGGATGTCCATGATTCCTTTACTCCATATTGCTTCATGACCAATATCTCAACACCGTCCTTATCATCATCCAAGCGAGTCATATAGAGACATTCATTTAAAACTCCTAAACCAACTATAACATTCTCATCTTGATTAGGCTTAGGCTCAGGGACTGGAAACATATTGAACTTTTCAGAGATGGGATCAAAATAACTTACTTTGTTATGAGGGCCTAAACAGTCCCACATACTCTCTTGAAGTTCATTATATCCATCATTGTCATCATCTTCGCCTTTATTGTTTTCTAAACACGATTTGTTAACTCTTATTCAACAGTGAAGTCGTCCCTGCAATGTAATCCCTTCACTCACTAAGGGGATATAATAAGGGAATTTGATTTCCCTCCATTGTGTGCCTTCAAGACTAGCAACTATAACAAACTCACCACCATAATCTGGGCTCTGATGGTCCATAATCAGCACAACCTTGTAAATATTTTTGGAGGGGTCGAAACAAAGTCCCCCACGTGTATAATAACCATATCCTCATTCAAATAGTCAAGCTCAAGCACTTTGGTGCAAAATCGGGTGGCGGGATTCCACAAGTAGATATGCTCGTTTACATTAGCGAGTATAAGACCATTACAAGAACCCAAAAACATACAATTTATAGAAGTCTCATAAACACTTGAAGGATAATAATTGAGTTCTTCTAAAGTGAGTTGTTGGTTTATTAATCGAAAGGAGGGTTTAGTTCTCCTTGCCGAATCTGGATATACTTTGGCGATTGCTCCTTCTGGTCGTTGTTTTGAGAGCTGGAAGTTTGGACTTGAAATCCAAGAACACCATGATTTAGAAACACACTTGAATCGTAATAGAGATTTCACTGGTAAATTTGAGAGGATATCCATAATGATTTCATTAGGAAGATATGCCATTTATATGCTATTATTAAATAGTAACAGAAAAATATAACAATGAGAAAAGGTAGACATTGTTATTCTCAAGAATTGTGATACAATTGAGGTGAGACACCTATCATATTTATGGTAGAACAAAACTTGGTCTCCAAGAAACTTTCATCTGCTAATTAATATACTCACCGTATTAAGCCATTCCAGATTCTAATATTTTTCAAAATAGCTTTTTTTTTTTTTAATAATTATTACAGTATTAGTTATATTTTTTAGCAAAATATTTTCTTCAATAAACGAGTAGCTTTAGATCCAATGGTGTCATTCCTATTTTTTAGGGGATGGTTGTTATCGTAACTAACAAATATATGATTAATTTGTCATACCCCATTTTAACCGGGTTAAATTAGAAGTATGACGTATTGGAGATTTCTATTTTTTTTTATTTGTTTTAAGGAGTCGCCACCTAATTATTTATGGTGAATTAGGACACCTAAAGTTTATTAAAGTTATTTTCTAAAGTTAGCTCTGTTTAAGGTCTGCGAAACTTAAGATTCTAGGTAAGGGTTCAATTAGTCTAAAGGGAAGGTATTAGGCACCCTTTAAGACCCATTAACAATGGTTAACCGACCGGACTTATAATTAATTAGGCTAAGTGTAAATATAGTGTTATATGAAAAGAAAGTAGTTTTGTAAGTATGACTAAAGTTATAGATAGATATATAAGAATGTTATTTAAAATAGAACTTATAGAAAAATAATAATTTGTATAAAAGAGTACTTTTAATGCTATTTTTTGAAATACGATTTATAAATGTTGTTAAGCTTTTTAAACGAAAGTGTAATAGTGTTGTTTAAAATAATACTTGTAGAAAACATAATAGTTTGCGTAAAAAGAAGATTCTAATGGTTAAATGAGATTTAAAGATATTGCTAAGGCCTTAAATGAAAAATATAATAATATTATTCAAAAATAAGATTTGTAGAAAATAAGATAGTTTACGTATGACTAATAGCCTTTTAAAAGATGATTTATCAAATGTGATCTTTAGATAAAAATGATGTTATATGAATATGGTGGTGTAGAAATGCCTAGACTTATGTTCTTAAATATGATGAAAAGTCCATAAGTTTCTTTCTATTTTTTTTTTTATCACTCTTTATTTAACCAATTTCGACTAAAAATATGTATAATTGAATAAATCTTGAAAATGTTTATAAAATATAATTGGATTCCTATTTAACGACGTTTTGAAATTCATGAGATAGTAAGAATGAAAGATGATTCATTTAACTCAAAAATATATAGTCATATTATTTGAAAATCAATTACTTGAATAGATGTTATAGATACTATAAATAGTTTAGAAAATACGAGGGAATGTAATTTTGTGGATTTGACTACCCATTACTAAACTAAAACCCTCAACATCACTAAGGTTTATCTAAATTAACAAACAAAAATGTTAGTCATATAATACACATCAAATGCACACAAAAAATAAAAATAGAGGAATAAGTATGATGTAAATGGGCTCAGCCCATTAAGGAATACTGTTGTCCGCTACTGTTGGGCTTCGGCCCAACAGATTTTATTCATGTATTACTGCGGGCTGTCTCTGTCTGTTGGACCTTGGCCCAGATGTTATTTTTTGTTCGGCCGCGGACGGGGTTGGACACGAGAGGATTTTGTTGGGCTTTTAGTCCGACACCAAATGCGGAGGAGGACGACGAGTCCCTTGGACTCGTATGCGAGATGTCATGCATAAAAATAAAAAGAGAAAAAAAAAAGATTAGTATATAATCAATAAAACTGAACATATATAATGTAAATTCGAAACAAACCATTGGATTATGTATATATTGTAGATTTATGTAACAACCAGATATGGAGAAACCAAACAAGGATAGCAGCAACTTAAAGGATCTAGTCTCACAGTTTCGAATAAAGTCGCTAAAGAGAGAGCGTTTAAAGATCTCGGACAGTTTACAGATCAGGTTATGTGTCACTTAATCTCAACTGGACATGACCTTAAACCCAAATATATATAGCATACGGCCTTAGTTATATAAACACAATAACATTATTTAAGAAAAAATATAAACCCCTGTATACGAAGTATGCAGGCAGGTTCAAGATTCGCGAAAGAGAGAACACTTGAGTTATACAGATCATGTATGTCAATTAATCTCATTAATCAGACGCAACTTAAACATGACTTGACGAGCTTCCTGATTTCCAAATACGTACCTTTACCCATATAGTGTTAGAACAATAGTGGAAGTGCAAATGCAGCAGCGAGGTAACAGTAATGTCATCAACATCAAAATGGATTTCAAAATTCAATGATTTCTCAAAGGGGGGGGGGGGGGGGGGGTCAGTAAGAAAAACAGAAACTTGGTTGTATATAGATCAGGTGAATCGTCAAACATGTCATTTAGATATCTCGATATTTTATCAGTTTCAAACTGAAACAGGGTACTAAGATTGGCATAATATTCGTCAAATTGCTCATTCACATAGTTGGACCATTTATCGAACTATTCAACTAAATAAAAAATTAGATTTGGTTACATTACACACTTCACTTGAAACTAACGGTAACGAAACTACTGCCACTATTTCCATATTAGAATAAATCAAAACAGGAGATTTAGATTTATGGATGAAAGACAATTATGGAGACGATTTAATGTCGATCTGTTCTGATGCCATACGCAATATACCTAAGATATACACTCTAAGACATGTATATTAGATGTATATCGAATATATAACTTCTTCTTAGCTTGATAAACCGTTGTATATCCTATGTATATTGGACTTCAAATAGGTTCTAAATCCTGGAAGTTCAGTCTAAACATCTGAACTGCAGTATACGTCTTTCAAATTCGTTTTAGCAAGTACCAACCTATCCTAACAGCGCCCAAACATCAAACAGACAACACGACGACAAAGAAAACTACATAATTAAGAGAGATATCAGAATAAGCTAAACGCTTTAACTAAAGCAGAAATTAAAATTAAAAGCAATAAGTGTATCCTTGTTTACCTTTTTTGTGTGCAATGAACGAGGCGTCGTGGTCTCGAATCCACTCTCGAATAACGATGAATGATTCTTGTTCAATCTGTTTGAGGGGGATTTTTTCAGGTCTGTCCCCTCTCTTTTCGGTTTGTTTCGATCTTGTTTTCTTTGTTTTTAACAGATTTCCTTTTCGTTCTGTTTTGTTTTCGTCTTTTTTTTTTTTTTTTTTTTTTTTTTGTTTCTGTCCCTAGAACCAACGAATCCTTCTTCTCCTCCCTCCCCCTTCTTTTTCTCCTTTTCTTTTTTTTTCGTCCCCCCCCCCCCCCCCCCCCCCCCCCCCCTTTTATAGGAAGGTGATTAGGTTTTTGTATGTGAGGTGCGGCGGTGAGTGGAGAGGAAGAGGAAAGAGAGGAGTGATGTCGGGTGAGTGGAGGGGAGCGTGTGTGGGGAAAAGGGAAGAGGAGCGGCGGTAGTGGGGAGTGAGACGAGGGAGATGAGGCGGAGGAAAGGGGGAAAAGGAAGAAAGAGAGATGAGGAGGGAGGCGGAAAAGTGGGAAAGAAAGAGAAGAGAGGCAAGGGGTGAGAGAGGCGGGGAAAGGAAAAGAAAAAGGGGGGTAGGGTTTAGAATAATGAGGTAAATGGGCCGCCGGGTCGGGTGAAATAATGGACTGGACCGAAATTAAGATGGTAATGGGCTGGTCCGTTTGGGCTGAAAATATGGGTTGAGTATAAAAATGTGGGTTATTTATTTGGGTAGGGAAATAATATTGTATTTGTATTTTTGGCCATTAATTTGGCTGAAAAATGTTGATCCTTCCTCCTTTATTTAATTATTTTTTGGGCTTCTAATTTGATAACTAGTACAATATATACTATGTAAAGACGATTGATAATTAATATGTAGATAAAAATAAATATTTTGCAAAGTGTTGTCTTGTAATTAATTTAGTGATTCCAAACCCGAAAATGAAATGATGACGAACATTAAAAAATTTGTGATAAAGTAATGCTCGTAATGTTTAAAAATAAGAGTAGTGAAAAATAATAGTAGTGAAAATAAAGTATTTAGTTCTTCAGTAAATTTAGAAGCCCGAGTGAATAGAATTAAATAAGGAAGGGACAAAATTGGGTGTCAACAGATGCCCCTCTTCGACCGGAGACGATGTAAGAGTTTTCGAGCGAAGAAGTTGACGTAGTAGCCAATTTTGTTACGACCAACAAAATATGGATTTGTAAGGAAATACGGTTTTTAGAGAATTGGTTGTCGATCCTGTGGAGAGAATATTATTTATGGATTTATAACTTTGCAAGGGTCATGGACAGATGACGAGAATGGAACATATGCTTATAGCCTCCTAATTATAAATGTGGCGCGCAACACACTTTCAAGTAGGACTCTACTAGGCACGATGTGAATTCTTCAAAGATGCCCCAGTGTTGAGTTATGGAAACGCTGGGGATGTAGAAAGGAATATGAGATTGTGAAAAGAGTAGATTTAGTAGAGTTTTAGCGGGAGATGTGAAAGAGAAATTAACCTACGTATCACATGTTTGTGGATTGAGTTCGAGAGTAGATTCGTGACCTTTGCTTGTGAGTTTGGTATTCCTCTTCAGCAAATTTGCCCCAGTTCACTGCGTAAGATAAAGTTCCACGTTGTGTTGTGTCTCCGCAGGTTGTACTTTCTGCCAAAACTGAAATTCATGTCACAATTAGTAGAAAAGTTGGAAGTGTAAAATTATAAAGAGTGTAAAAATGATAATAGATATGAGTGTGAAGGTGAGGGTGGAGCTGTATGGCTTATAATGATGTCGTGTGTCCGAATGTTGTCCCTGGTTGTCTTCAGGGACTTGAATGAATGTGTGATATATATGCTAAGGATGTGATAATATCTCTAGTTGCATTTGAAGATGATAGTGATAAGGTCTCCGGCCGTCTTCCGGGACTCGATGAGAAATGATATCTGCGAATTTTAAGGAAAATTCATTAAAGTGGTAAGGTAGATGATGAAATAAAAGAATGAAGTAAGGAGTAAAATAAGTGTATAGCCGTTTGGCTTTATGCAGGTGAGGCCGTGTAGCCATGCGATGTCTCCGGTTGTCTTCGGGGATTTGATGCTACGTCTCCGGTTGTTTTCGGGGACTTGATGCTACGTCTCCGGTTGTTTTCGGGGACTTGATGCTATGTCTCCGGTTGTCTTCGGGGACTCGATGCTATGTCTCCGGTTGTTTTCGGGGACTCGATGCTATGCCTCCGGTTGTCTTCGGGGACTTGATGCTACGTCTCCGGTTGTTTTCGGGGACTTAATGCTATGTCTCCGGTTGTTTTCGGGGACTTGATGCTATGTCTCCGGTTGTTTTCGGGGACACAGTGATATGCTGATGAGGCTGTACAGCCAAACAATGTTCTCCGGTTGTCTTCGGAGGCTCAATGATAATTCCTGTAAAGTTCAGGGTAAAGTTGTTAAAGTTGGTAAAGTAAAGGATAAAGTAGAGAGTGAAGCCAAAGTATAGCCGTCTGGCTTATGCGTATGAGGCCGTGTAGCCATGTGATGTCTCCGGTTGTCTTCAGAGATTTGATGATGATTCCTGTAAAGTCCAGGATAAAGTTGTAAAGTGGATGATGTCTCCGGTTGTTTTCGGAGGCTCAATGATAATTCCTGTAAAGTTCAGGGTAAAGTTGTTAAAGTTGGTAAAGTAAATGATAAAGTAGAGGGTAAAGTCATGGTGTAGCCGTCTGGCTTATGCATGTGAGGCTGTATAGCCGAATGATGCCTCCGGTTGTCTTCGGAGACTCGATGCCAATCCTGTAAAATTCAAGATAAAAATATGAATTCTTATTTTAGGGTGGAATGACCCAATATGTTCTATTTTAGGGTGGACGAACCCAAGTATCCTATTTTAGGGTGGAAGAACCCAAGCATCCTATTTTAGGGTGGACGAACCCAAGTACCTTATTTTGGGGTGGAAGAACCCGATATGTCCTATTTTAGGGTGGACGAACCCAAGTATGTCTCCGGTTGTTTTCGAGGACATGATGCATATGCCGCGTGAGGCATTTAAAGAAATGATATAGTATTTAGTTCTTCAGTAAATTTAGAAGCCCGAGTGAATAGAATTAAATAAGGGAGGGACAAAATTGGGTGTCAACATAATTGATAAGCTAAAATTTAGGGATTTTATTGTAACGTGAATTCCTTATTTCGGCTGCCTTTTTTTTTTTAATTTATTCTTTTTGTATTTTTTTATATACCTTTTCTTTCTCCACTCTACAACAAAAACAACATAGTTGTAAATTGTAATCCTTTAAGTGGGGTCTGGATAGGGTAGAGTGTACACGCATCTTATTTCTCTGTTCCGGTAGACCTTCGGCTCAAGTAAAGCCGAAATGTAACTATTATAAAAACATAAGCAATGACAACATCACAAACTAAAGCAGAAGCGACGAAAAGTAGCAATACATATGCAAACATAGGAAGACTTCGAAACAAAGATGATTTTTTTTTTTAATTTCATATATGTTAAACTCAACATTGTACGCGAAGTCACTTAATTTGGTTGTACCTAAAGTGTCAAATTTAACTTGATAGTGCCTCGAGGATATTTGAGGTATAGTCGATTGATTACCTCGAGAATGATTATCAAAGATTGTCTACTGCTGAAGTAAGTATCGTCAAGCCTATTGTAATTTTTTCATTATTTTTCTTTTTCTTCGGTTGAACATTACAAACCTTTTCTTGCGCGTCCGTTCATTTTTTTTATAATAATAACAACAGGTAGCATGCCTTTTGCATTGTAATTTTATTTGATATTAGAACTTCGATTTAGTCAGAGCATTAGAACTGGTTATCTGTATTTTTTGTGCGACTCTGTTGGCTCACTCAGTTATGTTGGTTCTCCGTAATACTCAACAGTTAGTTATAGCCGTTGTTGAATTTGTTAGAAGCAGTTGACAAATTAGATTCTTTCTCATCTCTACAGAAGGCATTGCATCATTATAGATTCAATCATCAATTGAATATACTACAAGTTTACAATCGAATTCTATTCTTCATCTTCTTATCTTTTCATCTCCATAGCTGTCCACTCGAGTTTCTCTGTAAAACTCCTGTCCAGCTGCTAAAACCTCGGATTCCTCTGAGAATCCCTGCATTTTGGCTAGCAGAGTTTTTGCTTCTCTTCAAATTGTTCTTAAGAATTACTAGTACTGTTTTACTTTTTTTTTTATTTTCTCTCGGATTACCACAAACCCGTAGCTTAGATCTGATGGTGTCATTTCTATTTTTTAGGGGATGTTGTTATTGTAACTAACCCCCTGTTTGGATGATGGTTTTTCGTGGTTCATTAATGTATGGTTTTCTATGAAACATATTTGTTTTCATTGTTCTTAAAATTATGTGGTTTTGTGTTGTAGACCCGTGGTTCATCCCATGGTTATATAACTATCAAAAGTTCTAATTTTTATAACCACGAATTTAGTGATTTTTCCGTGGTTACGTATTTCATTTCTCCGTTATACACACCCTCCACAATCCACCCCACCCCCATGCCTGCCCCACCCTCCACCCCACCTCACAACAACTTACCCCCACCTTCATCCCACAACCACCCACCTCACACCACCCACCCCTCCACCACCCGCACCTACTACCCCTCACCACCATCCAACCACGTACCCACTACCCCCACCCTCATACCACAACCACCTACCTCACACCACCCACCCCTCCACCACCCCTACCCAATATTTACTTATTTTTTAAAGTTCCTATTCTTTACCTGAGTTTTATTAACATATATAAACTAATTTTTAATTAAGAGTTAAGGGTATTTTAGTAAACTTACAAGTTATTATACAGTATCATACAGTCAAACCAAACAATACAAATGTTATTAAACCACAACAAACGATACAGTCTATCCAAACATTGTGTTAATTAATACAGTACAATACAATATAATACAATACAATACAACACCATACTGTACCATACCATACTGTACATTAATGAACCACGGGAAACAACCATCCAAACAGAGGGTAATAAAGATATGATTAATATAAGCTAAAATTTTGGGATTTTATTGTAACGTCAATTCCTTGATTTCGGCTGGCACTCTTTTTAGTTTTTTATTTTCTTAACTTTTCTCTCTCCACTCTTAAACAATAACGGTTGTTTCGGCTAGATCCTCGGCTCAAGTAAGGCAGAAATACAACAATTACGAAAACATAAGTAATAACAACATCAGGATATATAGTAATATATAGTAAGTAACTAAAGCAGAAACGACGACAAGAAATAATACATACGCAAACATAGGATGACTTTGAAACAAAGATGATCTTTTTTAAATTTCATGTCTGTTAAAACTCTACATCGAGAGGTAATAACACAGAAGGTCACCCAACTATGGGTAATGATCTCTCAAAGTCATGTTTCTTTGTTTTGTAACAACAAGGTCACCCAATTATGAGTAATGATCTTTCAAGGTCATGTTTCTTTATTTTGTAACAACAACGTCACTCAACTTTCCCTATATCATATCAAAAGTCACCCAATACATATTTGGCAAATAAAATATGACATGACATTTAATTTAGTCCACATGTACTTTTCCTTCTTTCTTTTCTCAGTCCACGTGGCAAAAAGACCCGACCCGGCCCGATCCAAACCCAAACCCAAATTAACCCTATTTTCTCTTAATTAAAATAGAGTTTTTTTTTTCTCTCTCTCTCTCTCTGTGAAAAACATTGGCTCATCATTTAATTAAAATCGTGTCATCTTCTTTTTCCTTCTTTTAACACTTCTTAGACTTCTTGTACATATTTCTTCATGACTCTTTTCTTAAAAAGTCTGTCTCTTTTTTAAACACACATACATTAGAAAATGCAATTTGTTCATTCACATTCTCTATGACTTCAACTTGTTCGTTATTGACACCCTCAAGACCTTCTGCAACGTCCAATTTGCTCCTTAGTCATGCCAAATAAGAGAAGGAAAAGAAGACGACACGATTTTAATAAAACGATGAGCCAATTTTTTTAGAGAGAGAAAAACTCTATTTTAATTAAGAGAGAATAAGGTTAATTTGGGTTTGGGTCGAATCTGATTTTTTTTGCCACGTGGACTGAGAAAAAAAGAAGGAAAAGTACATGTGGACTAAATTAAATGTCATGTCATATTTTATTTGCCAAATATGTATTGGGTGACTTTTGATGTGATATAGGAAAATTTGGATGACCTTGTTGTTACAAAATAAAGAAATATGATCTTGAGAGATCATTACACATAGAGCCCGTTTGGATTGGCTTATAAGTTGCTTATAAGCTGTTTTCAGCTTTTTTGAGTGTTTGACTGGCCAGCTTAAAGTCATTTTGTGCTTAAAATAAGCTCAAAAAAATAATTGGGCCCATTTGACTTAGCTTATCTAAAGCAGCTTATAAGCCAAAAAAAATAAGTTAGACTACTCCAACTTTTTTTTTTTTAGCTTATAAGCTGCAAACAGCTTATAAGCATAAGCTCATCCAAACAGGCTCATAGTTGGGTGACCTTGTTGTTACAAAACAAAAAAATATGACTTTGAGAGATTATTACCCATAGTTGGGTAACCTTCTGCCAGTCTCAATACTGAAATTGCTAACAAGTTTTAATATTTTATGTGCCTCATTCCACTAACATTGAATTATGCATGCGTGACTAAAGTTAATTCATATACACAAACATATCTGTTAAAAACTACTGTAATTTACATTCAATTTCAAGATTACAATATTTAAATAAAAAGCTACAGTACTTAAATCACATTCCCTATTATTGATTTTCAACACCTTCCGAAAATAATATATAGCGGACTTACAAATTGTCCGTCACACCCCTACCAGGAGTATGACGGGCTCCGACCCGTAGACCGGGAACCACCTGACTCATTCGTGACTTTGAACATTATAAACTATAACTCAAAGAATATCTGCACGCAGAAAAGGCCCAACATAGGAATATCCGCTCATTCAGCACACATGTACATATGCAGACCGACAAGGTTGCCACAACATAATGTATTTCATAAAGCCGGCAAGGCTAACAGTAGAGTATCAAGAGCTCAAAATAAGGCCGACAAGGCCACCAATATATTATACAACAATATGAACCGGTGGATCTATAAAACATCTAACTATACACACACGTCTACGAGCCTCTACATAAAATACAAATGATCATAAGGGCAATACCAAATATACTGTAGCTCCGAAGTAAATGGAGTGCTCCTGAGAATCCGCTGATAGAACACCTACGGGCCTGATCCGTCTTCCTACCTACTTGCGGGCATGAGCGCAGCGTCCATAAGAAGGGACGTCAGTACGAATAATGTACTGAGTATGTAAGGCATGAATAACAACATAATATAGACATGAAAGGTAACATGGAATAAAAGAGATAACCGGTACATCTGGATGCCTCATAAGGCGGATGCCATGCATGCTTAGCCTTTAGAAAAATATTTTTATACATATACATAGTACCATGCCCGGCCATTAAGGCTCGGTGTCATATATATAGTATCATGCCCGGCCATAAGGCTCGGTGTCATATATATAGTATCATGCCCGACCATTAAGGCTCAGTGTTATCATCATTAGCCGGCGTCTGGGGCAATATCATAATATGCCCACTGCAGTGGTGTGCACATCTACGTGCCATGCCCGACCGACTATAGCGCGGCGCGGTGTGAGAAAATACATACATATATATATAAAGCATGCATGAGAGCCAAATAAGAGCTATAAATACATCGGAGTGACGTAAGGTCGGTAACTTCCGATTATATTATGGAATAATCATCATCGTTCTATCTCACCTTGAAGGAACAATTATTATAAGGCGAGATCAACAACAATAAATAAAAATAAAGAAAATCATGAAAATAACTCAACCTTCTCATATTTACATTGAAATCATAAGCTTGGGACTTTTAAATATGAAATCATCTGTCACGACCCAGCTAGGGGCCGTGACGGGTACCCGGGGCTAGCCACCGAGCACCACTCGCTCTAATACTCATCTTACTCATTTAATGCTCTTTTACCAATTTTATACACGAATTGTAGGAAAATCATATTTTATATAGAAACATAAATACTTATATACATTTGCCTCTCGCCCATCAAAATAATATATACATAATAATAACATCTTGTAAGACCATCTGACCCACACTGCGTATCTACGAGCCTCTACTGACATACTAAACATATAGACAGAACAAGACTCCGTCGTGCCCAAAATATGCATATATACCAAAAGAAGAATCATAAGCACCTCCGGACAATGAAGTGCTCTCAATCAGCTGACAGCTACTAAGGGTCTAGACCAAGCTCACCTCCCTGTCTACCTGTGGGCATGAACACAGCGTCCAAAGAAAACGGACGTCAGTACGAACATTGTACTGAGTATGAGAGACATAAACAATGAAGAAAGAGAGTGATAATATAATGTGAACATCAATGTGAAACATCTGAATCTGAATGACAATCATAAAAGAAGTAATGCATGCTGTCTTACTCATACTCATCATAATCTCATATATGCATAATATGCAAGCTGCCCGTCCATATCGGAACAGTGTGATAATCAATAACATTAGCCTGCGTCCAGGCCTCCCGCGTCCGGGGTACCATCTCATGCCGCCCACTAGTGGTGTCTGCCCATGCCAAAAGGTCATGGTGTATCCGTATAGCTGCCCGCCTTGGCGGTGACTGCCCGGCCAACTAGGCGCGGTGTAATATGATCATGACATGCTCATCAAAAATACTTGTAATAATATGCTTATCATAATATGCTTATCATAGTACATGCATAAGACTGAAGATCAACTATAATCTATCGGGGTGGCGTAAGGTCGTGATCCCCCGATTTCATTATGGAGCAATTATTGACATTCTGCCTCACCTTGAAGGAATTAGTACATAAGGTGAGTGTAAGCAATAAATAGCATCATTATCAATATGGCATCATCATATCACATCTCTTATCTTATATAGACATTTATGGACTTAGGCTTCTAGCTTTCCGGAAAATAGGAACTCATGAAGAGGAAAATAACTCATGCTATAGGATTCATGCCATTAGAAAGAAAGGACTAACCTCACATACCTTTGTCGTTTAGCTATGTTATCGTTCACTTGCCCTCCCCCAATGTCACGTCGTTACCTTCACGGGAGAATTTGTATTAACATTAGTTAATCGATTATAAGAACGCGTCGTAAATTCTAGAGAAAATTGGGCAACATTTCCCCTGTAAACTTAACAATCCTCGAAATTCCAACTTAGCCAAACATCAATAAAAATACCAACAATTTCATATCAAACTAGAATTAAATCCATTCTTAAATTACTTCCAAAACAGCCCAATATACATTCTCATACCGATACTTGTATACACTTCCTTATTTTCGTATATACATAGTATAACAACAAGCACAACCACAACCACTACAGCCAATTCCACGATATTCCAGTACACCAAACAATTTATAACGACCACCAAACAGTCCATATGATAACAATAACAATTTATCCGATTTCCTGCAATTAATTTCGTATTTCATTCATCTAGCAATCTAGATACGACTTGGATAAATCAAATACGTCTAGGAGAGAGGATTTCTTACCTTATATGCCAAGGAATACTTTTCTTCCACCCTACTTCTCTTTGAAAAAATCTCTAATTTGCTAGGATCCGGAGGAAACCGATGTTATAAACATAAAGTCGACGGAGGAGGATAACTATACATGGTCTTGGAGCAACTCTCTCCCTAGGCCAAATTCCCCATTTTCACGTTGAACCAGTGGCTTGAAAATACCATGGCTGGTGCCCTTTTATTAGCTATACATGGAAATGCTAATCTTCTTGGATGCTATGGTTCTACACAACTAATAAACATATATAGAAACATACGGTGGTGCTAGATATCTAGAGAACCTTAATGTTTAAGAACTAATATGTCAGATGTGTATATATATAGTTATATCCTAGCACAAAAGGAATGCAACAAATATAAACATATGTTGGATACGGTGGTGATTATTTCTATGTAAAGAAATGGTGTCCCACGTGTCTTAATAGAAAGTATATCTTATCTCTTTGTCACCACTTTATGTTGGAAGACGTTCCTTGGTAATAATGATCTTAGCAAAATGACAAAATATCATAAGTAATATTGTCAATAGAAAGACTTCAACCTTATTCAAATATTAAAAAAAAATATCTTATAACAATTGACACGTAAATATGGAGACATCTAGAAGAGTATATCTTATCTAATTTTCCAATCTCATATAAGGAGTACAAATTTTGTACCATAAATTTTTAAAACGGTAAAAATATAATTTATTTTCTTATGAGAAAATAATCTCTATCTTTACAATAAAGGAAAAATCACATTTATAAACTTCCTCATATAAGGTTTATAATTTAACGCATATCTAGAAGTAGTAATTTTAATAACTTTATAAAATCATATCTATCAAACTTTCTACTAAAATATTTCACCTAAGAGAAAAATACGGGATGTAACATCCTTCCCCCCTTTAGAACATTCGTCCTCGAATGTTAAACTAGTCCTGCGCTCCCAATACTTCCTTAAAACTTAAGTACTATCGTCCCTACAATACCCTTTAAGTCCCATCGGTAGTACTTTTAAAAAGGTATTTTATAAAGATTACGGGTGATGGATCAATACTGTCCTCAAGGATATATATAAACATTGTTAATACCACAAAACATACTTTATCGATTACCGTCACTACATAGCATAAAACCTCTCAATTCATACTTGCTTAATATTACAAATATTCATTTCTTCTTTCACACATTATCAAAGGTGCAGATGTACCTGTGACGACATCGGGGTATGACTCTGGATCCTGTCGCTCCGCTAGAGCATATATACGGGGATTAGTGGCACCTGAAGTAGATGCTCCCCCTCTGCTCTGCCTGGACCTGCTGGAATCGGGGGAGTCTGGCCTCCTGGGCGCACCGAAGAAGAACCGGCCGCTGATCCAGTGGGCTGAGTCCCAACTCCACCACTCATCGATGGGCAATCTCTCATCATGTGCCCAAACCTGGCCACAGGCGTAACAAGCATCTGATCCCTGGAGACACCGTCCGGAATGTAGTCTACCGCACTGACTGCACCGCGGTGCTGAGGGTCTCCTCTGGCTATAATCTCCCCTATACCGAGAGCCCGACTCTATAAAACTCTGATCCGGTCCGGGATGACTAGAGAAATCGGACCCCTGGCTTGCAACTCGTGGAGGTACACTAGTCACCGATTGACCTGAGTGACTAGAATAGTTTTGCCTTGATCCCCCTTTATATTCACTGCTTGCTCCCATCGATCTAGCCCTCTTCTTTTGCCTTCGATCAACATCCCGGTCACCCCTTTGCAGAGGTTGCTGTCCTTCTAGATTCTGAGCATGAGCTTGTATACGGGCAATGTCCATCCCTGCTTGCAACGAGGCTGTCAGACAGTCTTTGAATAAGTGTGGCCCCAAACCACTCACAAATCTATGCACACGATCCCCCATGTCGGCCACCATAGTCGGGGCATACCGGGCCAAGGAATTAAATTGTAGGCTATACTCTCGAGCACTCATGCTTCCTTGCTTTAGATTCAAGAACTTGTCCGCTCTAGCTCGGCGGACCTCGGGCGGCAAGTAGTGACGAATAAAAGCATCCACAAATTCCTGCCATACAGGCGGAGGCGCATTCTTTCCTCTTGACAGCACCCAGTTGTTATACCATAACACTGCCACGTCCCGGAGTCTATAAGAGGCCAACTCCACGGATTCGGTCTCGGAGGCATGAATAATTTTCAATGTCCTCAACATCTCATCATTAAAACCTTGCGGGTCTTCATCCGGCTTTGACCCGAAAAACTCCGGAGGCTTCAGACTCATAAAATCACGAGCTCTGGTACTATCTGACTGATCACTTGAACTCACATTCTGCCGCTGTGCCTGGGCGGCAACCAACTGTGTCAGTAAATGGATAGCCTCGGTCACTTGTTGACTCGAAGCAACCGGTGGAGGGAATGGATGCACTGGAGCTGGAGTGGAGACTTCTTCATGCTCTTCTGCTACTGGAGGAATAGAAGTAGCATGTGAGGGAGTGGCACTCTGAGACTCACTATGTCCTAGTTCAACCGGGGGCTCTCGGCTGGTGCCTTCTCCCGCAGCGCCTAGTAATGTGCTGACTTTCTTCTTCTTTCTCAAAGGCATTACTGAAAATTAAACAGAAAAGATTAGATAGTTGCATCCTTAAATTGGCTCTATCGCACGATCTCTTAAGATGAAAGACAGTCATTTTTCCTAAATGCCCTGTAGCCTCTTGTTTATTAGCGTGGTGCGCTACACACCATAAACAAGACTCTACTAGACACGGCTCGTAGACACTTCCTAGGACTAAACTGCTCTGATACCACTTTTGTCACGACCCAGCTAGGGGCCGTGATGGGTACCCGGGGCTAGCCATCGAGCACCACTCGCTCTAATACTCATCTTACTCATTTAATGCTCTTTTACCAATTTTATACACGAATTGTAGGAAAATCATATTTTATATAGAAACATAAATACTTATATACATTTTCCTCTCGGCCATCAAAATAATATATACATAATAATAACATCTTGTAAGACCATCTGACCCACACTGCGTATCTACGAGCCTCTACTAACATACTAAACATATAGACGGAACAAGACTCCGTCGTGCCCAAAATATGCATATATACCAAAGGAAGAATCATAAGCACCTCCGGACAATGGAGTGCTCTCAATCAGCTGACAGCTACTAAGGGCCTAGACCAAGCTCACTTCCCTGTCTACCTGTGGGCATGAACACAGCGTCCAAAGAAAATGGACGTCAGTACGAACATTGTACTGAGTATGAGAGACATAAACAATGAAGAAAGACAGTGATAATATAATGTGAACATCAATGTGAAACATCTGAATAAGAATGACAATCATAAAAGAAGTAATGCATGCTGTCTTACTCATACTCATCATAATCTCATATATGCATAATATGCAAGCTGCCCGTCCATATCGGAACAGTGTGATAATCAATAACATTAGCCCGCGTCCAGGCCTCCCGCGTCCGGGGTACCATCTCATGCCGCCCACTAGTGGTGTCTGCCCATGCCAAAAGGTCATGGTGTATCCGTATAGCTGCCCGCCTTGGCGATGACTGCCCGGCCAACTAGGCGCGGTGTAATATGATCATGACATGCTCATCAAAAATACTTGTAATAATATGCTTATCATAGTACATGCATAAGACTCAAGATCAACTATACTCTATCGGGGTGGCGTAAGGTCGTGATCCCTCGATTTCATTATGGAGCAATTATTGACATTCTGCCTCACCTTGAAGGAATTAGTACATAAGGTGAGTGTAAGCAATAAATAGCATCATTATCAATATGGCATCATCATATCACATCTCTTATCTTATATAGACATTTATGGACTTAGGCTTCTAGCTTTCCGGAAAATAGGAACTCATGAAGAGGAAAATAACTCATGCTATAGGATTCATGCCATTAGAAAGAAAGGACTAACCTCACATACCTTTGTCGTTTAGCTATGTTATCGTTCACTTGCCCTCCCCCAATGTCACGTCGTTACCTTCACGGGAGAATTTGTATTAACATTAGTTAATCGATTATAAGAACGCGTCGTAAATTCTAGAGAAAATTGGGCAGCATTTCCCCTGTAAACTTAACAATCCTCGAAATTCCAACTTAGCCAAACATCAATAAAAATACCAACAATTTCATATCAAACTAGAATTAAATCCATTCTTAAATTACTTCCAAAACAGCCCAATATACATTCTCATACCGATACTTGTATACACTTCCTTATTTTCGTATATACATAGTATAACAACAAGCACAACCACAACCACTACAGCCAATTCCACGATATTCCAGTACACCAAACAATTTATAACGACCACCAAACAGTCCATATGATAACAATAACAATTTATCCGATTTCCTGCAATTAATTTCGTATTTCATTCATCTAGCAATCTAGATACGACTTGGATAAATCAAATACGTCTAGGAGAGAGGATTTTTTTACCTTATATGCCAAGGAATACTTTTCTTCCACCCTACTTCTCTTTGAAAAAATCTCTGATTTGCTAGGATCCGGAGGAAACCGATGTTATAAACATAAAGTCGACGGAGGAGGATAACTATACATGGTCTTGGAGCAACTCTCTCCCTAGGCCAAATTCCCCATTTTCACGTTGAACCAGTGGCTTGAAAATACCATGGCTGGTGCTCTTTTATTAGCTATACATGGAAATGCTAATCTTCTTGGATGCTATGGTTCTACACAACTAATAAACATATATAGAAACATACGGTGGTGCTAGATATCTAGAGAACCTTAATGTTTAAGAACTAATATGTCAGATGTGTATATATATATATAGTTATATCCTAGCACAAAAGGAATGCAACAAATATAAACATATGTTGGATACGGTGGTGATTATTTCTATGTAAAGAAATGGTGTCCCACGTGTCTTAATAGATAGTATATCTTATCTCTTTGTCACCACTTTATGTTGGAAGACGTTCCTTGGTAATAATGATCTTAGCAAAATGACAAAATATCATAAGTAATATTGTCAATAGAAAGACTTCAACCTTATTCAAATATTAAAAAAAAATATCTTATAACAATTGACACGTAAATATGGAGACATCTAGAAGAGTATATCTTATCTAATTTTCCAATCTCATATAAGGAGTACAAATTTTTGTACCATAAATTTTTAAAACGGTAAAAATATAATTTATTTTCTTATGAGAAAATAATCTCTATCTTTACAATAAAGGAAAAATCACATTTATAAACTTCCTCATATAAGGTTTATAATTTAAAGCATATCTAGAAGTAGTAATTTTAATAACTTTATAAAATCATATCTATCAAACTTTCTACTAAAATATTTCACCTAAGAGAAAAATACGGGATGTAACATCATCATCATCGTCGTAATCATCATAGAAACATTCTAATCTTTAGCATCATCATTAACATTGTAAAAACATGTCCGTTGTTGTTGTCATAAAAGCTTATAGAATCATAAATTTTTGACTCGGAAAATAGGGACATTTTGAAAAACATTTATGGATTATCAAGAAAGAAGTCATGCCTTTGAATCATAAACTCTATGAATCATGAATTTCTAGCTTTTGGGAATAAGAATATTCTTGGAAAACATTTATGGATTCACATAAAGGGATCATGGGACATTTAGAAAACACCTATTGGATTCATATGAAAGGAATCATGCCTTTAGAAGAAAGAGGAATAGCCTTAACATACCTGTTCAACCTCCAGTTATCCACACTTATTCGTCCGAATTCGTGAGTCTACATTTAAGAGGATTTACACTATCATTAGACTCATCATAGTATAGTTATACTAGACTTTCCAGTCAAACTACTCTATATTCTACCAAAAATCGGGCAGCATCTCCCTTGTTTATATGCCTAGCCCGAAATTCCAATTCAGCAACCAACAACATCAACAACAATACCAATAGTAGTAACATCATTTCCAACACCAACATATGCCATAAAACAGCCCACACGTTGTTTTCCAACTTCTATAACTAACCAACTTACTATACAATTATTTAACGACTTTATCTCCGTAAATAAGCCTTAAATAATACCAAAAGAGAAAGATACATACCTTTTTTTTTGTTAATATAGCAATATCCTCAATATCCACGCTAAAATCCACCACAAAACAATACTAGAATCACAACCATGCGTTACCCGGACTTAAACCACTACTCCGCTACTTGAAAATTGCTCACTTTTTAATATCCTCACTCTCCCTTCTAAAATCTGGAAATTTCTGGCTAAAATCTAGTGAAAAAAGGGGGGTTACTACCCTTTATATAGGGGTCAAATTCGGGTCGGGTTCACTGTAGCAGTATTGTAGCAAGTCGGTTACTGTAGCAGTACTGTAGCACGCGTTTCTGCTTTGTCAGCCGAATTTGTAACATCCATAATTCTCTACTCCAATATCCTATCAAATAGAGGTTTGTTGCGTTGGAAACTAGACTCGACGAACTTCATTTTAGGCTTTTGAAACACCTTAAAACTCCTAATATACCTAGAGATATATCCCTCCAAAGTTGACCCAAAATTCTATCCTTAATTCTGCCAACTTTTTCCAAATTTTCGACAAACTTATTTTCTTTGATTTGCTTGGTCCTGGAATCTTACAAAACTCCCCCTACATGATATTTATCATTTATTATACTTGATAATGGTCATGTTCATGTGTTTCAAGGTTGTCCTTCCCGATTACGACTTACGAGATCGTAATTCATCTTTACTTCGTTGTTACGTACTTCCCATGGCTTATACCTTCCAAAACTTCATGAGACGTCTCCGATACTCCATTATTATGGTGAAGTACGTGGCATGCTCATGCTCTGAAAGTGCGGGGTGTAACATTCTCCCCCCTTTCAAAAACATTCGTCCTCGAATGTTGAGGTAGAGTTCACTCTGAGGTAGATGTCAATGTTCTTACCTATATTTGTCGGTATTTACTTTACTTACTTGCAGGCTTACTTTCTAATTTAAAGCTGAAATTATCCGAATTATGCAGTTTATCCTTTCTCTTTTGTAACAGAAATTTATGCTTGTACTCAAGGTCATCCCTTTTCTTATTATCTGTCTGTCTACTAACTCTCCATGCTTTATCGTTCTCATTGTCTCTTCATCCTTCGCTGTTTACATTCTTGTATGCCCTTTCATCCCGTACTTAGCACATACTTTTATCCAATTTTGATCCCATCTTCTTTTTATTCAGAAATTCTTATTCTCTTCGATCTCCACGTATCTTTCTTACATTTTATAGATGTCCCAGGCCTTTGCCTTCTTGGAGTTTACTTATTCTTATTCTTCCTCCCTTAAATATAATCTCAAGACTGGTCACATTTTAGCATCCTTTTCTTTCTATAGCAGTCGAATTAATCTTTGCGGTAGTTTATCTTTTAACTAGTTTAACACTGAAATGTCTCGCTTAATTTCTCTTTCCTTCAATTGGACTTTTGGAACTTGTCTAACTAACGGTAATTCTTATACTTATATCAAAAACATCTCAAACCTTTTCTTTAATGATTCCTTTCCTTCAATTTACTCTTAGAGTTTCTGATCCTTAGTTCGGCTAATAACTTAGGGGTGAATTCAGAAATTTGTCGAAGAATAACCACGATTCCTAGTCATGCGGCGAATTTGAATCTTTTCATTCTTTCTTTTGTCTGTAACCTTCATTCATCTCTTTTTCCAATAAGAGCCTTCATGTTGCTTGTTCCACGAGGTCTCATTGTCACCCACTTGATCTAATCAAACGCAATATCCTTTAATCATTTCCTTTGGGGTTCTCCTTCTACTTTTAACCTTTGCCTGACTCTCACTTAATAAGTCTTTCTCATAGTCTGACGCACTTATCTATCATTTTAGTTTATTAATCAAGTGGATCTCTTAATACCTTAAATGTCCATCTCCTTTATTTATATCCTTGAATCCTTTTCTTACGATCTTATCTTCGTCTGCTTCCATGACTTCACCTTCCGTTGACTTAGTCCCTCCTATTTCTTAGCCTTCTATTTCTCTTCTAGTAGACAACTTTCTTATTCTTTTGTGGCACTTTTCCTTGCTTGCTTCTATAGTGCTACTTTAGATTATCCCTCTTAGTACTAATTGACTTTACATACATATAATCTCATTTCCTTGTTAATTATTTGGTTGGACTCCTTAATTCCTTGCATTGTCATCATAGTTCCACCTATGGTAGCGCCCAGATAGTTTGTCATAGATTTTCTTTGCTAATGGCTTATTATTCTCATTAATTACTATACTTCAGATTACTCATCTAATGCGTCAAAAATACCATAGCCAAGGGATTTATAGCCAAGGGATTTATATTCAAATGAGACTCAATTTAACCATATACAACAACCTCTGCGCCACCCCTTATATACTTGTATACAACATTTTCTTATCATCGTTGTTATCCCCTATCACAAGATTATACTTACAACATACTAATGATCATATCTCAAGCTAATCCACTATTCAAAATATTTTCAAATCTATGTTTGAATCTTTCCTCCAATTTCCTCTCCTCCAATCTTAACATCATTACAAAATAACTCATAAGCATGAGACTAAAATAAAATCTTACTTAATTACAACTTCCTTTCAATATGAGTGTGCTTCCCTCTTTAAGTCCTTGGCTCTTCTATACCAGTGGCTAATTGAGGCTCAACTAGCTTCCATCATTCTTCAAATATTTATTGTCGTCCCCACACCATTTTACTTGCCATTTCATCAGGATGGTTATTTATATGGTCCTAGGACATATACTCTCACGATTTGATATAAACGGTGACTTATGATTTCACGACGTAGGAGATGTTTTCTAGTCTTAGGTAATACTGTTGTCATGCTTATCCATAGGCATATTGTTTTTCTTTCTTTTGACGATTATTGAAATTCCTAAAAATATTCCTCTTTTAAAACTCTCACCTCTTCCAATGCTACGATTTCTCTTTACTAATCCCGACTGTCCTTGATACTTAACCTTGGTCACTTGTATGCCTTCTCACTTCTTTTGTTACCTTTTTGGGGTACGTTGCTGCATATTTAATTGTAACAAAAAATTTCTCTGGTACGAGCGATTCGAATCATAGCCCGGAACACAACGTATTGTAGTGACAAAACTTAATTCCTTGATTTTATAAACCTTTATTATCTTGTCATGCCTCCATTCCCATGTCTCTCTCATAATATACATGCATTTAGTCCATTTCCACTTTTTTTTAGCACATCCTTGCTATATTAGTTCATCTCGAATTTCGACTCCTTCAAGCCAGTACGTTTCCTTCTTCTGTACTTGGGAATATTCTAATTCAGCTAAGAATGGTCTCATATACCAGTAACATTTGAGTATTGACCGCTTTGGTAGTCATTCGGCCGAGCCTAGTGATACGCTCAAATTACACCTATTAATGGTATAATGCGGACGTTGTCAAATATAGTAACCCAACAAGGTTGGGGTTGAATACCATAGGGAATATGGTGTGAAAAGGTTACTAAAGTCGTAGATGCTAAGTTCTAGGTCTAATGTCTTAATCCGATAATGTTGGTAAAAGTTGGTCTTTTCTTATAACTAATTTCTAAACTATTTCTTTGGTGGAAATTTATGGTAAAAGAAACTAAGGTTGTGTCCCCGTTAGATAGAGTGTATGATCATGGGTATTGATCTTGATATACTTCTAATGGATTGTTCTATGAGTGCACTTAATCTCTATGTGAATCTTTACTGTTTCCCAATAAATAAAGATTATGTCTTTCTATGATTTTCCCAAATATAAGAAAGTAACCATGAAGAACGATTAATTATGCCAAGTAAATTCTTCTTATTCCTAAGTGAATTTACTAAACAAAGTTTAAAGCTTTGAGTTCTTGTTAACTATTCTTATCAACCCTAATTATTTTCCCAAATAAATCAAGGTTTATGGCTTTAATCAATGTTTGCAACCATTAATTATGAATGAAGAATGAAGAATAATCAAACCCTAATAATCCATTATTTGTATATCAAAAACAAAACCCAATCACAAAACACCCATCATTGGGTTCACAACCCTAGTAAAGGGACTTAGCTACTCATATAGAAAGAAGAACAATGAGAAATAATGAGAATCATAAAGCTTACAATTGATTTAATGGACTTGAGAAATTACTTGTAATTGTTTGTAATCTCCAAAAGAGCTCAAAAATATTAATACTTTGCTAAGAAAATGAAAACTGAGGTCTGTGAAAAAAAAAACTGCGTACAAGAACCCTACAATTAAGTATTTATAGGAGCAAAAATCGTGAGAAGTGAAATGACACAATTGCCCGTCGGGCTTGGTTTACGTTTCATTTTACGGTCCGTAAAATAGTTATACGGACCGTAAAATTACTTCCTCTCACCCTTTTATACGGACCGTATAAATGTCCCGCAGAAATGGCTCATCCATCATTGCTCACTGTGACCACTATACGGTATATTTGACGGTCCGTCAAATATTTTTACGGTCCGTATAATTGATCCGCAGAATTGGTTCGTCTATCATTGTTCACTGTGACCACTATACGGTCAATTTGACGGTCCGTATAAGAGTTTTATGGTCCGTCAAACTGCCCCATCAAACTGACTCTTATTTTCTCCATTTCTTCGACTTTGGCCATCAAAACACTTGATACCTGAAATCCACTAAAAAACACATTAAATCACGTAGACTTTGCTTAAAAACAAGTAACGCTTATAGCCGAAAAGCATCAATGGTGGCATAAAATTACGCCACATCAACACCCCCAACTTAAAGTGTTTGCTTGTCCTTAAGCAAGCCATACAAAACAACGACTCAATCTACACCTAGATATCATAGAATAACAATGTCTACATCGGTTTTGACTCGGAACTTTTGGCATGCATGTTTTCCTTCAACTGACCACCCCAACTGTCTATTGTAAAGCAATATTACACCACTTAAGAATGTTATGACTACCATGAAGCTTCAATACATGACATTACATTATCGAACATATTATCATGCACACAAATGCTACTTTCGGCGGTCACTTTATTTTGTTCAATTCTCTTCCTTATGCCCTCACATAGACCAACGAATGTCCCAACACACATATATACGACAAGAATGGGACGAAGATGAAGAAAAACACTCAACACTCACAAAGAATTCATATCTACACATGCAAATACCACAGGCTTGCCCTTATTTTCTATGTTCTCATCCTAGGCTCGTTCGGTTGTGATCACATTAGGACTTGTTTCGGCTTGTAATGTAGGTTTAGGGACGGGTCGGATACTTTTTGGATATTAGTGACTCACCCTCCTTGAACACTACAACATCTTGTCACCTTAATTTGCCTCTTTTCTTTCCACCCCTTTATTTTCTTTCAGTTTTCGACCTCGATGTGGTTTTACTCCTAACCAACTTACAAATATTTTTGTGTTACAATTTTCTGATATATATATATATATATATATATATATATATATATATATATATATATATATATATATATATATATACGCAACTACCACATCGAATCTCCACTAGCAAACTCCACCACTCCCAACTTATGTTTTTAACATGTACTCCACATTTAATTCACCCCCAACTTAGGCATTTTGCCTCATCTAACTAGTCGCATCAAGGAGGGAACGGGTGCGAAGATGGATTAATTGCACAAAGGGTTAGGTTTCATAATTGGCTAGCCAAGAAAAAGGTCAAAAGGCTCAAAAGGGAAACTAGGGGTATTTAACACTTTTGGTAAGGCTTATTTAGGCAAAGTGACTATTTCAACAAAGAAAGCCTAAGGTCATCTCACAACCAAACTAACTTTCGGATTTCATACAAAACCAACCGGGCAAGTTCTATATTATACATGCATAAACAGAATCAAACTAACAGCTCACACACACATTGGCATAAGGACAATTATTTTTACACTTGTGACCTCCTAAGTAGTCATTTATCACACACAATACCCCAATAATAATAATGTCATATACAGAATCAATCATGTTAATCAATCCTGTTCTAAGTATGCGTTTTTTTTTCTTTCAAAATTTCGTGGGGTCCAAAATTTCCAACAAACCACAGTACATGCCATTAGTTATCAAGTAGTACCAAATAAGACAGAATGACTCTACTCAACCTAAGTAACATCCTAAACATGCCAGTTTCAACAAAATAAAACCCCCTTCAGGAAAAGAACTCTGGCAAAGAAAAGCCGAAGGGGTGCCTAAACACATATTTACTCTCCACTACTATGAAATAGTCCCACCCCCAACTAAAGAAGCATGCATTGTCCCCAAAGCATGAAAATAATTAAACCAAAGGGATAGGGCTACCTGAAATGCTCTAGGCGTCCTGCTTGTCCTGAGGTCTCGTCACCTCAATAGTGGTGTCCAGTGCCTGCTCTGCCGCTGGAACGGTAGTACCAACTGCTGGCCCTATTAGACCCCGAGAGCGTGGTTGCCCCCCTGGACTCATATCACTGCCTGTCATCTCAACAGGAGGGGCATGGCTGGATGACGCCCCTGTAAAATGGGTCTCCTCACGAGAGCGTCGCTGAACCTTTCGAAACTGCTCTTCCTCATCACTGTCATCCTCCTCATCATCAGTCTCCCCGTACTCTCTAGGCCTTTTGCTGGTAGCCCGAGGTGGGGACTCATTTCCCAGCAAGTCGACAACAGGCAACAGAGATGCTAAATCTAGCGGCTGTGCCTGTGGCGGGGCTGCAGACGTAAATCTTTTTTTCACCTTCAACGCTAGCACATCTGTCTTCAGTTGCATCAATTCCGTTTGCATCGTCCCTAGATCGACTGTAGGGCCTACCTTCTCAAGATCCAAAATCCGCCGCTCAAGTCCATCGATCCTAGAATGAATGAGTTTATGGGAATCTTCCCACTTCTTCCTTGCGGGATCCAAGGCTGCTGCCACCCTCTTATCTATATAACCCTGTAGCTGTCCCATCAAGTTAGCAACTTGGCGGTCTGCCCTGTATGCTTTTACAAACGCATCATGGAAATTTTTAGCATTAAACTGTATCATAACACCGCCAAGCAAGGCTGTAGAAGCTGAGGCCACATGGCTGCTCTGAGAGGTAGCAGTGCTGGGGATGGCTGGAGCTGCCTAGGATGAAAGCCCTGTAGATGTATCCGCGGTGCCCGAAACGAACTGATCTGGTGTGCTTGTGGCAGTCAGCCTCTCCTGCGATGTCTCGGGAGTTGCTGGCTCATGTCCCTGGGATGTTGGAGGAGGCAGCACAGCTGCTAGCTCTATAGGAACATCTGGAGTAAGGTGGATGTCCCCATCTCGACTCTTCCAAAGGTCATACACACTCTTGGCTGTTAACCGATGATCTCGATGTGCATAATGATCGAGATTTTCCCGTAAGCATAATGCTGTAATGAGGCAGGGATATGCTAATGACAACTCCTTTGTCATTGCTCTGTGATGAATTTGTTGAACCACCAACTCTCCCACATTTATGTTGTACCTTGACATGATGGCCGCTACTAGTATGGCCCGCTCAACTGTCAACACATTATCCGCCTGACTGGGGTACAACCTATGAATCAAGACGCTCCACCAAAATTTTCCTTCCACGGACAAATCTGCTTTCTTTATTTGTAATGAGGTGTTTTTACTCCATTCAGGGGAACCCCTTGCTATCACCGACGCAACCCATGGTAACTCAACCAGTTTGTCATTTCGATCACCACCCAATCTGTATTGAAGCTCATCTGTGTTTGGAGGTGGTACATAGTCGAGGCCAAAGTAAAAACGATTGATCGTCTCAGTAGAAATATTTATTCTCTTGCCTCGGACTGTCACCTCTGTCAACGGGGGTGGCTTTTTCTTCTTAAGCTGAACCGACTTGAAGGTATTTTTCATTTCCGCCGCATAGTTAGCATAAAATTCCCGAACTAGGGATGAGATGTACTCCCCTGGAGGGTGGCTAATGAAGTTCCACTGATGGTGGTCAAGAGTAGCAAGAAGCCGTGGAAAACCCGCCAGTCTGTCTAGGCTAATGCGTTTTTCCTCATGAATGCTTTTCTTCGGGCCACCCCCTTCTTTTTCTTCAAGCCCGTGCTCGTATATTTCTTGGGAACCCGGCACAGAGAACCTAACACTGTGTTCTGATTTTTCTTTCATTCGGATTTCTCGCAGTCTGGCAGCCTCCACCTCATCTTCCGAGCTGCTAGAGGACGTAGAAGTGTCCTTCTCCTCAGACTGGGAGGACACTTGTACCTGAGTCGCAACACGAGCTCTAGCGAGTCTTGCTGCCAGTGGTTCGTCGTCCCCTGCACTAATTTCTCCTTGGTCGGATGCATCACGGAGGTGTCGGCGACTTTGAGCTCTGTCCCTGCCTCGTGACGTGGTTGGAGCGCTTCCTCGAACTTTGGGAGGCATACTTGTAGAAAGTAAGTAAGTATCGCCTTTAAATTATATGTTAAATGCACAAGTCGCAAGGAATTAAAGAGTCAAATGTGTTGTTTGGACGATTTGACGGTGAGGTTTTACGGTCCGTAGAACCTTTTTTTACGGTCCGTCAAACCTACCGTCAAATTGTCACAGTGATTGGATTTTGGTTGGACCATTTGACGATGAGGTTTTACGGACCGTAGAATTTTCTACGGTCCGTCAAACCTACCGTCAAATGGTGACAGTAAGTGGGTTTGGTTTGGATCATTTGACGATGAGGGTTTACGGTCCGTAAAACAATTTTACGGATCGTCAAAGCTACCGTCAAACGGTCACAGTGTATTATAGTGGCATTAAACACTTGACGATACAGCTTGACGAACCGTCAAAATTTTTACGGTTCGTAAAACTTGTCGTCAAGTTCTTCCACTTAGTTTATGGCAATCATTGTGACACTTGACTCGTTGATTCACAAACAAGATTATACATTCCAGCCCCCTCGTAGACTCATAAAAAGCCGGGGTTACTCAGACTTCACCCCTTTTCATTATCGATTTTCCTTTTTGGCATTTCATCGAACAGTTGGCGGGCATCACAGTGATTGACTCCAAAGGCTTGAACAAAATCATTGAAATGCCTTCCAACCCATCAGATCATCAATTATGAATTCACCAATAGCCAAATTTATGCACACACCCCAATCCCGACATATATTATCAATAATGAGACATAATTCCCATTTATGATCATAGGAACATAGAATCACATACCTGTTGGCTTGTTGAAGTTCGTAATACAACACACAATCACTAATTTCTCAACGGGACCTTGGTCTCGTGAAGACAACCAGCAAAAACAATTATTTTTACCCCAAAATTTGAAATATAAGACGGCTGGGATTTTTTTTTTTTTAAAGGGAAAGAAAAGGAGTTAAATGGAGAAGGGAAAGAGGGGACGTGGGGTGTAAGTGTAGGGAGTGGGTGGGGGAAATTGAACGAATTTGTGTGAAGTGGGATATGAAAGGATTTGAATCGGTATTTGAATTGGGAATGAAAAATGAAACCCAGCCAACTCTTTATATTCCTTATCAGATAATTTTTTTTTGAACGTTTTACGGATCGTAAAAACGTTTTACGAGCCGTAAAACGCCGTAAAAACGTTTTACGGCTTACCTGGGAACAACAAAATGGCATCCTTTACTGTGACAGTTTGACGCTTACATTTGACGGACCGTAAAAATTTATACGGTCGTCAAATGCAGCGTAAACACATCATAGTGAGCAGGTTTTGTTTGTACCATTAAGCGGTCCATTATACGGTCCGTCAAATGATTTTACGGTCCGTCGATTATACCGTCTAACTGTTTTTCTCCACTTGTTCATATTCTGCACCAAAACAAACATTACCCTATATCCAACTAGAAACCTAAATGAAAATAAATATTACACTTGGGTTGCCTCCCAAGAAGCGCTTGATTTAACGTCGCAGCACGACGGTGGTGATCATTTACTCCTTATCTTGGTGCACCAGATCATTGTTCGTTCCGAGGTGCTTCAACCTATATCTGTCAACAATCCTGTCCTCCGAAACCATACCATGATAGTGCTTCAGTCTCTGCCCATTCACTTTAAATGTCCGAGTACCATCTTCGGACTGTAACTCAATTGCTCCATGGGGTGAAACACCTACCACCTCAAACGGACCAAACCACCTGGATTTAAGCTTACCCGGTAGCAACTTCAGCCGAGAGTTAAACAGTAATACAGAGTAGCCCTTGTAGAACTCTCGCTTCAGAATTTTCTTGTCATGGTATTGCTTCATCCTTTCTTTATAGAGGGCTGCACTCTCATACGCCTGGTACCGAAATTCACCCATCTCATTTAATTGAAACAACCACAGCTTGGTTGCTTCCTCCCAATCCATGTTTAGTTTCTTCAGCGCCCACATAACTTTGTGTTCAAGTTCAACCGGCAAGTGACAAGCTTTACCGAATACAAGCTTAAAGGGTGAAGTCCCAATTGGAGTCTTGAAAGCAGTCCGGTATGCCCATAGAGCATCATCGAGCTTTCGGGCCCAATCAGTTCTATTTGCATTCACTGTCTTTGCTAGAATACTTTTGATCTCCCTATTGGACACTTCAACCTGTCCACTTGTCTGAGGATGATACGGCGTCGCCACCCTATGTTTAACACCATATTTCTCCATTAGCCCCGCAAAAACTCTATTGCAAAAGTGGGAACCTCCATCGCTGATTATCGCCCTCGGGGTGCCAAAACGGGTAAATATGTTCTTCTTAAGGAACCCCATCACACTCTTGGCCTCATTATTAGGCAAAGCAACAGCTTCTACCCATTTTGACACATAGTCCACAACAACCAAGATGTATTTCATTCCACCCGAACTTACAAAGGGCCCCATGAAGTCAATCCCCCAAACATCAAACACTTCTACCTCCATAACAAAAATCATAGGCATTTCTTGCCTTTTTCTGATATTCCCTTGCCGCTGACATTGGTCACAGGACCGAACCAATAGATTAGCATCGTGGAAAATGGTCGGCCAGTAATAGCCGCACTCAAGTACCTTAGCTGCAGTCCGGTTTCCGCTATGGTGACCCCCAACAGGAGAGTCATGGCACACTTTTAGAATTTCCATCACTTCACTTTCCGGAACGCAACGCCGAATGATGTTGTCAGTGCATGTCCGGAACAAATACGGTTCATCCCAGTAGTACTGTCGAGCATCCCGCAAGAATTTCTTCTTTTGGTAGGTTTTGATATCTTCTGGAACTAAACCTGTTACCAAATAATTTGCAATGTCGGTATACCACGGTGCCACCTCCATTGACACAGCCAACACCCTTTCATCTGGAAAAGCATAATCGATATCAAGCTCATCAGAAGGTCTCCCAGCTTCTTCAAGTCGAGAGAGATGGTCAGCCACCTGGTTTTCGGTGTCCTTTCGGTCTTTTACCTCAAAATCGAACTCCTGCAGCAATAGCACCCATCTGATCAGTCGCGGCTTTGCTTCCTTCTTTGCCATGAGGTATCTCAAGGCTGCATGATCAGTGTAAACCACAACTTTGGACCCCAACAAATAAGCCCGAAATTTCTCGAAAGCAAACACAATGGCAAGCAGCTCTTGCTCAGTCACTGTGTAGTTCATCTGAGCAGCATTCAGTGTTCTGCTAGCATAATAGACTGGGTGCATAATTTTATTGTGCCTCTGCCCAAGCACAACACCTATTGCAAAACCACTAGCATCACACATCAGTTCAAATGGTAGTGACCAGTCAGGAGTAACAATAATAGGCGCAGTAGTGAGACGCTCTTTTAACTCCTCGAACGCCCTCTGGCACTTCTCATCAAACACAAATTTAGCCTCTTTTTCACGAAGCTTGCACAATGGATTTGCAACTTTGGAGAAATCTTTGATGAAGCGCCTGTAGAACCCAGCATGTCCCAAGAAACTTCGGACACCTTTGACTGAGATAGGTGGAGGAAGTTTTGAAATTACATCAATTTTTGCTTGATCGACCTCGATTCCCTTTTCAGAGATTTTGTGACCGAGGACGATTCCTTCCTTCACCATAAAATGGCACTTCTCCCAGTTTAGCACCAGATTGGTCTCCTCACACCGTTTTAGCACTTGACCCAGATGGCCAAGACAATCTTTAAACGAATCACCAACCACAGAAAAATCATCCATGAACACCTCCAAGAAATCTTCTACCATGTCAGAGAAGATTGACATCATGCACCTCTGAAAAGTTGCTGGTGCATTACATAAACCAAACGGCATCCGACTGAATGCAAAAGTTCCATAAGGACAAGTAAAGGTGGTCTTCTCCTGATCTTCCAAGGCGATGTTGATCTGATTGTAACCCGAATAACCGTCAAGGAAACAATAGTAAGAACGCCCTGCTAACCTGTCAAGTGAATTAACTGTCTCCTCATAGCCTTCCATGTCTTCAGCATCGAAATTCATCAGAATACCAGCCAAAGCCTCACCCAAACTCTCTTCTTCCATTTTGAACTCCACTGCTTCATCAACGAAATCGAATGAATCAATTACCGAAATACTCTCGTAAGCACTTGGTAACTTCATCCCTTTGCTAGCCTGAAAGGTCACTTCTTCATTGTTGACTCGGAACTTTATTTTATTTTTTTCAGAATCCATCAAAGCCCTCCCTGTAGCAAGGAAAGGTCTCCCCAAAATGATAGGAATGTCCCGATCAACAGCACAGTCATGAATCACGAAATTAGCGGGCAACATAAAATCACCACCCCGCACGATGACATCATCCACCACCCCAACAGGTCTTTTGATAGACCTATCAGCCATTTGCAGTCTCATCGTAGTCGGCCTTGGCATCCCCAAACCTGATTGTTTATAAATAGCAAGGGGCATCAAATTTATACTCGCCCCATTATCACACAAGGCACGAGCAAAATCATGGTGCCCAATAGAAAAAGGAATGGTGAACGCCCTAGGATCTCCCTTTTTCTGCACAAGTGTGGTTGAGATGATGGAACTCACAGTATGAGTCAAACTCACGGTTTCATGTTGAACCGTCTTCTTCTTGGTCAGAAAATCCTTCAAATATTTTGCAAAACCGGGCATCTCCTTGACAGCTTCCAAGAAGGGAAAATTTAGAGATAACTGCTTCAGCTGATCATAATACTTCTCAAACTTAGCATCTTCTTTCTTCATTGCCAACCTCTGAGGAAAAGGAGGTTTAGATTTGAACAGCTGTGTCAAAGGGCGGAGAGCCCCTTTTATGGCTTGCTTGCTCGTTTTATCAGCTTCCCTCACCATCTCTGGAATATCATCACCCTTCTTGTCAATAATAATCTCATCAGCAGTGATGGGTGCTTCAGACTGCACCTCATTCTCTTCATCTATCGGCTCAGGATCAATCACCTCTTCAGCAGCCCCTGTATTGTTTTACCACTTCTAGTAGTGATGGCAAAAGCATGGTCTATACCGCCTCCTCCATTTATGGGTTTGGAATAGTGTCACTTGGAAGTCCTCCCTTTTTAGGAGGGTGCTGCTCTCTGGAAATGTCCCTCATCTGCGACTCAAGCTTCTGAATAGCTGCTGTATGGGAACCCCCTGTTTCTGTCAGCCCAGATAAAGTCCTGTCAGACTTAGATTGGTTTGCCAAAATCTGCTCAAGCATTGCTTCAACCTTCGAACTACTTTGCTCTGATGACTCACTTTTCGGTGGTATATAAGGATTTGAACTCTTGTTCCCAAAATTGTTGTTGTTGTTATAGCTCCTGAGATTTCCACCACCATAATTATTGTTGTAGTTACCAGAATTGTTGTAAGCACCTTGTCCTTGGCTTTGCTGCGGTCTCCATTGATTTTGACCCTGATAGCCACCTTGGTAATTCTGTCTTTGATAACCCCCTTGAGAGTTTTTAACATAGTTAGCATCTTCAACCTGCCTAGATGGCCCTTCAAGGAACGGACCATCTTGAGCATGGTACATCCCTTATGGCAAGACTGTATTATCTTCACAAACATTTACCTTTTTGATTTGAGATTCATCAAACTTCTTTGTCAGCAGGGCAATATTTGTTGCAAGTTCTGCCAATGTTTGTTGGGTGTCTTGATTCTCCCTCACCATATTCTGGATCATAGCACTACCATATGGTACCGTATCAACATTGTTTGAGTGCCAAGCCTGATTATGAGTTGTCAGCTTGTTAAGTATGGTGGTTACTCGTCGAAAGGTCTTGTTCATAAAGCAACCATCAGCTGCATTATTAGCTACTGACTGTGACACTGGATCTAACCCTCGATAGAACTTCTCCATCAATATATGATCCTGAAAACCATGATTTGGGCTTTCCTGCAAATACTCCTTGAATCTCTCCCAGGCTTCATATAGTTGTTCCCCCGGTCGCTGCTTAAATTCATATATCTTGTCACGAATTTCAGCCCTTTTGCTAGGGGGATACCACTTTGTGAGAAAAGTAGTTGTCATTTCTGCCCATGAAGTAATAGAATTCCGGGGTAGCTTTTCAAACCATGTTCTTGCCTCTCCAGCTAGGGAAAATTTGAATAACCTCAACCTAATAGCATCTTGTGAAACATTGTTCTGAATGTGATTAGCACACACATCCACAAAATTTTTCAAATGGCGGTGGGTGTCATTCTTGGTGGAGTTCCAAAAGTATCCCTCAAGTTTCAACAGCTGGTATAGAGAGGAGTCAATTTTCACAGTGGCAGCTCCAAATCGAGGCTGAACAATAGGAGATGCATAGTCCTCCTCCGGAACAAATTCAGCGAAAATATTTTCATCATCTGATTCATTCGCCGGATTGTTCACCATATTTCCCTGGTTGTCAGCACGTTGATTTTGCTGATGTCGATTCATGTTCACATTCTTTACACATAGTAGCAAACAGGGTGTGATGGAATAAGCAACAGACTTTAATCAAAGCAAACACTATTTAGTAATTTCAAAACCGTATTCCCCGGCAACGGCGCCAAAATTTGATACGCTCAAATTACACCTATTAATGGTATAATGCGGACGTTGTCAAATATAGTAACCCAACAAGGTTGGGGTCGAATCCCACAGGGAATATGGTGTGAAAAGGTTACTAAAGTCGTAGATGCTAAGTTCTAGGTCTAATGTCTTAATCCGATAATGTTGGTAAAAGTTGGTCTTTTCTTATAACTAATTTCTAAACTATTTCTTTGGTGGAAATTTATGGTAAAAGAAACTAAGGCTGTGTCCCCGTTAGATAGAGTGTATGATCATGGGTATTGATCTTGATATACTTCTAATGGATTGTTCTATGAGTGCACTTAATCTCTATGTGAATCTTTACTATTTCCCAATAAATAAAGATTATGTCTTTCTATGATTTTCCCAAATATAAGAAAGTAACCACGAAGAACGATTAATTATGCCAAGTAAATTCTTCTTATTCCTAAGTGAATTTAGTAAACAAAGTTTAAAGCTTTGAGTTCTTGTTAACTATTCTTATCAACCCTAATTATTTTCCCAAATAAATCAAGGTTTATGGCTTTAATCAATGTTTGCAACCATTAATTATGAATGAAGAATGAAGAATAATCAAACCCTAATAATCCATTATGTGTATATCAAAAACAAAACCCAATCACAAAACACCCATCATTAGGTTCACAACCCTAGTAAAGGGACTTAGCTACTCATATAGAAAGAAGAACAATGAGAAATAATGAGAATCATAAAGCTTACAATTGATTTAATGGACTTAAGAAATTACTTGTAATTGTTTGTAATCTCCAAAAGAGCTCAAAAATATTAATACTTTGCTAAGAAAATGAAAACTGAGGTCTGTGTCAAAACAAACTGCGTACAAGAACCCTACAATTAAGTATTTATAGGAGCAAAAATCGTGAGAAGTGAAATGACACAATTGCCCGTCGGGCTTGGTTTACGTTTCATTTTACGGTCCGTAAAATAGTTATACGGACCGTAAAAGTACTTCCTCTCATTCGTCAAATATCACACCCTTTTTACGGTACAATTTGACGGTCCGTATAACAGTTTTACGGACCGTATAAATGTCCCGCAGAAATGGCTCATCCATCATTGCTCACTGTGACCACTATACGGTATATTTGACGGTTCGTCAAATATTTTTACGGTCCGTATAATTTTTCCGCAGAATTGGTTCGTCTATCATTGTTCACTGTGACCACTATACGGTCAATTTGACGGTCCGTATAAGAGTTTTACGGTCCGTCAAACTGCCCCGTCAAACTGACTCTTATTTTCTCCATTTCTTCGACTTTGGCCATCAAAACACTTGATACCTGAAATCCACTAAAAAACACATTAAATCACGTAGACTTTGCTTAAAAACAAGTAACGCTTATAGCCGAAAAGCATCAATTGTGGCATAAAATTATGCCACATCACCTAGCGATCCTTCAACTCCTCTAGTCCATATAATGCTAGAGTTACTTTCATCGCATGGTTTGACTTATTTCTCTTTTGCTAATTGGATTCTTGTATCAAGTCAAATGTCCACACATATTGGACACAACTCAAACCACTTCCTTTCTTCATGCTTAATAGTCCACAGGTTAATGAATCAATGGTGACATTAGAATTCGTTAGGCTCCTTATAGGATGCCCGACTATACCATGCTCCTTCAGCCGTAATTTTTTTTCCTTCATAGACATCCTTTCCCCAGTACCCTTGAGATTTCTCTTACTCTTGGTTCCCGATTCTGAGTTAGGTTTATACCATACCAGTAAAAGTCGATATTCTCTCTCATATTCATTCTCATGATTCGTCCTTTCCTTAATTTAGCTCATAGTGTCCCATAGTTTCTCTTAACTAATTGTTTGTATCATAATCATGCGTCATAATCCTTCTAATGTCTTGATGATTCTTGCTCTCATCATGAAATTTTAAAGGGATGAATCTCTTTTTATTAATATTGATTTAGGAATATTTACGAGAATAAGAGTTATAATTATTGCGTTGGTATTGTTGGCATATGGATTGAGGTTTGAAGAACGTTTTGGATGAAATTGTGTATATTTATCTTGTAGAATCTTGATGATATTGTTGTTGATGTTGTTCGTATTGTTTGGGAGTTGTTTTGGTATTTAGAGGAAGTAGATAACATAGGGGAAATGCTACCCAAATTTTCGTAATCCAAAGTTAGTCTTCAATAACTAGTACATCTAAGTTGAGATAGGAATATGATTGAAGTATGATTAAAGATATGTTTCTCGCTATATAGGTTCGGGTGAAGGGCGAGCATCAGAGTAAAGGATACTTTAAGTGGTGGCTTGATGAATAAGGTATGTAAGGTGTTAGTTTCCCTCTTTCTTTGGCATGAATCCAACTAGAACATAAATACGAGCGTTCCATAACAAATCCACTCCATTCCCATGCCTTGTATTTCAGATCTTAATGTCTTGTTAATTGATTGATTCTTAAAATATTATTTTACTTATCATCATCGATTGCTTCTTTGGACTCGATACGAATTCCATAAGTTATTTGGAGGCTACCGACCTTATGTCACTCCGAAAGGCCAAGATCAGATTATTGACTTCTCATGCATTGTATATATATAAATGTATTGCACTATTTTACTACACCGTACCGCGCTATAGTCGGTCGGGAATGGCGCGTAGATGCGCACACCACTGCAGTGGGCATGTTCTGATATCGCCCCAGACGCGGGAGGCCCGGACGCGGGCTAATGATGATAACATCGAGCCTAAATGGTCGGGCATGATATTATGTATGACACCGAGCCTTAACGGCCGGGCATGATTTTTCACATATAACGCTGAGCCTTACAGCCGGGCATGGATACTATCTGTTATGTATTTATATATATATATATGCATACAAATGATTTTATCATGCATTTTATCTTGTGCTACTTCCAGATGTTCAGTTTTCTTTTGCCCTTATTAATGTTACATTATATCTTAATTATGTTGTTACTCTCCTGCCTTAAATACTCAGTACGTTTATCCGTACTGATGTCCCATTGCACGGGACGCTGCATTTCATGCTGTAGGCTCCGATAGGGTTATTGAAGAGCAACCGCAGTAGGATTTTCCAGCTTTAGCGGTGTTAGCAAGTGTCACTACTCCGGACTTGCTATCTTTTGGTACTTTTCTGTTGGTATAATATATGTTCATATGTATACTCTTAGAGGCTCATGGACATAGAAGGGTATGTAAATATTATATATGGCCTTGTCGGCCTTGTTTTGAGCTTTTCTGATAGCCTTGCCGGCTTTGTGATACTCGTGATGTTGTAGCGACCTTGTCAGTTTGCATATGAATATATATGTTGGATTATTGGATATTTCTATGTTGGGCCTTTTTTGCGTGCAGTTGTTCTTTGAATTAGGGTATATGATGCTCAAAGTACCTATTAAGTTAGGTGGTCTCGGCCTTGTTGACACTCAATTTTGGTCCTCCCTCTTCCAGTTCACTTCCTCGAGCTTCTAAGTTTATTAAAAAACTAAATACTTCCTACAATTCACTATTTCCACTTTTACTATTAATAGACATTTTTATTTTATTATTAGATCTATAATTATGTTACTATTGATCTCAATTATTACTAATTTATCACTTGCTAATCAAAAATAAAACCCAGACGACATTTTTATTACTATTACTAGTCAGATTATAATACTAAATTATATCCTATTTACTCTAGTTATTAAATTTACTATCCTGGTATTTTAATGATATAAAGAGGCACATGGAATGCTTTGAAGAAAGAAAAACACCAAAGTTCAGCCATTTAAGCCTATTGCTACACCTAGTTAAATAGCCAAAACCCACCAGAAAATGGGTCCAAAGCAGCCCAAAATTAGTCCTAAAACCCAATTGTATTGAGGCCCAATTCGAATAACACTAGCCCAACCCAACAAAACACGCACATTTCAGCCTTTTCCAAAACCTAATTCTTTCCTCATCAGCCGCTATCTCCTTTTCCCTTCCATTTTTGGACGGTTTTGTACTTCTCCTTCACCATCACAGAACCCTGCTCCATCATTTTTGTAAAAGTTTCAAAACTATTTTGTTTTCTTCAACAAATCTCTTTGGTTCCAAGTCAAAATTTCGTCACAGAGATTTGTTTTAGACAAGAGATGAATCACGGGTCCTTTTCTCTCTTCACCCATATCAGCCCCCTTTTTCTGCTCATTTCCGACATGATTTTGACTCATCACAACGACCATCTTTCAAAATTGAACGTTTTGCAAGTTCCCGCCCATGAATCTCTACTCAAAAGGAACCCTAGAGTTTCAACTTCACCTATAAATACGACCTTAAAAATTCTGCCCGCCCAGTGGGAAACAACCTTGAACATCTTAGAACACCTTGACTCTGATAACCCACGGGTGAACAACGAAAAATGCTATTTTTACTCTAAAGCATCAGTTTTTTTCTTGTTCTTACTCTATCTCTGTTGGTCTCGAGCCATAGCAGAGATCTTCTAGTGTTGTTCGTGAAAGAGAGTTAGATCCGAGGCCAACATCCTTGTTCACTGTACCAATAAAAGATTAGTAAATCTTAAGCTTGAATCTTTTCCTCTATTTTCCTTTTACTGCTAGTGTATAATAAATGTTTCCTGTTTTAGATAAAATCATGAGTTAGAGTTCTCTTGTTATGAAACCATGCCTTTTAGGAAGATAACTTTCTCTCTGTATATTCAAAAACCCGATTGATGAATATTGGCTCAACTGCTTATGTGAATACATTAGGCTTCATCTCTATAGCGTTGGTCTAGATGCTAGGATACAAGATCTTTATATGTACTTTGTAGGAAATTGATTTATGAGCATTCTATACTTATGTATAGATGCTAAGATTTATCCTTCTCTATGATAGTAGAAAGTATTGATTGTCTGTTTACTTCATTTCTACCATGACCATTAGACAACGTATCCCTTTGGTTTCAGATTTAAGTAAAAGGAGGCACCTTTAATCTAATTAATGCACTGTTTGGACCGTAGATTTTGGGATAAGTAGTAGCATGCTTAAGTCTTGTTTTTTCTTTCATTATGTGAAATTTGTTAGCTTACAGAATATGGGTGGTTTAAATGGTAGAGTGATTTCATTTTACTTATAATGTCCTCTCTATATTTGAAGCAAGGATCAGATTTCTCTCATTCTCACTGTAACTTTTATTTCTTTGCATGAAAACCAGAGTCGAAGAGTTTCACTTTGAGACTCAACGATGCCTCGCAAAGGAGTCTGCATGACCTCTCCGTTCCTCACCATTTATTTCCCTCGCTCCCTCCTAAATGCATCCGAACAGAGAAAAAAAGAAGAGCGAGGCGAAATTCTGAGTTTTAGTGCAAGTTGTCCGCTACATATTCTTTATATTCTAGTTGCACAAAAACTATCGAAACTCGGCAGAATGTGCCATTGATTTTCTTCGGTATATTTGCTGGTGTGATTTGAAACTTTTAATTATTCATTATCTGTTAGGACCCATGACTAGCATAGGATTAATAACAAGGTTATTTTCAATCATTTAAGTGTTTCTATGACTTAGTAAGCTACTTCATTACCTATTTTATGAGGCCAAATTCTTAAAAGATTTTAAATTTTGTGCTTTAATCATCATTGGTTGTCTTATTGATTTTTGGCTAATGTACTCAAGATTTTTATCAACTTTAAAAATTAGCTTCTAAACAATACCTTACCAGCTAAAGTCACATTATTGACATGGTACATTTATATCCCTTGCCCAGTTAGCAATATTTTCAAAAGTGAATGCAATACTTTACAATTTCACATTAATCACTGTCTACTGGTTCCAACGTTTTGTTTTAAAAACAGATAATTCAAATATAGCCAATAGACATTTATATATTTTTAATAACCCTTTAGCATATTCAGCACATAAGCTAATTAATTTAAGTCTGGTCGGTTAACCATTGTTAATGGATCTTAAAGGGTGCTTAATACCTTCCCTTTAGATTAGTTGAGCCCTTATAATCTTTAAGTTAGTAGACCATAACGGAGTTAACTTTAGACAATAACTTTAATTAACTTTAGGTGTCCTAATTCATCATAAATAATTAGGTGGTGCTTCCTTAATTTTAGTTATCGTCGGAATTACCGGAATGTTGTAAACCATTTTGACTTCGGTTAAAATGGGGTATAACAGGCCTATGGGTCGGAGCCCGTCATACCCCTCGGTGGGGTGTGACAAATAAGTCTGCTAAACATAACTGCTGGGACAAGGCCCCCAGCATACCTTCAATGCATAACTAATAGGACATAGATAAATGACTAAACCCCGAAGAAGATGGGGCTCACCAAAAGCTGATACGTGGATGATCCTACTGAGCACATGCATCGTGATAGCTCCATGGACAAGGATGACGCTATAGAACCCTAAGAAGATCGTCGTCAAGGTCATAAGCTAAGGAGATGCAAGCCAAGGTTGCTGGGCTTCAATTGGAAATCAAAAAGATGCTTATCGTGGAAGAAAAGCCCAAGAACGAGTCCAAGAATTATGCAGAAGAATGGGCTAAATACTACACATATTTCATGATCCAAGTCTAAGCTCAAGAGAAGGAAGATTGGGCTCCACATGGAGCCCAAAAGAGCTTAAATTCAAGCCCACATGGGGCTGAAGTTTCTACCCATTAAAGAAATTAAATTCAACCCAAATTGGGTTGGAGAAAGTCACACGTACAAAGTGACTTTTTGGGCAACCTTCTCCTTATTCTATTAGGGAAGAAGTTTGTCAATTATTTTACATGCTTTCCTAGTTTAATCCTAATTAGGTTTTAGTATTTAATTATTTCCATAAAAGTAGATTCTAATCCCATTCGATTTGGGATAAGTTTCCCCTATATATAGGGGTGGATTTTGTTATTTTCATTAGACAAATATTATTATTATTGAGAGTTTCTCTATTTTACACCTTTGTGTGGCTACTTTGGATTTATCTTGCAACCTTATAAGAACGATTCTTTTAAGAGATAAGATTAATTCGTACTTGATATCTTTGGTTCTTATTCGTAAATTAAAGAAGGTAATTAGTCTTATACTAATTATTGTCTCTAATTTCTTCGAAATAGGGGTCTAGATCACCTTTTGATCTAAGTTCTTGAATTGACTCTATTAGTATCTTAATTAGTCTTAATCCGCTAATTTTGAATACTAAGACCAATTAGGGTTCTTATCACTTAATCTTGAAATTTGGGGATTTTATTCTTGAATGTCTCCTATCTTTACATTCTTGTCTTTAATCTTCGTATTTTCGCTTCCGCATCATAATCTTGTTTTGTTCAAGTACTCCCATTCTTATCAAATGGTATCAGAGCGGTGCTATCAAGGTTCTGTTCGTGATAATCTTGGGAGTTTCGTTAAAAAAAAAAAAGGAAAATTCTCTTTTTCTTTTAGTAGCTTAAAATGGTAAAGCTATATAGCAACAAAAAAAACATTCTTGCAAATTAAGAAACTCCATAGTTATTGTGTTTCTTGTTTTTCCAACATCAAGAAGGAAAACCAAGAAGAGGGGAAATTTGAATTTTTTTTCCATACAAATTGGTCTTTTTCTTGTCTCGCCAAACCCAATCCGTCTGGGAGTTGGTAATTTTTTTTCTTTCTTCTACATCTTACTTCTAAAGGATTGTACTAGTAGGGTTTATATATAAATTTTAAAGGAACCAGCCAAAGGTAGTAATTTGAGTGGAAAAGGGCAAGAGAGGGTGAGATCAATTGAGGGAAAAAGTCGAATTGAGAGATATTTATTCCTTAGTATTTTTTCGAGATGTCTCAAACAGGAAAGAAGAGTGAAGCAGGAACTCAAAACAACAACTTAGTGGAGATGCTCAGAATGATTACCGCCGACTTGAAGCATTAGAGGCAACCCAAAATCCACCTAATCCGGTGAACATAGCCGATGTGCGGAGAATCCAACAACATCCGATTCCTCAGGTTAGGAGACAAGCTGTTCGACCTCCTCAATTCCAACAAGGTGAGAATCAGTTTGGAGACAATGAGGACGAATTTGAGGAAGCTTACCAAAGGAGGAACGAAAGAAGGGCACTACGAGATAGGGCTGAGGATGACAATCTTATTAGCATTAAGATGAAGATCCTACTTTCAAGGGAACAAGAGATCCGGACTTGTACCTTGATTGGGAGAGAAAGGTGGATGCCATCCTTGACTGTCATAACTACTCTGAAGGTTAGAAGGTTAAACTTGCTGTGGTTGAATTTTCTGACTATGCTGCTAGTTGGTGGAAGAAATATAGCAAAGACATACTAGACAATGGAGAACTGCCCGTTGCAACATGGGACGAGATGAGGAGGGTTATGCGAAAGGGTTTTGTGCACTTTCAAAGAGATCTGCAACAACGCCTTCAAACTCTTAGGCAAGGTTCTAACTCTGTGGATGATTATTTTAAGGCTATGGATATGGCTATGATCCAAGAAAATTGTAATGAAGAAGAGGAAGCCACTATGGCTAGGTTTCTTAATGGGTTAAATGGAGAAATAGCTAATAGAGTAGAATTGCAACAATATGTAAACTTAGATGAGTTGGTAGTGTTGGCTGAAAAAGTAGAAAAACAGATTAAAAGGAAGAAACAAGCTAGCTCATGGAAAAAATGATCTACTACAGCTCCAAGGAGGCCATGGCCAACACATGAGGAGAAAACTTCCTAAAGCACAAGATGATAAGGGAAAAGGTAAATCTCACAAAAACTTTTAACATAAAAACTTCTACTCCTTCTACACCTTCTAGTGCGATACAATGTCACAAATGTCAAGGGAGGGGACATAAGGCGTTTGAATGTCTAAATAGAAGAACTATCTTAATTAAAGATAACGGGGAATATGAGAGTAAAAAATGTGAGGGAGAAGAAGAAGAAGAGGGTGTTGAGAGTGAGGACGAGAGAGATGTGGGTCCTCGTGCTGAGGGAACTTTTTTGGGGGTAGTTAGGCGTCTTATGAACATTAATATGGGAGAGCTTGATGAGGCACAGAGAGAAAATATTTTTCATACACGATGTGGGATAAAGGGTAAAATTTGCTCTATGATTATTGACAATGGTAGTTGTGCTAACGTGGTGAGTGCGTACGTTGTGGAGAAATTGGGAATTCCATGCACGAAACTTAAGACCAATTATAAGCTCCAATGGTTGAATGAATGTGGAGACCTCAAGGTGAGTGAACAATGCATGATTTCTTTTTCTATTGGGGAGTATTCTGATGAAGTTCTCTGTGAAGTTGTACCAATGCAAGTTTGTCATATTTTATTGGGATGACCCTGGCAATACGACAGATATACTTCCCATTGTGGAAGGAGAAATAAGTACTCTCTTGAACATAAGGGAAAGAATTATATTCTAGCACCCTTAACTCCTTCCGAAGTGTATGAAGACCAACAATGATTGAAAGAAACAATTGGAAAACATGGGGAAGGATAAAAAAAAAGAGTAAGATAAGAGAGGAAAAAAATCAAGTGAGGCGTGAGGAGAGAGAGGGCAGCGACGAGAGAAAATAAAAGGTGGGAAAGGGTGATAAAAAAAGAAAGAATTGGTGAGAGAAAAGAGGCTAAGGGTGAAAAAATAGTGAGCCTTGCAAAAGCCAAAGAGTGTTTACTTGCAAGAAATGAGGGGTTGCCCATTATCTTGCTTACATATAGGGAAGTTATGATTAACACTAACGATTTAGCTCTTTCTTTGCCTAGTTTTGTTTCAAAACTTTTGTAGGATTTTGACGATGTCTTTCCTGAGGATATCCCTAAGGGGTTACCCCCTTTGAGAGGAATAGAACATCAAGTTGACTTTATGCTTGGATCTCAATTGCCGAATAGGCCTGCTTATAGAAGCAATCCCGATGAAACAAGGGAACTACAAAGACAAGTAGTAGAGTTACTTGAAAAGGGATTTGTGAGAGAAAGTATGAGCCCGTGCTCTGTTCCCGTGCTTTTGGTACCAAAAAAAGATGGTACTTGGAGGATGTGTGTGGATTGTCGCGCCATCAACAAAATAACGGTAAAGTATCACCATCCTATTCCCCGTCTAGATGATATGCTTGACCAATTGCATGGTTCTAAAATATTTTCTAAAATTGATTTAAAAAGTGGATACCACCAAATTCGAATGAATCCCGGAGATGAGTGGAAAACTGCTTTCAAAACTAAGTATGGCTTGTATGAGTGGTTAGTGATGCCGTTTGGTCTAACTAATGCACCTAGTACTTTCATGAGACTAATGAACCATATCTTTATGGATTTTCATGGCAAATTTGTTGTGGTCTATTTTGATGATATTCTGATCTTTTCAACCTCTCTTGAAGAACATGTGGAACACTTGAGGTTAGTTTTTGATGTGCTTAGGGAGCAACAATTGTATGCTAATTTGTCAAAGTGCACGTTTTGTGTTGATAAAGTAATCTTTCTTGGTTTTGTTGTTAGCTCAAAGGGTGTTGAGGTTGATGTAGATAAAATTAAAACAGTTAAAGAATGGCCTACACCTAAGAGCATGACGGAAGTTAGGAGTTTTCATGGACTTGCTAGTTTTTATAGGAAATTTGTGAGGGACTTTAGTACAATTGCTGCACCATTAACTGAAGTCATAAAAAAGGATAAGGTTTTTAATTGGGGAAAAGAACAAGACCACACATTTAATGTCTTGAAGGATAAGTTGTATCCTGCACCTTTGTTGCAATTACCTGATTTTTCTAAATCCTTTGAAATTGAATGTGATGCTAGTGGAAAAGGTATAGGGGCTGTTTTAATGCAAGATTCTAAGCCTATTTCATATTTTAGTGAGAAAGTGAGTGGAGCTACATTGAATTATTCTACTTATGATCATGAGTTATACGCATTGGTAAGGGCTTTGGCTACTTGGCAACATTACTTATGGCCGCGTGAGTTTGTGATAAAGACTGAACATGAGTCATTGAGGTACTTGAAAGGCCAAGCTAAGTTGAGTAGGCGACATGCCAAGTGGGTGGACTTCATTGAGACGTTTCCTTATGTGATTTCATACAAGCAAGGTAAGGACAATGTGGTGGCTGATGCATTATCACGAAGGTACATTCTTGTCTCTACTCTTACTTCTAAACTAATGGGATTTGAGCACATCAAAGGTTTGTATCTTGATGATTCCTAGTTTGGGGTTGCTTATCTTGCATGTTTGAAGGGACCCTTTGAGAAGTTCACTTTACGTGATGGGTTCCTTTTCAACGAAAATAAGTTGTGTATGTCAATATGTTCATTGCGTGAGGTTTTTGTAAAAGAGGCACATTGCGGGGGTCTTATGGGACACTTTGGAGTGCGAAAGACCTTAGATATACTTGCTGAAAATTTCTTTTGGCCTGGCATGCGCAAGGATGTAGAAAAATTTTGTGCACAATGTTTAGAATGTAAACATGCTAAATCTAGGGTTTTGCCACATGGGTTGTACACTCCTTTACCTGTTCCGATTTCACCTTGGATAGATATCTCTATGGATTTTGTCTTAGGTTTGTCGAAAACAAAGTATGGTAAGGATAGTGTCTTTATTGTGGTGGATAGATTCTCTAAGATGTCTCGTTTCATTCCATGCTTGAAAACTAATGATGCTTCTCATGTGGTTGATTTGTTTGTTAAAGAAATTGTGAAATTACATGGCATACCTAGAACTATTGTTAGTGATAGGGATGTTAAGTTTTTTAGCCACTTTTGGCGTGTTCTTTGGGGAAGGCTAGGGACCACATTGTTGCTTTCTACTTCTTGTCACCCACAAACTGATGGGCAAACTGAGGTGGTGAATAGAACTTTAGGTAACATGTTGAGGGCTGTTTTGAAAGGCAAATTAACTTCTTGGGAGGATCACTTAGCTTTGGTGGAATTTGCATATAATAGAACTATTCATTCTTTTACTGGGTCTTCTCCTTTTGAAGTTGTTTATGGTTTTAATCCCCTTACTCCACTTGATTTAGTGCCATTGCCTACTAATGATGTTGCTAGTCTTGATGGAACAAATAAAGCTGAGATGATGAGAAAAATACATGAGCGAACTAGACTGGCCATTCAAAAGAGGAATGAGCAAGTTGCTTCGAGAACAAACAAAGGACGAAAACAAGTCATCTTTGAGCCTGGGGACTCAGTTTGGGTTCACATGAGGAAAGAAAGGTTTCCTTCTAAAAGGAAGTCTAAATTTCATGCTAGAGGCGATGGACCCTTCAAAGTTCTTGAGCGAATTGGAGACAATGCTTACAAGTTGGACCTGCTTGGTGAGTATCAAGTAAGTGCTACTTTCAATGTTGCTGACTTGTCCTTGTTTGATGAAGGGTTAAATTCGAGGACGAATTCTTTTCAAGAAGAGGAGGATAATATCTCCACGGGCAAGGATGGCGCTATAGAAGCCCTAAGAAGATCTTCGTCAAGGTCACAAGCTAAGGAGATGCAAGCCAAGGTTGCTGGGCTTCAATTGGAAATCAAAAAGATTCTTATCGTGGAAGAAAATCCTAAGATCGAGTCCAAGAATTATGCAGAAGAATGGGCTAAATACTACACATATTTCATGATCCAAGTCCAAGCTTAAGAGGAGAAAGATTGGGCCCCACATGGAGCCCAAAAGAGCTTAAATTCAAGCTCACATGGGGCTGAAGTTTCTTCCCAGGAAAGAAATTAAATTCAACCCAAATTGGGTTGGAGAAAGTCACACGTACAAAGTGGATTTTTGGGCAACCTTCTCCTTATTCTGTTAGGGAAGAAGTTTGCCAATTATTTTGCATGCTTTCCTAGTTTAATCCTAATTAGGTTTTAGTATTTAATTATTTCCATAAAAGTAGATTCTAATCCCATTCTATTTGGGATAAGTTTTCCCCTATATATAGGGGTGGATTTTGTTATTTTCATCAGACGAATATTATTATTATTGAGAGTTTCTCTATTTTACACCTTTGTGTGGCTACTTTGGATTTATCTTGCAACCTTATAAGAACGATTCTTTTAAGAGATAAGATTAATTCGTACTTGATATCTTTGGTTCTTATTCGTAAATTAAAGAAGGTAATTAGTCTTATACTAATTATTGTCTCTAATTTCTTCGAAATAGGGGTCTAGATCACCTTTTGATCTAAGTTCTTGAATTGAATCTATTAGTATCTTAATCCGCTAATTTTGAATACTAAGACCAATTAGGGTTCTTATCACTTAATCTTGAAATTTGGGGATTTTATTCTTGAATTTCGCCTATCTTTACATTCTTGTCTTTAATATTCGTATTTTCGCTTCCGCATCATAATCTTGTTTTGTTTAAGTAATCTGATTCTTATCACATCGTCCTGTAAATCCGAACCTGCATCGTGAAATACAAGTCCTCGAGCAATAGAAAGGGGACGTTAGCACATAGAATGTACTGGTATGTAAAGCAACTGAATGAAATAAACATGGCACATGAAATAACATGATGAGAGCTGAAATTAAAACTGAAACCTGGTCATGGACATAAATACATATTTATCTATATAATCATGAGTAAAAACATTTTAAGTTGGGAGCACATAAATATAACCGACAACATGAATCACCACGTGGGTACGTGGAGTCTGGCACCTGACACGACCAGCAGAGCTCTCATACCTTGCCAGGGGTATAAAATATAAACATGGCATGAAAGGATCCAATCAATAAAGCATGAAGGAATCGTCCTAAACATGGGTGGATCTTTCCTTATCCTACGGTGGCTAATGTAGTTTCAGGCTATTAAAGCCTTCTCGGTAATCTGTGCAACTCCCAAAACATGAACATAATATAGGTGGCATCTGAGTCCATGGTTTTCCATAAATCATGACTTGCATTATACATGGATATAGTTACATAATATACTTGCATGAAAACGTGTAAACATGTAAAGTGTTTCATGAAAATAAATATAGTAATTAATAACTTGCATGTAAGAACCCATGGATTGCAAAGTAAGGGTTTTCATGGATTATAGACAGATTCTCAATAACCAAAATGGAATATCAAGAATACAATAACGAACTATTCATAGAAACATGGTATATCATACTCCATCTGTCCCAAAAAGATTGTCTTTCTTTTCTTTTTAGTCTGTCCCAAAAAGATTGTCCCCTTTCTATATTTAGAAACAATTTAACTTTATGAGATGATTTATAGGCACACAAATATCTAAGGCTTGTTTTGGACCACACATTTTAAAAGTATTCCTTTATTTTTAAAACTTTGTGCCAAGTCAAAAGAGGACAATCTTTTTGGGACGGAGGGAGTAGCGCATATATAGACTTAGGGTTATCATGAACATATCTAGAACCCTAGTTTTCGTATAATCTCATACTTTCATGGAAGAACTTGGCATAAGGAAGAACAATGATGTTCCCACACGTAGATAGAAACTCTACATACCTGGTACGCTCCAAACTTGTAGTAAAAATCTTAACTTTGAAGAAGAATCCCAAAGTTTAAACTTCAATTCCATTTAATTGGGTTTTCTTGAAAACCCTAAGTTAAGAACAATGAATTCTTGCTTAATGTTCATAGATATATGTTAGAGTCCATTGGAAAAGGTTAGGGTTGCTTACCTTAGTGTTCTTGGTGATGGAGAAGAAGAGCAGGCCGTCCTAGGGCTTGGAGAATGAAAAGTGGGGAAATAAAACTATCCCCAGGTAATTATAGTATTTGGCTGATGCAGGTGAAGTACGGGCACCAGGTACGTCCCGTACTTTGAAGTACGGGCCGTATTTGTAACCCGTACTTGGATGTGAACTTCCAGTGGGCATCATTTATTGACAGCGAGGTACAACCTCAAGGTACGCCCTATACCTTGAAGTACGGCCCGTACTGTCACGACCCGACTAGGGGCCGTGACGAGTACCCGATACTTGTACCGAGCACCCCTTATCTATCGTATTACCTGTACCTCTTAGCAAGCCGTGTAAACCGAGCCATTTTTTTTCCTTGAACATAAACTAATAAACTCCGTTATTACCTTGTACAACAATATTAACATGCCAAAACACTATACATATATCTGTACCTGACTGACTGTACGTATCTGTCTACGAGCCTCTAGACATAGTACACTTATACATAGAAAGGGCCGGGGTGCTACCAAGCCCGAATGTATATGCATAAAATAGTACCGCTGGAGTGAGGCTCCGGAACAACTGGAGCGCTGTCAAGTGCGGCTGGTAGAGCTTCTAAGGATCACGTCCACCTGTCTGCTGACCTGCGCGGCATGAAACGCAGCGTCCACAAGAAGGGACGTCAGTACGAATAGTGTACCGAGTATGTAAGGCATGGAAGACAATGCAAGCAATAACATAGAGTGCGATTAATAATATCATGGAGTCACAGGACATATAACGAGGCAAGAAAGTAACCTGTACATAGGAAGGCCCCTTTTTGGGCGGCTATCATGCATGGCTTGTCTTTCCCTTTTAAAAACGTTTCCCGTCCATGAATGTAGAAAATAGAACTTATATTATGTCGTATCTTGTCGTATCGTGTCCTATCGTGCCCTATCGTATCCTATCGTGGCATATCAGGTTGTATCCTATCGTGTCTTATCATGGCATATTATATCGTGTAATGTCATGTCTTACTACAGCATGTCGTATCGTGTTATATCATGTCAATGTCATAGTATAGTGTGTCATAGTGTATCATGCCATAGCGTAACTTGTCATATCATAGCATAGCTTATCATATCATAGCATAGCTTGTCGTAGCGTATCATATCATGGCATAGCGTATCATATCATAGCTTAGCTTTCCGTTGAAAATATTTTCTTGTTCATATATATATAAAAATAGAACATGTCATATTGCCGAGGCGTCGGCAGCCGATCCATTTAACCATAAATACACATCCCGCGTCCGGGCATCCCGCGTCCGGGACGATATCATGTCATGTAATGCCAACTGATCAGGTGGATATGCGTGTATAACGCTCTGCCCTTATTACCATCTTCCCCGTATACATATGCATACATCATGTACATATATCAGCGTCTATAGCGCTCTGAATCTTTTATCATATACATATACTGGTATCATGTACGTATATCAGCGACTATAGCGCTCTGGATCTTTTATCATATACATATACATGTATCATATACATATATCAGCGTCTATAGCGCTCTGGATCTTTCATCGTATACATATACGTATATCATGTACATATTTTATAAACATATATATATCTTATATACATATACATGTCTTATATACTTTTACATATCTTATATACATATACATATTTTATATACATATACATATTTCCATTAGAATGGTACAGTACTTATCGTTTGATAATCGGAACGAGGATCAAAAGTTTCCTTTGGATTCTACTCCCAAAATAAGTCAAACGGAGCAATAGGGAAAATTCGGGAACAATGGGCCCACCTCGGGTCAAATGAGGCGGCGTATCAAATTTACGTACATTATATTTCATGACGTCACTTGTGAGGGTTTTAAGGTAGTCGGGTCATATTTATGCCAGTTCTAGATGTTTAGGAAGTTTCTCCAATATTTTACACAATTTCTAATTCAATTCTACTGAATGAAAAAGGGGAAACTTTAAGTGCGGATTCCGGGAAATAGAGTTGTCCCCGAGGCTCGTACCCAACTTATTACGTTTAAGACATGCCATAGAAGGAAGGGTGAAGCCTTACATACCTTTTCCGCTTCATACACGTCTCCAAAATCAAGTTTCAAGTTCGCAAAAATCTACAATTTGGTCACAATTACCAAATGTTAATTGTAAGGCTTTAAGATTTCAATCTTAACCAATACTTGTCTACAAAAATTTGGGCAGCATCTCCCCTATAAATACACCATCCCCAAAATTCAACTTAGCCAATTTTTTTATCAACAACAATCCGGGAATTCAACCCAGCCAAACTATCAACACAATGACAACAACCATGACTACAAAACACAATATAACACAACTAGTCTTCTTTCCAACATAATGCAATAGCTTTCATTCCAACTTCACATTTCCAAAACCAATCTCAATGTTTTTACATTCATTACTAATCAAGATCATTACAATATAATTCGGAAGCATTTCATATCATTTCTACCAAATATTCACAAGATATACAAAATATACAAACTTTCCACCAAAACCATAATCCATCCAAAACTTCTAATCTTCAATCTACATATTCATAACATATTTCCATCTTCCAATTTCATCAACCATAATCATAATTTGCACCTTAATAATTTCATTTTCATAATTACATAAATCTACCATAAAATCACAAAACTTCTCATAACCACTTAACAACCAATCTTTCATGCCAATATGGACTATTATCCTTCCAAATTCACCAACTAACATAATAATTCACATTTAAAACTCCACTTCTATAATTACATAAAAACTTCATTAAAATCACATAATTTCCTATAACTATTTCCAATAATTTTCCATGCCAACTTGAACCATTTTCTTCCATTTCCAATATAAATTTCACCATAACCACAACTAGAATACAACATAAAATTCAACTCATACTATTTATACAACAATATACATATATGTCCACTTACATATATGCACACCCACTTTGTAAACTTCCATATTTCCATAAATTCTACTCATTTCTACATACTACAACATAAACCAACCTTCATAACATAATAAAAAGGGATTAATTCTTACCTTTTTCTACAATCTTTTTCACTTGACCAAGTTGTCAACTTGAAGAAACAAGTGCTCTTTCTTCCAAAATAATTACACCAAGTTGTAAAGGACCCTTTAATTAGTAGGAATACCACAAGAAAATAATTTTTGGAGAAAGATTTCAAAGGGCAAAAATTTGCAAGCTATGGCCGTATGGCCTTTAAGCTTTTGTTCTTCTTTTTGTTGTTTTTCTCTTTCTCAAATTTTCTTGAAGTTTCTAAGACTAATGATCCCTTCTAGTCTTATTTATCACATGAAAAATTAATTAAGTGACACGGGTTGGGCCAGGTATGGCCGGCCACCCTCACTTTTGGGCCTAAATTCGTTTTTTATTTTTTTGGGCCAACTCGGTTGATCCCGAGTTGGGCCTAACCCACTGACCTTTCGACCTTAAAACGTCCATATCTCCTTGTACCGACGTCACCTGAGAACCCACGACCTATGGTTGGAAAGCTAATTCAATTATCTACAACTTCTATTTATTGGTATTTTTCCAAATTCCAAACTTATAATACCGTTTTTGCCCCTAAAAGTCAGATCACCCGAAAACGTTTTCTTAAAAATATTCGTTTGGAGGACTTCCACTTTGATTTGGCCCAAGGGTCCTTCTTGAGTTGTGTTTAACTTCACATATGTGATTCATATGACTTTTCAGATGTCCAAAAAAAAATCTCGATGTGTGGGCCCCACCTCAGCTTACAAATAATCCGACGTAAAAAAAATACGGGATATAACACGTACCTTGCCGCCTGTACATGGATGCCAATTTCCAGTGGCTTCTGAAATTTTCCAACGAGGTACGCCCTACCATGTACGGGATGTACCTTGAAGTACGGCCCGTACTTTGGTCGTGAAACGTACTTTCACCGTGATGAAGGAATTTTCGAATTCCAACACTTCCATCTTGATTTCTAAGTCCCGAATCATGAACATAGCCTAGTTTAAGGTACGAGGTGTTACATACACCTTCCTTGCCTATTCATTGTTTCCCCACAAGTACCCTCTATGTTGCTTAGCCACTTCCTTTAGCACACTTTGTGGGAGGATTCTGACCAAAAGTTATGCAAAGAAAAAAGAACTAATTGTATGACTTGTAACCTTCCAGCATAAGACGTGTATTTGTTGCTGCTCTAATTCTCTTAGCGACTTTCATACAAAGTTGGTGACACTCAAGTTTACTCCACTTCTTAGGTGATAATGGAAAGCCCAAATACCTAATAGGCAATGAACCAATTGCAAAACCTGTTATTGATAGTAGTCTGTCCCTCAAATCAACCTCCACCCGTGCAATGGATATGTTAGACTTATTATTATTTGCCACCAGTCCTGTTGTCTCAGAGAAATGATGCAGTGCTTCCATTACTCCTTGTACTGATGCCTCATTAGCTTTACAAAAAATCATCAAGTCATCTGCAAATGCATGCAAGGTGTGTCAACTGCTGATTCTTGCACATGGGGTGGAATCTAAAATCTGGTAATTTGCTCATCTTACTTAGTATCCTAGATAAGTACTCCATTACTGGTACAAAAAGCAAGGGGTAATAAGCATGAAGTTAAGCATGACATTTTAGCAGAAAATACAGATAGTCAAAATGCATCATTTGGTTGCGGTAATTAAGGAGTTGCCACATTTTATAGAGTGAAATGTGTGACATTCTGTTGGGGCTTACTTGTTACAAGTTGCTCATTAAAAAATCATTTGCAGATGGACAAATGAATCTGCATTACTAAGTCTCTCCTATAAATTGACACATCCAAGTATGTACTAATTAAGAACAAAAGCAAATCAGCAAACTTCTCAAAAGATTAAAAATACATAAGTCACACCTACAAATACAAAGTACAAACTAGAAAACCAGAAAACTAAGCCGGGCAAACCAAATATTAATCACAAGAGAAGTACAATAACAAGAATAGTCCCACAATTTTGTCTTGAACTTTCGGAGCAAAGTTACCTAGATTATTCCCTCTGTATCATTGTAAGGCTAGTGAATCCATTACATTGTGTTCTATACACTACTAAGAAATCTCTATTTTTCCATTGATTTTCCATCGGAAAATGTTTAGTGGCTATTTCCTATTGAATGTCGTAGTGTTTTCACACGGAAAAATTAGGAAGTTTCCATGCGTTTCAATGAGAACCTGCTCTTGGTCTCCAAGTCTTCATGGTCGTTCTTTTGAACATCTCTTTTGTTTCTTCTAATGTAATGCCATCTGTCTCCTCGTACTACACCCCATTGCGCATCCATTGCGCATCCTTTATTCGTTGGGAATGAGGTGGGAAAATCATGTTATTTAGCACCAATTTTCTCACTGAATGTCGGTGGGAAAAACATCTGTTTCTAGCAGTAATATAAACCCTTCCATAAATTGTCATCACACGCACAAAGAGAGAAAGATTGAAGAGTCGGATCCTTTTGGCACTAATCTGAAAAGTGCGGCTCTCGAAAGGATCAAATACAGGGGCGGATCTATTAAGGGTCGGGAGGGTGCCACGCCACCCGCAAGCCTCACCCGAAACCCTGTGTATATATATGTATATATACAGAAGCTATGTACAAATATTTAAAATGGCACTCCCACTACAAAGTAACCTGCTGGTGCCAGTGGACAGAGACTTTGATTCCTACTCTTTGGTGGCGGGATCGAGCCCCAGCGGCTACATAAATTGTTTTATTTTTAACCCTTGCTGCAGCTCAACAGACAACAATGAGCGGTAGCAATCTTTGTTGACTTAATTTAATTTATTAATCTTTGACTTATTTATTTCTTAAAGTTAAAAATAGAACTTTCCCTCTTCCTTCTCATTAAAAAAAAGACACAAACCCTCTCTCTCTTCTCAATTCTCATCAAAGAAATAAACTTTTTTCAATTCTCATTAACTAAACAAACCCTCTTCATTGCTCCAAAGCCAAAATCCCATTCGGCTGCTTCCTCCATTGACCCATTGTAAGGATCTTTTCGTCTTTCTTTCTTGATTTCTTTTGAGTTTTTTTTCTTACAAAAATGTTTTTTTGTGTTAAAATTGCAATCTTGCTTGTGAGTTTTGTACATTTATGTATAAAAGTTGTCATTTTGCTTGTGGGTTTTGTACATTTACGTATAAAAGTTGTAATCTTGGTTGTGGGTTTTGTACATTTATGTATAAAAGTTGTAATTTCTTGTGGGTGTGTACTGTTTTATAGAAAAGTTGTAATCTTGCTTGTGCTTTTTGTAGAGTTATGTATAAAAGTGTAATTTTGCTTGTGGGTATGTACATTTTTGTAAAGAAGTTGGCATATTGCTTTGTATGTTTTTTGTTGGCTGCTTAAATTTGCGGTGCTTTACTTCAGTTTGTTACATAGAGCGTGATGTATTCACAAATGTAAGTAATGATGTCGTCATTGATCATTTTCAGAAGATGAAACCTCGTCGAGGACAATTGTAAATGAATGGTGGATATTTATGATATTAGTAATATTATTGAAGTTTTATGTTTTTCTCTTCTGTATATTGCTATAAATAAATGTTTCATCGGAAAAGACGAATAATCCGACCCGAAGCCCAAATTGATTGAATGACGCATGGCACCCGGAAACTTCAAATCCTGAATCCGCCTCTGATCAAATATACTGCATATCTTCTGTCCCATTTTTCGTACATTCTGGTAAGTTTATGTATTCATAGGTGCTGTAAATTTCAAAAAGAAGAACAAAATGCAACAATTTTCGATTTATATAAGAAAATGCTCCATACAGTTTTCATACTTTCTTTCCAGGCTTTAAGAACAGAGCTCAGATTCAAATTCTTACCCTTGTAGAATAATTTATGAAATCATTTATAACAGCAAAATTTTCTCACATATTGGCATGCACTCTAGCTACTTGGAATCCATGCTATTTTAGTACGGTTATGTTCAGTCATTTTGTGCTGCTCCTCACTCCAGTAGTACTCCTCTGGCGAGATCAAGCTTTCCACATAGGTAATGATGTCGCCAAATATAAATTCTGGCTCTACAAGAATGTCTCTCATATTATCATCCATAGGATTGTATACAGTAATTTTTTTGTCAAAAGCCCCTATTATCAAGGCTACTTCTCCGGTCTCCGTCATGGAAAAGGGCACTGCAAATTCATAAGAAGAATTTATTTCTAAATTCCTTATGAATATTAAGGATGTCCATGATTCCTTTACTCCATATTCCTTCATGACTAATATCTCAACACCGTTCTTATCACCATCCATGCGAGTCATACAGAGACATTCATTTATAACTCCTAAACCAACTATAACGTTCTCTTCTTGATAAGACTTAGGGTCAGGGACTGGAAACATCTTGAACTTTTCAGAGATGGGATCAAGAAAAATTACTTTGTTACGATGACTGAAACGGTCCCACACACTCTCCTGACGTTCTTTATTTCCATTATTATCATCATCTTCGGCATTATTATTTTCAACATAGGATTTTTTGACCCTTACCTTATAGTAAAGTCGTCCCTGCAATGTAATCCCTTCACTCACTGAGGAGATATCATAAGGAAATTCGATTTCCCTCCATTGTTTGTCTTCAAGACTAGCAACTATAACAGACTCACCACCATAATCTGGGGTCAGATGGCGCATAATTAACACTGCCTTGTACACATTCTTGGACGAGTCAAAACAAATTCCCCCATGTGTACGATAATCCTCATTCAAACGGTCAAGCTCAAGCACTTTGGTCCAAAATCGGGTGGCAGGATTCCACAAGTAAATATGCTCGTTTAGATTAATCAGAATAAAACCATTATAAGAACCCAAAAACATACAACTTTCTATATAAGTCTCATTTTCACGTGAAGGATAATAATTGAGTTCTTCCAAAGTGAGTTGTTGGTTTAATAATCGAAAGGAGGATTTAGTTCTTCATGTCGAACGTATATACACCGCGGCGATTGCTCCTTCTGGTCGTTATTTTGAGAGCTGGAATTTTGGACTTGAAATCCAAGAATACCAATGGCTTAGAAACACTCTTGAATCGTAACAGAGATTTCACTGGTAAATTTGAGAGGATACTCATAGTGATTTCGTTGGGAAGATCTGCCATTTCAAGGAGTAAATCTCTATTACTTCAAAACACTGACGGAAAAATATAACAAAGGAAAATGGTAAGGAGTGTTAATGATCTCAAGAATTGTGATACAATTGTGGTAAGAGACCCATCATATTTACAGTAGAGTAAAACTTGTTCTCCAAGAAACGTTTAACTAATTATCACTGCATAAGGGATTTACATCAAGATTCTAATATATTTTACAATATCTTTTTTATTTTTATTAGTTCTATTTTTGAGCAAAATATTCTTCAACAAACGCGTAGCTTTACATATGATGGTGTCATTTCTATTTTTTCGGGGATGGTTGTTATTGTAACTACTGAAGATATGATTAATTGATAAGCTTAAATTTAGGGATTTTATTGTACCGTCCAAAATCCACATAAGCAAACATAGGAAAACTTCGAAAAACGAATATGATTTTTTGTTAAACTCAACAACATACACGAAGTCACTTAACTTCCCCATTCCACTAACGTTGAATTATGCATGCGTGACTAAAGTTAATTTACATACGCTAACATATCTGTTAAAAACTAATTTTACATTTGTGGTATATAAATAAAAGGAAAAATTTCAGAGACCTTCCCTCACGTTTTGCTTCGTTTTACTAACCTCCCCTCATTTTTGCAATATTACGGCTACCTCCCCTATTTTAGCTTTTTGTAACAACTATTTTATTCTGATTATTACTAATGAAAAATAATATACATGGACTAATTTGCCCTCTCTTCAATTCAATGTCATTTATTTTTCCTTTATTTTTCTTTCAATCCTTTTATGTAAATTGAAAGGAGATCAATTCACAGCTATTTTACTCTTCGTTGTTAAAGATCTCTCTCTCTCTCTCTCTGTTAAAATTATTTCTTTTATCAAAAAATTGTGTGGATTGCCCTTCTTTTGGGCTGGTCTTTAAATGTTGCCCCTCATATTTGTGGTCTTTAAGTTTTGTCCTTTGTTTAAAAAGGTGGGCGACTACTGAGGTTCTGGGTTCGAACTCTCACTCAGGCATAAAATAAAAAAATATTTTCGCAATCCAAGGCTTGGGGGCAGCAAGGCAAGGCTTGGGCGCGTGTATGCCAGATATGACATACACTTCTCAAGGAATAACTAAAGTTATGCCGGACCCGGCATACTTATATCTTATGAGGCAAACTTTTAGTTAAGGCATAACTAAAAGTCTGCCCCGGCAGAACTTTTCCTTAAGGTAAGGGTGTCAAGTGGGCCGGGCCAGCCCGAACCCGGCCCGGTAAACCCGTCCCACCACCGGCCCGGCCCAAGCCCACTAAGAGGTGTAAGGGGCTGGGCTAGGTGGGTTTTATTAGGGGCTGGGCTAGGTGGGTTTTATTAGGGGTTGGGCCGGACAAGGTGGACAACCCACCAGCCCGGCCCACCAGCAGCCCGGGTGATGGCCCACCGGGGCACCGGCCCGGCCCACTTCAAATAAAAAAAAAAAGATAAGTACTATATTTATTACTAATAATAAGTATTTTAAAAACATTGTATCCCAATAAAATAGCTATAGCTATAATTGTGGGATTCTTAAAATTTTGGAAGCAAATATATGAAATATTTATTAATTATTCAAACCATAGTTAGAATCTTACTTTAGTTAATTAAAACTTAACCATTAATTTTAACTCATGTAATGTGTCTCTTATTCAAGTAAGAACTTGGGGAAAATGGAGACAATGAAAATGGAGAGGAGTCGGATCCGTTAATATTTAATTGCTACTAAATGAAAACTAATTAGCTCTCCTTTTTTTTAAAAAAAAAATTAGTGGTCACTGGTCAGCTGAGCCCCACATAATTAATAAAGTGGGCAGTGACCTTTTCCAACGTTTGAAAACTAGTTAGCTCTTCCTTTGTTTTTTTTTTTCAAACTAATCCTACACAAGCAGCAACTCCAAGATAAATTTCTGCAAGGAGGGACAAATATTGATCAGTGCCCAAAAACAACAAGACATTATAAGAGGCTGACAAAATCAGTGAAATGACAAGCCTCTGAAATTGCTGATGCGTGAAATAAATCAAATACCCCTTTTAAGTTACTATCTTGCTGTTGGCTTACACAAGTTCAAAAATATTTCAATAGGTTATACAGTATATAATAATATAAACTATTAGTTATATATATATAATAATATAAACTATTAGTTATATATATATATATATATATATATATATATATATATATATAAAATCTTATTAGTTTCAAATATTTTATATATAATAATAATTAAATATTTTTTAGCGTATTGAAATGTCTCCGCCGATGATGGAGGTGTGACAATCTGCACATGACATTAGGACTTAGGATCAGATGAGATAATTAAATTAAGAACTTTGGTTTAGTATCAAAACTCATGTGCATTGTTCCCATTTAGTTCCCATTTAGATGAGTAGGAAATTTAGAGAAAGAGGAGAGTAGGGAATTGTGAGATAATATGGAGAGGAATGAATGATATTTATAGATTGAAAATAAGGCCAAAGTATAATTTAAGGAACTTGATGGTTAAAATAAAGTTGACAACAACTAGATTTTAAAGTATCAAACTTAATAAATTTTAGTATTAGAATTTTTTTTAGAAATAATTAAAATCCGGCTCGGCCCACTAACTAAAACCCGACCCGGCCCACTAACTAAACCCGGCCCGGCCCACTAACGGGCCCGGTTAGCCCGAGGTGTAGCCCCTATCCGAGGTGGGCTGGGCCGGACACCCTTTCCCTCTCCAAGCCCGGTCCCCAGCCCGGCCCCTTAACTTACGACCCAGCCCCTTGTGGCCCACGTTAAAATGGCCCGGCCCGGCCCACTTGACACCCCCTTAAGGCATAGTTTAGTTTTGCCTTATGGGGCAGATTTTTAGTTAAGGCATAACTAAAAGTATGCCCCATAAGGCAGAATTTTTCCTTAAGACATAAATTTTTCTTTATACGGCAAACTTTTAGTTATGCCTTAAGGAAAAGTTTCGCCTTATTGGGCATACTTTTAGTTATGCCTTATGGGGCAAACTTTTAGTTAAGGCATAACTAAAACTATGCCTCTAAGGCGAAAATTTTCCTTGGCATAAACTTTGCCTTATAAGACGGAACTTATAGTTATGTCGGGTCCAGCATAACTTTAGTTATTTCTTAAGAAGTGTATGCCAGATCCGGCATACACGCGCCCAAGCCTTGCATTGCGAAAATATTTTTTTATTTTGTGCCTGAGCGGGGGTTCAAACCCAGAACCTCATGATTTCTACGCGAAACTCAGGGTTGCAACGCGAAGGGCAAAAATTAAAGACTAGGAATTTGAGAGGCAACAAATAAAGACCACCCCAAAAGAAAGGCAATCCTGCGAATTGCCCTTCTTTTATTTGGGAGATATGGCTCTCGGATTGTTGCAGAAATCTTCAAAGATTACAGTACTCACCGCTAATGGTGAAATCATAAAAAAATGCATGGTTTTGCCGGTAAAATAAATGACATTGGATTGAAGAGAGGGCTGAGAATTTGGAGCCCATGTTTTAAAGGAGATATTGATAAAATAATAATTAATCAAAAAAACATGATCTTAGGGAGGGCAAATCAATCCAGATATATTACTTTTTTATTAGTAATAAATAGAATAAAATAGTTGTTATAAAAAGGTTGAAATAGGGGAGGTAGTCGTAATATTGCAAACGTGAGGGGAGGTCAATGAAACGAAGCAAAACATGAGGGGAGATCTCTGAAATTTTCCCTTTTATTTATATACTGCAAATGTAAAATTAGTTTTTAACAGATATGTTAGCATATGTAAATTAACTTTAGTCACGCATGCATACAAAAAATAGTACGAAAATTAAGTGACTTCCTATGACCCCCTGAATATTTTTAGACTAGAATAAATTTCACCTTAAAACTGGATCGTCAGATTTTAGGTAGAACTTATTGTGAACCCACCGCCATGTGTACATTTTACAATTTTTTTTAATTTCCATTTTGATGCCATAAGCTATTAATCAATGTTGAACGGTGGTCGGATGGTGGTTTTCGGCGAGATATAGAAATTGCAGAGGTAGTAATGAAGAAGAACGGAAAAGAAGAGGAAAAAAAAATCAAAATAATGCTTATAAATATAAACTTTTAACATTTTTACTGCTCCGCTCGTTGAGAGAATGAAAGACACTCTCTTTGCCAATTCATCACTTAGGAATTTAATAATTAATAATACCAGTTAAAAAACTTTCTTCCATTTTGATGCCATAAGCTATTAATCCTGAAAGGGAGGAGAAGCTAGCAGCGAGGAAATACGCATCCCTTCGTTTAAACATTCCCTTTAATTAAGATTTAGGATTATAGATTAATAATAAATATTTTAACTTCACGCCTTTTCTTACACTGCACACAATTAATTTAGCTTCCTGACACAGATAACCTAAAATCAAATGCACTTAGCCCCAAGGGCGAAGCTACAATGTTACAGGGGGGTTCGGCCAAACCAGTAGCTTTTAATAGTTCCTTTTTTCCTATATGCTATCTCTTTTTTAAAAAAATAAAGTAAAATAGCTCACTCCGGCATTAGTGTTTCCTAGACTCAACCAACTAGTAAGCTTTTTTTTCTTTTTCTTTTTCTTATACGTAGGTTTTTTTTATTTTAACAAAACAAAACATAAAAATTGATGATTGAAAAATAAAAAAGCACCGTCTACACTAAAACAAAACATTCGACTGTTGGGTTTCTTCATAGACGCTCAAAGTAAAACCCAAAATTTGATTTTCAAAGAAGTTAGGGTTCTAACTTTTGTTGATCATCGGCTCAAGCTTATGCTTATATAGTGTTTCAGTAGTTTGTTGCTTTTTAATTTAATTATATAAAATACCGGTACTTGTTCGTTAGTTTGACGGTTGTTATACATGAGCTTGAGGTTGTTAACCTGTTTAAAATACCGAACTCCCAAACGTCAAATCCTAGCTCTGCCTCTGCTTAGCCCTATGAACAACTTGGGAATGCAGTTTATGTACCACGTTCACTTGAATTCAACACTCTTGACAAGAGTATAAATTTATATGCAAAAGTTCGCTAAGATTGTAATATGTAGTACCCTAGTAGGTCTGAAGCCATAATTTTGAAAATATAATAGGTTCAACGCAAAGGTTGAATCAAATCCTGGATCCCCTTCTGATTACAGCCAAGACAATATAGCCAATGCCGATTTCAACAGTGTCCCACTTTTATATATTTCACACACATTAAAAAGTTTACGGAAAAGACTCAAATATGCCATTGAATTATTGAAAATGACTCATTTATGCCACTCATCAATAGTTTGGCTCATTTATGCCGTCGAACTATCGGAAATGATTCATTTATGCCACGCATCAATAGTTTGGCTCATTTATGCCATCGAACTATCAGAAATGACTCATATATGCCATTTTTCATTAACGCCGGCTTTATAATACCAGCTATGACACGTGGCCTCTAATTAGAGGTCCACATCATTTAATTAAACCAGCCCAATTTTAAATCGTAAATTAATAAAAAATCTGACCCATACACCGACAACCATAATCTAGTTGGAGGCCACGTATCATATCTGGTATTGTAAAACCGGCGTTAATGAAAAATAACATGGATGAGTCATTTTGATAACGGGCGATGGCATAAATGAGCCAAACTATTGATGAGTGACATAAATGAGTCATTTCTGATGGTTCGACGGCATAAATGGCCAAACTATTGACGAGTGACATAAATGAGTCATTTCCGATAGTTCGATGACATATTTGAGCCTTTTCTGAAAAGTTTATATAGTTTATGCTATACCAATATGGTACTTTCTTTCTTATGCTTAGAACAAAGGACTATATAACAGAGAACTTAACTCCATCACTCCGAAAGCCCTCTATGCTAATCCTCAGCCATGTAATTTTAGAAAAAGGGTTGTTGCCAAGCATTTTGTGCCGATCCTCACTCATGCAGTATTCCTTTGTCGAGATTAAGCTTTCCACATAGGTAACGATGCCAAATATAATTTTTGTCTCTCCCTCGACAAGAATACCTCCCATACTATCATTCTTAGGATTGTATACAACAACCCTTTTGTTATAAAAAGCCTCTATTATCAAAGCTAGTTCTCCGGTCTCTATCACGAAAAATGGCACTGCAAATTCGTTAGGATGTATATGTAAATTTCTTATGAAAAGAAGGATGACGATGATTCCCTTACTCCATATTCCTTCATGACCAATATCTCCACACTGCCCTTATCATCATCAAGCGAGTCATAGAAAGGCATTCATTTAAAACTCCTAAACCAACTATAACATTCTCTTCTTGATCAAATTTAGGATTAGGGACCAGAAACATATTGGATTTTTCACACATAGGATCAAAATAAATTACTTGGTCAAGAGAACCAAAACGCTCCCACATATTCTTGTGAAGTTCATTATTTCCATCATTGTCATCATCTGCGCCATTATTCTTATCAAAATAGGATTTTTTTTTACCCTTACCCTACAATGAAGTCGTCCCTGCAATTCAATCCCATAACTCTCTGAGGAGATATCATAAGGGAATCCGATTTCTTTCCATTGTTTGTCTTCAAGACTAGCAACTATAACAAACTGATCACCATCATAGTTTAAGGTCTTAGACAGCATAATCAGAACTGCCTTGTAAACATTCTTGTAGAAGTCGAAACAAGGGCCCCCACGTGTATAATAGTCCTCATCGTTCCAGAAGTCAATCTCAAGCACTTTGGTGCGGAATCTGGTGGCGGGATTCCACAAGTAAATATGCTCGTTAACATTGAACAATATAAGACCTGACAAGAACCCAAAACCATATAACTACCTACGTAAGTCTCCCCATCACTGAGAGGATAATTGAGTTCTTCAAAAGTGAGTTGTTGGTTTATTAGTAGGAAGGAGGGTCTCTGTATCGTGGTTGAACAATCAACCAAGGCGATCACTCCTTGTGGCCGTTGATTGGAGAGCCCGAATTTTGGACATGAAATACAAGAACACCACGACTTAGAAACTCACTTCAATAGTAAAAGGGATTTCACTGGTAAATTTGATAGAATAATCATAGTGATTTCGTCGGGTATATCTTCCATTTTTTCAGTTTTGTTGTTTAACATAAAAATTACTCCCTCTGTCCCAAAAAGATTGTCTTAGTTTGACTTAGCACAAAGTTTAAGAAACAAATGAAGACTTTTGAAATGTGTGGTCCAAAACAAGCCTTTTATATTTGTGTGGCTGTAAATCATCTCATAAAGTTAAATTGTTTCTAGATATAGAAAAATGTCAATTTTTTTGGGACAGACTAAAAAAAAAAAGGAAGACAATCTTTTTGGGACGGAGGGAATAAAGGAAAGCTCAATCAAACAGATTTTTGTTTCCTTCCCTTCAAAGAACCTAACTAAAAGTAAAAGAAAGGACATTTGTCATTTTTGTGTTCACCCATCCAGAGAACATCGAAAGGTGTTTTTCCTCTCTTCCCAAAACAGGAAACTCGAATGAATTTTGATACCCACCCTGAAGGCTATTGCTAGTGCTTTTTCAGCAGATGGAGCTTGGTAGAACCCTGTTGCAGAGAAGACTGTAATTTTCAAGAACATTCTTTTATATGTGATGTCTATAATTGGTCTGTAACAGAGGCAGCAACAGTTTCAGAACAATTACATAGTTTTTGGGCAAATCAAACAGGTTACTTCTTATCAGTGTACACCCAGTTACTTTTTTCTTCTGTTGGTGTGTGTTTGAGATTATACTCTGTGTGGTCTATATTTCACTCTCACAAAAATCGATGTGATTAATTCTTTTTTGTGTAGTTCGTACTGGTTGGTTCCACAGAACTGTGATTCTCTATATTTTGTAACTGAACAGACACTCTAAAATCCTTTAGTCGCTACTGAATTTTAGTTTAACAAGAGTAGATGCTCTTAGACAAGCTCCCTTGTGTTGTCATCTTGCTTTAAAGAATGCTCTCAGCAGCTGAACAGGTAGATACTGATTTTTTTCTTCTTCGTTTTACTGCTTAATTTCTCAATTCGTCTTAAGTTCTCCAAGTTGCATTGTTTCTGTGACAAATCTCATGCTTGTCCAGAGTATTTTGTCATTATGATATGATAAAAGATTCATATATTCCTATTTTTCCCTCACTATAAATTTACAAAAAGAGTGGTTTTATTGTTTTGCAAAAGATTGAAGAGTTTAGGGTACAAGTCATAAAAAAAATATATGATAGGGTACAAGTCATAAAAGAGAGCATACATTAGGGGTGCAAAATGCAATGGATTCCAGTTTTTCTTTTAAAATTAGAGTGGTTTTTTTTGTTATGAATATATATCACTAGACATTGTGTCTAACAAGGTTTTTATTAATAATAATCAACCACGTTAAGTACAATATGAAATATGAAAACTTGCAAAAAAATAATTAATTCTCGTATCTCTTTAGAGTTTTGTAGTGTACTCTAAATTGATAATACAATCTGAAAATCTGTCATAAGAAAAACAATCAAAATTGCAATAACTTAAGCATAGGACCAAATTTTGTTGCCATAACAGAGGCCCTTTGCTTCCCCAAAACAGAACGCGCAGCTGATCAACCTTTCTTTCAGGCACTCGAACTCGTCCTTATTTGCTGTTGTACCCAACTGTCTTGACCAAGATAGACTGAAACGGCAAATGAAGTAATGCGTTATTTGCTGTTGTACCCAAATCGTTTCAATTATTCCTATGAATTGCAATGTAACACAATATGCAAAAGATAGATTAAAAGGGCACAACCAAGAGCGTTCACTCTTCCGATTATAACGGTCAAATACAGATTCAATTAGAATAATTGAAACGCAAATCTTGAGCTGGCCATCCTCTTTTTAAATGTATCAACACACATATGAATTGCAATGTAACACAATATGCGATGCCATATGTGATCTGCACAAGCAGTCCTGCCACGTAACCACCATAGGCATCATATGTGAATCTGTCATGATCATCTCCTCGTCACCCTCGCATGGATCGGTGGATAACTTTCCTGCCACATAAGTCGTGCGTTATCAAAGCTACTTCTCCGGTCTGTCCATAAGAATGATTTATTTCTAATTTCCGTATAACAAATACAGATATTCATGATTCCTTTACTCCATATTCCTTCATGACCAATTTCTCTGACACTCTTATCATCTTCCAAACAAGTAATGATACAAAGACCTTCATTTAAAACTCCCAAACCAAACTATAGCAATCTCTTCCTGATCAAACTTAGGCTCAGAGACCAGAAACATATTGAACTTTTCATGGATGGGATCAAAATAAATTACTTTGAAAAGTAAGCCTTCAAATTGATTTCTCCGGTAGAAACAAGACTTCGAATATAATCATAATGAATTTCAATGTGCTGTTTTCTACTGTGAAATGCTAGCTTCTTCGTCATTGTAATAGCAGATCTATTGTCGCAAAAGATATCTGTCGCACCAGCTTGTTTCTGATTAAAATCGGCAAGAAATCTCCTTAACCAAACTGCAACAAGTTGCTGCAATATTTTTAGCCTCGGGCGTTGATAAGGTCACCACTTCCTGCTTGGTAGAACTCTATGAAATTATGCCAGATCCTGCAAGAAATCTCCTTAACCAAACTGCAACAACTAGACATCAGATGTGCTTTTTCTATCATCAATGCTACCTGGCCAGTCACTATTTAGTAAAGCCGGTTAATCTGAAATTTGGGATCTGCTATTGACAAAGTCAGGAATCGATATATGTAAACAAAATATTGATTATTTAGCCTTTTGGACGCTAGTGCTCGGTTATTCCCCCTTCTGTTTGTTCCATGAACAGCTGATAAGGCCTTCTCTCGATATCCATGTTTGACAAATACAATTTTCCATCAAAGACACACTGATTCTTAGTATACTTAATACTTGGATGCCAATTTATAGGAGACACATCAAAGCAGATTCTTTTGTACTACTTTCATCTGCAAATAAACACCAAAAAAGCTGCTTTAAAAACATATATATATTTCACACCTTACAATCCATGCTATTCCAATATGGTACTTTCTTTCTTATGCTTAGAACAAAGGAATATGAAACACAGAGCTTGAATCCATTAATCCAAAAGCCATTTATGCTAATTGTCAACTATGTCATTTTTCAAAAAAGGGGTTATTTTGAATCTTTGGCGTCGCTCCTCTCTCCAGTAGTATTCCTTTGGTGAGATCAAGCTTTCCACACAGGTAACCATGGGGCCAAATATAAATTCCGTCTCTCTCAACGGCGAGAATGTCTCTCATATTATCATTCTTAGGATTATATACAACTGATAGAAACTAAGAGTCCATCAAAACAAATAAGGGACCGGGTTCTTTATCTGTTCCCTCAAGCAAAAACGGAAAGTAAACGAGACACGATATTTACGTGGAAAACTCTTTGCTCAAGGGATTAAAAACTATGACCTACATCAGTAGGATTTCCAACTTCACTAACTGAGCAACGTTTTCAGATTACAAGTTTTTTGCAACCTACGAATTAACCCACTAATCCATTCCCTTATAATAACTCTATTGGAAGCAAAAACCCTTGACTAACTCTAGCCAAGAACCAACTGATTCAACTAAATCTAGCTGAACCTTAACTCACCATAACTAACTATCGTCGGGTGTTTACACAAAGAGCTTGATAAAACCAAATACCTACTAAACCCTTCTTAAAAGAAGTGTCGGTTTACAATATCAAGACCAAGAAGACAAAGACTAAACAACCTAGGATTTAAGACATCTTCAGTCTTGGGATCTGATCCTTGAAGTTATTTGGTCGTGATCTTGAAAGCTTAGAGAAAACAGTGGCGGTTGCTCTTTTCAACAATGAAAATAATATGATTTGAAGTGGTAGGTTAAACAAATGCCCACATATTGTTTATATAGGGAACCTGTCACACCCCAACCTTGGGGGAGCGGCCAGCACCCGGCACCCGAAGGGCTGAGCGAACCAACTGTGATATCTAAACTCTGTAACGTGAATCATAGGCCGACAAGGCCGCTGAATAACAATAGTAAGAAGTATATCATAACAACTTGCAAGCAGAAAAGGCCCAACAACACATATATGCATAACAAGGGCCAACAAGGCCATAACCAAGAAAAAAAAACTAGTCAGAAGGCCGGCAAGGCAAAACACAATACCTGTACACTGACTGATAGTCTGTAAGCCTCTAAGAGCACTAATATGCATCAACTGGTCAGGACAGTGGCCCCGACGTACCCATAGCCATACTCTCTCTCTCTATATATGCATGCATCCTATTTAATGACTCTGACCAGCAACTCCGGAGAATGGAGTGCGAACATCCCTGCTGAACTTTGATATCCTACTGAGAAAGGTACAACAATCCGTCTACCGTACCTGTGGGCATGATCCCAGCGCACAAAATGCGTCAGTACGAAAGATGTACCGAGTATGTAAGGCAGTAAGCATAAACATAACATAAGCATAAGAGACACAGATAACTTGGGAAAAGATGTAGAGACAACCTGAAACTCTTAACGAGGCCACTGAGGGGGACCATAATCATGACATAAATGTAAATGCATGCCTGTAAAATCATTCCTCGTTGTGGAGGCATATATCATATCATATAACAATAATAATGTCACGCCCCGAACCATGGCCTGGATGTAACACGGCACTCGGTGCCTGACTACATGTGACCGAGCGAACCACATGACTTGCTGAACTAACATGATTTCATATTATAAGCGGAATATGACGTGAATGCATAATGAGCCTTTGTAAAACATAATAAGTCATAATACATAATAAAGTACTTGTTAAACATGAGTGTGCCAAAATGGCTATATGACTCCAAATGTCTATCATGACATAACTGACTTGTCTAGTCTATGAAACCTCTATTATGAGTCTGACTGGAAATCATAATTACTGGGACAAGGCCCCCAGCATACCTTTACATGCAAAACTACATAGAGAATACAATGCTTAAAACCCCGAATGAAATGGGGCTCACCAATAAGCTGGTACGGGCAAGTCTTAATGATCATAAGCGTCGTCCTGTAAATCCGTACCTGTATCGTGAAATACAGGCCCCCGGGCAATAAAAGAGGACGTCAGCACATTGAATGTACTGGTATGTAAAGCAACCGGAAGAACAACATGGGACATAGAATAACATGATAAGAACTGAAAACTGGGACATGAACATGAGCATGATCATGAGTACATAACATGGAATTGAAACTGAAACTGAGTACTGAAACTGAACATAAAACATGAGTACTGTAAGCATGAGATAATCTAAAATGATCTGTAATAATCTGTAATACCGACATAAACCACCACGGGGAGAAGCGTGGAGTCTGATCTCTGCCCGATCAGCTAAGCCATCTCGTACCTTGCCGGGGCACAAGACATGAACATAACATGAATGGATCCAAATCCCTCAATGGGGAACATATGAAGGAATCGTCCTACTGGGCGGAGCGATTCTTATCCTACGTTGGCATACGTAGTTTCAGGCTATCTGAGCCTTCTCGGTATTTTAACAACTCCCGAACATGAAAATAATATAGTTGGCTAAGAAGCCCATGACTTTCGTGAATTAACTTGTACTTGTCTTGAAATCATGATTTTCACGAAAGGACTTGTAAACATATTTTCATGAAATAACTTGTAAACTTGATCATGAGAAATACCATAATGCATAATCATTTGTTTGTAGTTGACTTGAAAACATGTTTATAACTTGCAAAATAACTCATGCAGTTTCATATGAACATAATGAGAACACATGAGAAAGAATTCATGATTCATGGATTAAGCTAGGATTCCTAATGTCCGAAATGGAAAGTTAGGAACACAATCACGAACAAGTATACGGAATTCATATACATACATACATAATTACGGGCTACCAATATGTTGGGTTTAATGCCCTAGGATTTGTACTTCATAGATATTACTAAACGAATCATGGGGAAGAACATAGAAGTTCCCACATGTGGATGGAAGTTCTACATACCTTAACCTTCCGCTTTTGAGCGTATCACAATGTCCTTCACCCCCTTCAACTTCAATCTATAGCATACAAGTCATAAGGATTCTATATTAGCAACAATATCCATGTTTTGTTCATCTAAGCATTTTATCAAACACTTAGTGGGCATGAAGCTCTATAACCTTCATTAATGGTGTTTTCTTCACCAAATCCCCATTCTTTTACTTCTAGTCATTTCTACAATCCCATTTAGATGCAATTAACATCATTCTTCATAATCCATATGAATACAACAATCCCAAATCAACAATCCAACAATTCTAACATAGTTCATATAATTATCTTCAACAAACCCAACTATCATTCTCCCAAGAATTCATAAATTCACAACTACAAGTGATTTGGGAGTAGAAATATTACCTTTTGGGTAGTCACCACGAAATCAACACTCCCGAGTCCGATCTTTAGCTTAAAATGACGACCACAACTTGTACTACAAATTATCCTTTACGAGCTTTAGGATTTGGGGCCTTAAAATTGGTTGATTTCCTCCTTCTTCTCTCTAGATTCCCTTCTCTCTCACTTCCTCTCTCAAAAATTCTGAATTTTGGAGAAAAAGTGGGCTGCTAGGGTTTGTTTTTCTTTATATACCAAGGGAAAAATGGGTTGACCCAACTTGAAAACGGGTCGGGACTGTTCTGTCTTAAAACGTCCATACCTCCCAATCTCGACGTCGCCTGTGAACCCACAACCTATGGTTGGAAAGATATTTCAATAATCTACAACTTTCATTCTTTGAGTTTTCCCAAATTCTCAACTTACGATGGGGTTATGGCCTCCCGAAGTCAGTTGACCCGAATCTCAACTGCGGACCAAAACACGCCCACGTTACGGTACCGTAACACAGGGTACGGACCGTAACGTCTCGTCGTATCCTGATGAAAATTTCCAGAAACTTTCTGGAAATTTTCCCTGTGTTACGGTCCGATGTTACGGTCCGTAACACAAGGTACGGTCCGTAACACGAAGGGACGGACCGTATCTTGATGAAAATTTCCAGTGAGGTTCTGGAAATTTCGTCTGTGTTACGGTACACTGTTACGATCCGTAACACGAGTTACGGTCCGTAACTCGTCACCGTAACGCAAGCAATTTTCCAGCGAACAGGCTTCAGTCAAATGGGTATAACTCTTTGCACATATATCCATTTAATCCCCATAATATACCGTTGGAAAGCTTGTTAATAGGGCTACAACTTTCACCAAGGAAGTTCTTCCAGATTCACAACGGATCAAGGAGTTATCGCTGCCCGAAATAGGCCTGTCAACCCACTAGAACTTTAATGATATGAGCTTAAACTTAGTTCCAAGATGCGGGGTGTTACAATATCTCCCCCTTGGGACCATTCGTCCTCGAATGATGGATAATGGTTAAGAATATGGCTGGAAATGGCTTGATTACATGAACGTGAAGGAAACATGATATGAAACATGGAGACTGAACTAACATGACTTGATTACATGGAAACGTGAATACATGAACTTGAACGTGAAACGTGAGGCATGCATACATAAGGGACATGACATGAAAACTAAAGGTGTTTACCTTGAAAACTATCTGCCTGCTCTTCGAATAAGTGAGGATATCTAGATTTCATATCCTCTTCGGATTCCCATGTGGCCTCTTCAACTTTCTGGCTCCTCCACAAGACTTTTACTGAGGCTACTTCCTTAGTGCTCAACTTGCGAACTTGACGATCAAGAATGGCTATTGGGATCTCCTCATAAGTCAACCCGTCCTTAACTGTTATCGTATCAGCAGGAACAACCAACGACAGGTCTCCTACACACTTCCTCAACATGGACACATGAAACACGGGATGTACAGCAGCCAAACCTTGTGGTAACTCAAGTTCATAAGCCACTAAACCGACCTTTCGTAAAATTCTGTAAGGTCCAATATACCTGGGACTTAGCTTCCCTTTCTTGCCAAATCTCATAACACCTTTCATGGGTGAGACTTTAAGGAACACCCAATCATCAACTGAGAATTCTAAGTCCCTTCGTCTCACATCTGTATAGGACTTTTGGCGACTCTGAGCTGTTTTCAACCGCTCCTGTATTAACTTGACTTTCTCCATAGCTTGATAAACCAAATCTGGTCCTAACAACTCTGCTTCACCTACTTCAAACCACCCAATAGGTGATCTGCATCTTCGCCCATACAAAGCTTCAAATGGTGCCATCCCAATACTAGCATGATAACTATTATTATAGGAAAACTCAATGAGTGGTAAATGATCATCCCAATTACCCTTGAAATCCAAGACACATGCTCGCAACATATCCTCCAGAGTCTGGATAGTACGCTCTGCCTGGCCATCTGTTTGTGGATGGAAAGCCGTGCTGAGGTTCACCTTGGTACCCAATCCTTTCTGAAAGGATTTCCAGAAATTCGCTGTAAACTGAGCACCACGATCTGAAATAATGGACACTGGTGTCCCATGCAATCTGACAATCTCACTAACATACAGCTTGGCATAGTCTTCTGCTGAATATGTGGTCTTGACTGGCAAAAAGTGTGCTGACTTAGTAAGCCGGTCAACGATCACCCAAATAGAGTCGTGCCTCTTAGCTGAACGAGGTAAACCCGATACAAAATCCATATTGATCATTTCCCATTTCCAAACAGGAATATCAATATTCTGAGCCAAGCCACCAGGCCTCTGGTGTTCAGCTTTCACCTGCTGACAGTTCAGGCACTTAACTACAAAATCTGCCACATTCTTCTTCATGTCGTTCCACCAGTAAATCTCCTTGAGGTCATGATACATCTTAGTGGAACCTGGGTGAATAGAATACCTGGAATTGTGAGCCTCCGACATGATTCGCTCTCTGAGTCCATCTACATCTGAGACACATAATCTGCCTTGGTACCTCAAGGCACCATCATCTCCCCCTTGTTCAAAAGCTGTTGTCTTATGTTTGTGAATCCCTTCCTTCAGCTGCAATAAATAGGGATCTCTAAATTGTTTCTCCTTAACTTCAACGACCAAAGAGGAAAGAGCATTATTCTGAACAACCACACCACCATCCTCGGATTCCAAAAGTCGAACTCCAAGATTGGATAAACGGTGAACTTCCTTTGTCATAATCCTCTTATCCACACCCACGTGGGCTAAACTCCCCATGGAATGTCGACTAAGAGCATCCGCTACAACATTCGCTTTTCCCGGATGATAAAGGATATCCACATCATAATCTTTAAGCAATTCGAGCCATCTCCTCTGTCTAAGATTTAGCTCCCTTTGCTTGAAGATATACTGCAGGCTTTTATGATCCGTGAAAATATCAACGTGCACCCCATACAAATAATGTCGCCATATCTTAAGCGCAAAAACTACAGCTGCCAATTCTAAGTCATGAGTCGGGTAATTTCTTTCGTGAACCTTGAGCTGACGAGATGCATAAGCTACAACTTTACCATGCTGCATTAAGACACATCCGAGACCAACTCCCGAAGCATCACAATAAACCACGAATCCTTCGGTTCCCTCTGGCAAGGTCAAAACTGGGGCAGAAGTCAATCTTTTCTTCAGCTCTTCAAAGCTTCGCTCACAAGCATCTGACCATTGGAACTTAATTTTCTTTCGAGTCAACTTGGTCAACGGAGCAGAGATAGAAGAAAATCCTTCCACAAAGCGTCGATAATAACCTGCCAGACCCAAGAAACTTCTTATATCAGAAACTGAAGCGGGTCTGGGCCAACTCTTTACGGCGTCAATCTTTTGAGAATCAACTCTAACACCTTCACCCGAGATCACGTGGCCTAAGAATGCCACTGATTTAAGCCAAAACTCACACTTTGAAAATTTTGCAAAAAGCTCGCGATCCTTAAGAGTCTGCAACACTATTCTGAGATGTTCTGCATGTTCGGCCTCATTACGAGAATACACCAAAATATCGTCAATAAAGACAATGACGAATAAATCGAGATAAGGCTTGAAGACCCTGTTCATAAGATCCATGAAAGCAGCTGGTGCATTTGTCAACCCAAATGACATAACAAGAAATTCGAAATGGCCATAACGGGTCCTAAAAGCTGTCTTAGGAATATCCAATTCTTTAACCTTCAACTGATGATAACCTGTCCTGAGATCAATCTTGGAATAACATTGGGCGCCTTGCAGCTGATCAAATAAGTCATCGATCCTAGGAAGAGGGTACCTGTTCTTAATGGTGACCTTGTTCAGCTGACGGTAATCTATACACATACGTAAAGAACCATCCTTCTTTCGGACAAATAAGACTGGTGCACCCCAAGGCGAAACACTAGGCCTAATAAACCCCTTATCAAGTAGATCTTTTAACTGGGCTTTTAACTCTTTTAACTCTACTGGGGCCATTCTGTATGGCGGAATAGATATCGGCTGAGTATCGGGAAGTAAATCATCCAAACTCAATTTCCCTGTCAGGAGGGACTCCTGGAAGATCTTCCGGAAAGACTTCCGGAAATTCATTTACAACTGGAACAGATTGGAGAGTTGGAGTCTGAGCATCTGAATCTTTGACTCGAACTAGGTGGTAGATATAGCCTTTGGAAATCATTTTTCTAGCCTTTAGGTAAGAAATGAATCTACCCATGGGTACTGCTGAATTACCCTTCCATTCTATGACTGGCTCCTTAGGAAACTCAAATCTTACCACCTTAGTTCTACAACATACTGCGGCATAACATGAAGCTAACCAATCCATACCCATGATCACATCGAAGTCTACCATTTCTAATTCTGCTAAATCAGCTATCGTTCTGCGGTGGTAGACTAAAACTGGGCAACCCCTATACATATATCTAACTGTGAGTGATTCCCCAACGGGGGTGGACACCTCAAAGGGTTCATACAATTTTTCAGGTTCAATACCAAATTTCTTAGCAACAAAAGGGGTTACATACGATAGAGTGGATCCTGGGTCAATAAGGACATATACATCGAAAGTGAAAACTGTTAGAGTACCTGTAACAACATCTGCTCGAGCTTCTGTATCCTGACGACCTGTCAATGCATACATGCGGTTTCGCCCCCCGCTTGTGTTTCCAGACCTAGCTGCATTGTCCCCTCGCTGGGCCTGATTATTACGAGGGACTGCTGGATTGGTGGGCTGCGCCACGTTGCCTCCGGTACCTTGCCTAGCTGATGGACAATCTTTCTGAATATGGCCCCTCTGGCCACAACCATAACATACATTCCTGCCCATGAGACACTCACCTAAGTGTTTCTTATTACATTTGCCGCATATCGGATAATTATAATTCGACTGACCCCCACTAGTTTGAGAGTACGAACTTGATGGCCTGAAATTCTGCCTCTTATCATTGCGGAGCTTAGGAGGTGCCCACTTGCTGTGGACGGAGCAGGTGCTGCTGACCTGTTCTTGAAGAAGTTCCTATTTCGGTTCCCGCTGAACTGTCCGGTAGATTTGACCCTCTTGTTGTACTCCTTGTCTTTCTCTTTTTGTAAGGCTTCTTCCTCCCTTAGCCTTGTCTCCTTGCCCTGCACAAAAGCAACCATCTTGGAAATAGTCATGGTCCCATTTTGTGCAACAATATTGGCTCCATCATACAAATGGGAATCAAGACCTCCCACGAATCTTCTCACTCTTGCCCTCATATCAGGTACCATGTGTGGGGCATGCTTTGCCAGACTAACGAATTCCAGATAGTATTCTTGAACTGGCCTGCCATTTTGCTTAAGTTTCAGGAACTGTTCGGCCTTAGCCTCTCGGAGCTCTATTGGCATAAAGTGGTCTAGGAATGCGCTAGCAAATTCATCCCATGTAGCATCAGGTGCACTCTCACCTCGGGACAATTCCCAAGATTCATACCACGTGTTAGCAATGCCCTGTAATTGATGAGCTCCAAAAGTAGCTGCTTCGGTTTCGGTAACTGTCATAATCCTGAAGATCTTTTGGAGAGCGTCAATGTAGTCCTGGGGATCTTCATCCTTTTTCGTTCCCGTGAATACTGGGGGATTCATTCTGAGAAAGTCCTTTGCCTTAGAAGACTCCCCATTACCTCCTGAACTTGATCCAGTTTCTTGACGTTGGGCCTGAGCTGCTACTAGCTGGGTGAGCATATTAATAGCACTCCTAACATCCCTATCCGAAGCATTAGGAGGTGTAACAGTAGAGGCGGTTGGAGTTGTTGCCTGAGTCGGAACAGTATCTTCGTGAGCTACTTCGGCGGCAGCCCTTTGGCTAGTGGCTGTGTTTTTCTTCTTGTAAGTTCCTTTGTAAGGCATTTTCTGAAAACACGTATACGCACGAGTTAGGAAACCATCATAAAAATACTGCTCTAACTACACGATCTAGAATATGAAAGAAATGAGACAATCCTGAATGTCTTGGTGGTCAACTGTTTATATGTGTGGGGCCCTCACACATATAAAAGAGACCCCGCTAGACACGGTTTCATAGACTCCCTAAAGACACTTGAACCTAAGCTCTGATACCAAGCTTTGTCACGCCCCGAACCATGGCCTGGACGTAACACGGCACTCGGTGCCTGACTACATGTGACCGAGCGAACCACATGACTTGCTGAACTAACATGATTTCATATTATAAGCGGAATATGACGTGAATGCATAATGAGCCTTTGTAAAACATAATAAGTCATAATAAAGTACTTGTTAAACATGAGTGTGCCAAAATGGCTATATGACTCCAAATGTCTATCATGACATAACTGACTTGTCTAGTCTATGAAACCTCTATTATGAGTCTGACTGGAAATCATAATTACTGGGACAAGGCCCCCAGCATACCTTTACATGCAAAACTACATAGAGAATACAATGCTTAAAACCCCGAATGAAATGGGGCTCACCAATAAGCTGGTACGGGCAAGTCTTAATGATCATAAGCGTCGTCCTGTAAATCCGTACCTGCATCGTGAAATACAGGCCCCCGGGCAATAAAAGGGGACGTCAGCACATTGAATGCACTGGTATGTAAAGCAACCGGAAGAACAACATGGGACATAGAATAACATGATAAGAACTGAAAACTGGGACATGAACATGAGCATGATCATGAGTACATAACATGGAATTGAAACTGAAACTGAGTACTGAAACTGAACATAAAACATGAGTACTGTAAGCATGAGATAATCTAAAATGATCTGTAATAATCTGTAATACCGACATAAACCACCACGGGGAGAAGCGTGGAGTCTGATCTCTGCCCGATCAGCTAAGCCATCTCGTACCTTGCCGGGGCACAAGACATGAACATAACATGAATGGATCCAAATCCCTCAATGGGGAACATATGAAGGAATCGTCCTACTGGGCGGAGCGATTCTTATCCTACGTTGGCATACGTAGTTTCAGGCTATCTGAGCCTTCTCGGTATTTTAACAACTCCCGAACATGAAAATAATATAGTTGGCTAAGAAGCCCATGACTTTCGTGAATTAACTTGTACTTGTCTTGAAATCATGATTTTCACGAAAGGACTTGTAAACATATTTTCATGAAATAACTTGTAAACTTGATCATGAGAAATACCATAATGCATAATCATTTGTTTGTAGTTGACTTGAAAACATGTTTATAACTTGCAAAATAACTCATGCAGTTTCATATGAACATAATGAGAACACATGAGAAAGAATTCATGATTCATGGATTAAGCTAGGATTCCTAATGTCCGAAATGGAAAGTTAGGAACACAATCACGAACAAGTATACGGAATTCATATACATACATACATAATTACGGGCTACCAATATGTTGGGTTTAATGCCCTAGGATTTGTACTTCATAGATATTACTAAACGAATCATGGGGAAGAACATAGAAGTTCCCACATGTGGATGGAAGTTCTACATACCTTAACCTTCCGCTTTTGAGCGTATCACAATGTCCTTCACCCCCTTCAACTTCAATCTATAGCATACAAGTCATAAGGATTCTATATTAGCAACAATATCCATGTTTTGTTCATCTAAGCATTTTATCAAACACTTAGTGGGCATGAAGCTCTATAACCTTCATTAATGGTGTTTTCTTCACCAAATCCCCATTCTTTTACTTCTAGTCATTTCTACAATCCCATTTAGATGCAATTAACATCATTCTTCATAATCCATATGAATACAACAATCCCAAATCAACAATCCAACAATTCTAACATAGTTCATATAATTATCTTCAACAAACCCAACTATCATTCTCCCAAGAATTCATAAATTCACAACTACAAGTGATTTGGGAGTAGAAATATTACCTTTTGGGTAGTCACCACGAAATCAACACTCCCGAGTCCGATCTTTAGCTTAAAATGACGACCACAACTTGTACTACAAATTATCCTTCACGAGCTTTAGGATTTGGGGCCTTAAAATTGGTTGATTTCCTCCTTCTTCTCTCTAGATTCCCTTCTCTCTCACTTCCTCTCTCAAAAATTCTGAATTTTGGAGAAAAAGTGGGCTGCTAGGGTTTGTTTTTCTTTATATACCAAGGGAAAAATGGGTTGACCCAACTTGAAAACGGGTCGGGACTGTTCTGTCTTAAAACGTCCATACCTCCCAATCTCGACGTCGCCTGTGAACCCACAACCTATGGTTGGAAAGATATTTCAATAATCTACAACTTTCATTCTTTGAGTTTTCCCAAATTCTCAACTTACGATGGGGTTATGGCCTCCCGAAGTCAGTTGACCCGAATCTCAACTGCGGACCAAAACACGCCCACGTTACGGTACCGTAACACAGGGTACGGACCGTAACGTCTCGTCGTATCCTGATGAAAATTTCCAGAAACTTTCTGGAAATTTTCCCTGTGTTACGGTCCGATGTTACGGTCCGTAACACAAGGTACGGTCCGTAACACGAAGGGACGGACCGTATCTTGATGAAAATTTCCAGTGAGGTTCTGGAAATTTCGTCTGTGTTACGGTACACTGTTACGGTCCGTAACACGAGTTACGGTCCGTAACTCGTCACCGTAACGCAAGCAATTTTCCAGCGAACAGGCTTCAGTCAAATGGGTATAACTCTTTGCACATATATCCATTTAATCCCCATAATATACTGTTGGAAAGCTTGTTAATAGGGCTACAACTTTCACCAAGGAAGTTCTTCCAGATTCACAACGGATCAAGGAGTTATCGCTGCCCGAAATAGGCCTGTCAACCCACTAGAAGTTTAATGATATGAGCTTAAACTTAGTTCCAAGATGCGGGGTGTTACAAATAAATCCCTCTATGGGGTGAGCTTATCATCATAACATCATCTCTGCCCAACTGATCAGTGGTAATGCACAGCTACGTGCCTACCCGGCCGCCTACAACACGGCTCGGTAAAGAAAGAAACATGTCTAGGTGCACATATAAGTGCCAACCCGGCTGACTATAGCGCGACTCGGTAATGAAAATAAATACATATATATATATATATATATATATATATATATATATATATATATATATAAGTGCAATGAAAGACTGACCTCAGAAAAAATATCATGGAAAGAGTCGGGGTGACCTATCGTCGTTATCTTTCGAATATCATTATTGTCGCTACGTTTATCATTATTTGATCATTAGGCCAAAGAAGTAAAAGTACAAGGAATCATCTTGTTATGAATTATTCACGAAGCCAAAGTTCGCCAAACTTTTAAGAAATATGATTGACACAACTTTTATCGGAAAGAGTGTGCCAACGAGAGGTTCGTTGCCTTGGAGCAATAGCCAAGAAGATAAGGATTAACTCAATTAAAGGAAGTACAATCAACTCAACTTTGATGTGAAGAGTACCATAACTAATATCATTCTTCATTCGATAAACAAGAGGGATACGAAATGTGAAAGGTACTTCAATAGAAGCTATTCATGAGAAAAGGGTAAGCTTAACCATTTTGGGACATAATCGACGCAAGTTGAACGGAAAGTCTTTTATTCGACAGCCAAAAGGAGATGTGGACCATAATTTGGTACAAGTCATAGATGAGTATGCGTCAGCTCAATTATCGTGGAACGCGATTGATCCAAGTTAGCGGAACAACTTTTCAATGAAAGGTCATTTGAATTCTAGTCATGCCACAAAGAGAATAGAAAGCCCTACATACCTCATCGATAGAGTTGTATAAATTTCCCCGAGTCCTCGAACGTCTTGCGAATGATTTCCTACATAATACAGACTATTCAAGATCAAAACCAAGGTCATAGCTTATAGAAATCTTTATTTAGACATTTAATCGAGCAACTCATGGGCGTGAATTTATAGCCCTTTTGTAATTTCCTCGTAAAACGCTACCAAATTCTACTTTTCTACTCCTCCTCGTCAGTAAGATCCAATCCATATCAACACAGATCCAAACAACACGTTAAAACCACATAAAACAGCCGAATTATCAAGCCAAGTCCATAAGAGTTCACAAGAATTGTCAAAACTTATTCTATGGGGTTTTCACCAAATTTCTAGGTTTAATTACTTGTAGAAGTTCAAAGAGATCAAAAGGAAATTAAAATATACCTTAGATGATCAAAATCACTCCAAACTACAAGTTACTTCAAGGTGAAGTTCTTATCCGAGAAGCAAATTAGCGAAGAAATCACATTCCATAATTGCCATGGTTTTCTCCATGTTGAAGTTGTTTGATTTGCTTTTAGGAGTGTTTGTGATTGATGGGAGAAGGTTTGAGAATATTTCTTAGGGTTTGCTGATCCTTTTATGGTGAAGAAAATGAAGGAAATTTCGTCCAAGGTATGTATATATATAGGGGCAAGATGAAGCCACCGACTGTGTTCACTGTTCACGCAGCAGTTTGTGTCCTTGGACGAAAACGCGAATATATCTCTACTCCGATGTTGTATTGACAAACGGTAAATGCGCTGGAAATTAGACTCATTGACCTTTGATTTGGTAGGTGGATCACCCCGTAACTCCAAGTATATTGAGAGAAAAGCTCCGAGACATCTGACCCAAATTTCAGTGAAATTTACAAACTTAACTCGCGACGCCCTTTGTCGACTTTCGTATTATAGCTCGTTTGACTTCCAAACTTAACAAGAGACTATTATACAATTAAAATACTTCATATCATTACTTTCTTAGCATGTGGAGCACTCTTAATCTCACCCAAAAGTACAAGTTATCGTATTCCAACTTGCGGACTTTTGACGAAACTCATGCTTCTTTGATTCATTCACCCTCCAAATGTTCCGCCACTTAGTAATATTATTTATAAACTCTTGTAACCATTTTTATTAATAAAATAAATCCTTTTATCCTCAACATAATTTATTTTTGAACTTACGTCGACTAACTCATGATGCGACTTTAACGTGAGAAAATCCGAGGTGTAACATCCTTCCCCCCTTAAGAACATTCGTCCTTGAATGTTGAGGGATATTCTAACTTTTGGGATTTCTAAAAATTTCGGCAGAGTTTCCTCCATAAATAGGACTATTCAAAACATGTCAAACAGCCTAAACAAATGTCCAAAGGCACACAGGGCCACACAACAGCATAAACAATATTAATTTGGCCCCTCACGACCATATATTTATACAAAAATTATAATAGGTTAGCCATAACTCACTTCAACCGTCCTTTGCTGAAGTCTGCAACATACTAGCCATATCTGTCTCAACAATAAAATCAGATAAGATATATAAAAGTTCAATATATATAATTGGAAAGGAGGTATCTTATCACACAAGTGTCGGCATAAATCTGAGGTCTGAAACAAATGGGGGGGGGGGGGGGGGGGTATCCAGCCTTCACATCTTTCCTTATCTCCTTATGTCGGTTCCTCCACATTATCCTATTGGCAACACATTTTTTCTTTCTTTCTTTTAACTTTGTAGCTTGTAAAAGATGATTTTGAAGATCATGGGTAGTGATGGGGTACTTATGATATTTAGATCTGCAGAACATCATATAAACTACTTTAAATTCCTTAAGCATATTAAACTAATCAACTACTTAGCCAGTCCCACTGCAAGATAAGTTTACCTTTCCCGACGAATCTCAGTAGGCCTTTCATGGGTGGTGATTCCAGTGAAATTCCAAAGTCGGGATGCCGGTTACCCAAATAGACTTCCTTTGAGAAACTTATCCATATCACTAAGATGCCTAAAGGAGACGGGGATGTTAAGTCCTTCACCTTTTTTCATTACTTATTACTATTTGTTGTACCAAATCATAGGTCACGACCCGACTAGGGGCCGTGATGGGTACTCGGGGCTAACCACCGAGCACCACTCATTCCCTTACTTATCATACTCATTAAGCGTTCTTTTATCAGATTCATACGCAAATCATAGAAAAATCATTTTTCGTTTAGAAACATAATTACTTTTATACACATAAGCCCTTCGGCTATCAAAATAATAATACATACACAATAGTAGCATCGTGAGACCATACTACCTACACGTGCGTATCTACGAGCCTCTACTAGAGTACTAGACATATGGACGGGACAAGACTCCGTCGTGCTCAAAATACATATACATATATCTACACAAAAGAATAAACCAAATAGCACCTCCGGAACAATGGAGTGCTCTCAAGTAAGCTAACAGCTCCTACGATTCTGGATCACCTCCCTGTCTACCTGTGGGCATGAACACAGTGTCCAAAGAAAATGGACGTCAATACGAACATTGTACTGAGTATGTAAGACATGAATGAAATGAACATGATGGAAGAATCATAAGCCATAAGAGGAAAATAGAACCTGCATGAGTTTTATAGATGAATACATTTCATACATATATCATATATTTATATAATCATAGTAAATTTATCATCATAACGCGTATATCATCGCATCATCATCATCGTTAACCCGCGTCCGGGTAACCATCATACGCCGCCCACTAGTGGTGATCATGCCCGACCCTCTAGGCACTGTGTAAACATAGCAGCCCGCCTTAACGGTGACATACCCGGCCATTTAGGCACGGTGTAAACATAGCAGCCCGCCTTAGCGGTGACATGCCCGGCCATTTAGGCACGGTGGAATCGTATCGTCACATAATCATTCATAAACTTAACCTTTTCATACTTTGCATACGTATATCATAAACTTCTATTATCGTATATCTCATAGACATACCTTGACTTAGCATCACTATACATTTATCATCAAAACATACATTAGGACTTGAAGGCAACTATGGTTATGTCGAGGTGACATAAGGTCATGAACCCCCGATCATATTATGGAGTAATCATCAACATCATCTCTCACCTTGAAGGAACTAACAATTTAAGGTGAGTGTACACAAAGAAAAGCATCAATGAAACCATACTTAGAATTATTGGCTTCATGGACCTCTTACTTTACTTTAGGATTCTTTATACTTAACACATCATCATCATTATCTTGCTCGTCGTATCTCTTTTCTTTACCTCATACATACATGGCTCATTACATTCGTCGACTCGTAGTTCCTTTGTTTAGGAGGATTATGGAAATCTAGATGATTCGTGTCATAAGAGTCATGCCATAGAAATAAGGGACCAGCCTTACATACCTCTTTCGTTTAGCAGTTTTATCGCTTTATCGTTCTCCTTTGATGCTCGCGTTTCTACCTTCAAGAGGATTCGCATCAACATTAGTTAATCGATTACAAGAACGCGCTTACTAAAGCTAACGAAAATTGGGCAGCATTTCCTTTATTTATACAACTTTCCCCATATTCTATATCAACTCCCAAACATTCATAATAACATTCACAATATAATAGGCAACAATCATCATTCACCTATATTACCCACATTTCACAATTTCACTCCAATTTCTCCATAATCATGGTCATAGTTCATTATTGCATTTTCTCACATATAATACTTATCCCACGTTCTAAATGTCATTCATAACATACTTACAATCACAACACATCAATATTCAAAATTCACTCCAAACTACTATTCAGCAATGACACTATTCACACATTCATGACCCAATTTCTATATCTTTCTACAATCCAAGTGTTTTAACTTTCAACCCCTTAAACAACATAGAATGATCATAAAACTCACCTTGGATAATGGAAGAATAAGCTTGGAGTGGAAATTCTCTTCTTGCACAAAAACCCTAGTCCACTTCCCTTGGGATTTCTTGACTTAGATGAACTTTGGTAGGTTTCTTACACTTGATTTTGTGGGTTTAATGTAGTTGATCATGGATTTCTCTTGGTTTCTTGTGGATGGAGAGTGGAGAGAATTCTAGAGGTTTCTATGTCCAAAAATGGTAAAATAATGAGTTAGGGTCGAATTCGGTCTATTTATAGTGGTCCAAAAAATTCTGGACCGACACAACATGCTGCAAGCTTTGATAGACGCAAAGCGTGCTTTGCTAGCCGCATGTTGTGTCGCAGACCTCGCAACATCACCAAATTTCACTGTCACACTTGGCTGTGCAACTGCGTGGCCGCAAAGCGCGCTTTGCTGCTCGCATGTTGCGCCACAAAGTGCGCCATAATGTGACATTTTACCAAACTTCCACCGAAACTTAACTCTGATGATCCGACGAGTCTTAAACCTTCCCAAGGCTTTCTAAACATGGTTTGTCTCCATTATATACCCAAGATGGACATATCTATCCCCATGACCTCAAAAAATTTATCCTACTTCCCAAGGCTAGGACAATTAGCATTCGTCGAAACTCAACGTATGAAAATGAGAGGTGTAACATCATAACTCCATCTTCTTACCAAGAGTTACATACTCGGATGGTGGCGTTTAATACAGATGAACTCAAACCACCTATGTTACTTGTAAGTTTAGTATGAGCATATATATCTTCTTGTAAGGGCCTCTAGAATTGTGCATCTTAGTCTGGTAAGATAAAGACTGGAATCCTACGAGATTGAGTCATTTTATTTCTGTTTAATTGGGCAAAATCTTTCAACCATGAGCGTAGTTTGAACAGACCAGAACTAGTTCCACTCACGGTTTTTCAAGGGAATTAAACTCGCGATGGACGTTGCCTAATCTTGAAATAACACACGGTATTATAGCTTACACACTCCAACCCAAACTGAGTGTAATGGTTTCTTTTTCTAACAACCTGTCGGGCTTATTTCTTGGATTTGTTGCACAGTTGTGTGGCTTATTTCATCCCTATCCTCAGCACATAACGGGCTAAAGGTTCAATCCTTGTCGATACTCTTCATATCTTGTTGTCATATCCATTTTCACTTCTAGTTCCTTTCATCTACTAATCCCTTTGGTCCGGTCCGTATCATCTTATTATTAGCAACATTACTTATCTTTTCCTTCGGGACTTAATTGTACTGACGTCCTTAGCTTGAATAATGAATCTATCTTGCAATGGTCATATTGCATTCAGGCCTCCACTTCCCCAGTGCTCTATGTCTTAAATACAACTATGTATCTTCTCAATTTTCTTTTATTTATCTTAGTTATTTGGTCTTTGTCTGAAATTGCTATTTGTTTTCTCGAATCTGAACTTGCTTTGCAATTATCGCTACTCCCTCTACATTAGTCTTCTTTTCGATGACTATCCCATTTTTCATTCATGTATACTTTTCCTGATGTCTCCAAATTACCGGGTACATTAAACTTCCTTGAATAGCTTCCCCCCTTATTGGGAAATCGTCCCTTCAATATTTTCCAAAAACTTTACTTTATTATAACTTCTGTTCCTATCGTCTTATTCTTTAAAAAAAAAATTGTTGTATGTCAACTTACTTTCCTTCACCACATCCCTCGTATCGAAGAAATTCTTGCTTTACCCTTTCGTGTAGAGATAACATCCGTGTCTTTTAACATTTCGTCCTCAGTTAATTATCCTTCATAGTCAACCTCCTACTGCGAGCACTCCCTATATTCATATATATACTGATATATTTTCTCTCGTACCCGTTGGTGACTATTATTCGCTTTACGATAACTTTCACTTCCATTTTTGCTTTTATTCCTTCTTATCAAAATACTCCTTTATCTTAAGCTTTCATGAAAAAAATATTGTCTTGGATTAGTCACACTTTTTCTTATTCCTTTGTTGCTATTCGCTCTCTGTTTACAAGATATCAATGTCTTATCCGTTTTATAGAATCTCTCATGCTTCATTTCTTCTCAAGGTACGTTGTAAATGTTAATTTTTCTTCCATAAAGCTCACTTTCCTTCCGTCGTTTTCTATCCTCATCTCATCAGGCTTCCAAGTCCGCCGATTAGGATTATGTAGCTCGCCACCTTGCTATTTAGATTCTTACCGTAATCATCCTTTTTGTCCAGATTCTTGTCGTTATATTTTATCATATCTAGCCCGTTCCCTTTCTATCTTTCTATTAACCTTAATCCTTTATTTACTCCAGGAATCTTGTTCAAACACCCTTTCGTCACCCATTTCCTCTATGTTTATAATCCCTTCATGTCATGGTTGTTATACCCCATTTTAACCGGAGTCAAAATGGTTTACAACATCCCGGTAATTCCGGGGTTAAGTAAAGTACAGGAGTCGCCACCTAATTATTTATGGTTAATTAGGACACCTAAAGTTCATTAAAGTTATTTTCTAAAGTTAACTCCATTTTAATGCCTACGAAACCAAAATTCTAGGTAAGGGTTCAATTAATCTAAAGGGAATGTATTAAGCATCCTTTAAGATCCATTAACAATGATTAACCGACCGAACTTAATTAATTAGGCTTAAATGTGAGTTGTAAAAATGTAGGCAAGTATAAAATAAACTAGCCTTTAAAGTGTGTGCAATATAATAGTATGAAAATTAAAGTAGATAGTTACAGAAAGTTAGTATTAAATCGATAACTAGGGAAAAACAGTATTTGATCTCTAAAAAATGTAAATATTCAAATGGCATAAAGAAGCCTCCCGGAACGTCTTTGTATTAAAAGAGACATCATTCTTTTTTAAAATCATTTTCTAGAGTTTAAAATATCTTGCACAAGTTCAAATCAATTTGGCATCTTGATTCAAAGTCAACATAAGGTTTATGGCCATATTAATTTTTCAAACAAGTCATCAATTTTTAAAGAAAATGGTTATATCTAATAGAAGACCAAAGCTAAAAGGAGGTTAACAGATAGCAAATAGGATAGTCGAACTTAATGTGGCTAGGTTCACATATCGAAATGTCAAGTCCTATCTCTGTTCAAGAAATGCTAATTTTACCAAGTGAGTAATTCTAGATCAACTGTAGACTTTCCTAAGCACCTGAACCAAAACCAACATCAAAAAGAACATTCACAATACAAAGCAAAACACTTAGTAGCGGAATGTAACAGAATATTCATTATTCCCCTCGCCCTCTTTCGAATTTCCGCTCGGATATAGTTAGGGCGAGAGAAGTAGATGGAAGGAAAATGAGGAGAAGATGTGTGTTCTAGTTCCAGCAGCTACGTCGAGTCTCGGAGTGGACTCTTTGGCTTCGATATTCATGTAAACAAAGAAAAGTAACAGAAGATTAGAGTAACGATATGGTTCTTTTTTTTTTTTTATAAAAAATAAGTAAACGAAGTAAAGTAGCACTATCATTCAATTCACAACCCATAAATTCAAGAAAGCCACTGCAAACATATGCATGAATAAGGACCTTAAAGACATGAACAATTAATCAAATTTTCGCACTAAAATCTACATATGAATAAATAAAGCAACACGCTCAAAACAGGAATTCTTAACAACGAAGCAGTTAATTTTTTCTAACAAAAGTAAACTTAGCCTTCAGGACCAGTAACTATTTTGATTTTTTAAAAAGAAGATAAAACCTGGTTATTTTTCATGCCTTAAGGGTAAAAAAAACATGGGCAGCTAACTACTTGAAAATAACACAAGTCCAAGGTTCCATTCTTTTGAAGATAAAGATTGAAATTTAATTGTTCTTTAGAGTTTTGAAATGTACTTAGCTATGAGGAGGAAAACATGGATAAAGGGATTCCAAACATTACACTATATTTAACTCCCAATCCAAACCCCCTAAACTTGAGGCGTTCTTCTCTATACTTGTTCAAATGAGCAGTCCATTCAAACACGTACAACACATCAATTCTTAGTAAAACAGTGTGCAAAGAAAAAGACGACATGCATAAAAACTAGTTATTCCTTCTTAATTAGGTTAATGGCAAAGAAAGGGACATAGGTAGATCTCAGGGATTTCAAAATAATGAAGCAGTGCTAGAAATAGAGGTTAACATAAAATTAAACTATCCCATCTCCATACTTTGAACATGACTTTATTCTAGCTATTATAACTCAAACAAGCAGTTGTATAACTACAACTATATATATACTACAGTTGAAGGAAAATTCAACTTGTTCATGCTCTTTCCATAACTCAAGCAAAGAACGAAAATGGCAGGGGAACGACTATGATATATACATCCTATGGAGATAAAATGGAACCAGGAACTACAACACAAATCCATGTCCAACACATGAGGAAGAAGAAAAGTAATTACTCCAAATCAAACAGAATTAAACTAAAACTCTACACCAATGGAATAACTAAAAATGAATAAATAGAGATCAGGAGGAAAATCACTTATTTATTCTCTAACAACAACAACAACAACAAAAGAAAAAACTAACTATCGAACATGAAATTGAAAAGCACGCAGAACTGGAAAGAAACAATACTGGGAAAGAGAATCACATATTTAAGATATTTTGATACATATCCCTCCAACTCATGGAGGTAGATAACATAAACAATCTATCTCGAAAGGTAAAGACTTTAACGTCTCAAGTAAAACGTAAAGGCTGACTTCTACATTACATTAAACTATCAAAATCTGCAGCAAATCTTCCTATTATTAAAGAATACCTTAAATACGAATTCTAGTATAAACAATGATGATTAGACTTTAATAAGAATATGGTCTCTATATCAATCAAACAATAACCTTCAGGAGATTCATAACAATAGTAACTAACACCACAGAGTTAGATCACGAATGGTAACTACAAGCCATTGGAACATGATTTTTCTATGCTAACAGAATTTTAACAAAACAATAAGTCAAAATAGCATAAGATTTTACCTCTTATGGGTGCAGCGAACTAGGACGTCGAGGCCTCGAATCTACTCTCTCGTTATGAACAGATCCGAACCTTGAGCCAAATAAGTTCGAATGAAAGTGTTGAGGGTACTAGCGAACTAAAGTTTTCGTATTTCTTGTGGGATAAATAAAGTGAGAAACTGTAAAAAAAAAAATAGAGAGCAAGGATCTGCATCACCAGTAGAGTTCTTCTCCTCCGCGGCTGAGCTCTTGAGATAAATTTATAGGTGAAGTTGAAACTCTAGGGTTTCGTTTGGGCGGGATTTTGAAATTAAAAAGATTCGAGATTGAGTCAACTCATTCTAATCCGAACGTTGAGGTGAAGAGAGAGAAAAAAAACTTGTATGAAAATGGCCATGGCTGAGAAGAGCTTGGACCTTTCCTTGAAATGGAAAAGGGGAAAAAGAAGGACAAAGAGGCGTGGCTGTGTGTGAATTAGGTTTGAGGAAGAGTGGGTTTAATCCGAAAATGGGTTGCTCATCTGATGGGCCGTTTTGGTCAGGTTTGGGCCAATTTGGCCGAATTTCATGGCCTTTTCTTCCTTCAATTTAATTCCCTTTGGGTTCCTTAGTGATTAATACGTAGAAAATAAAGGATTTAATAAAGTATTGACTTATAATTAATTTAACGAGTACAAATCTGAAAATGAAATGATGATGAATCATTAAAAATTGTGATAAAGTAATGCTAGTAATGTTGATAGTAAAATAGTGAAGATGAAAGTAATAAGAAGGATAACAATATTAATAGTAGTAGTAAAAAAAATAGTGTTGAAAATAAAGTATTTAGCTCGTTAATAAATTTAGAAGCCCAAGGGAATAAATTGGAATAAAGGAGGGACAAAATTGGGTGTCAACAATGGTCTCCTTCGTATTCCTATTAATTAATGATTTTTTTATAGCATCTCCTCCTGCCAGTCCTTTTTCTTTTCCTTACCACTCCTACTAAAGACATCCTCTACAAATTTCACATGCGCATTAGCACAGGTCTCCAAGTATAACTGAAGTGATCGTCATACAAGCCCCCAAATTAAAACACCGACCTTTACTCTCTGTCAAGGTCTGCGACGCCATCTGCGGCTCCGCACATTCTGCCTGCGTCTCGCAGGTGGTGTCCTGGTGGTCGCAGGTTGTGTCAGCCTGCGCTGCGATACGGAACTTCCATCGAAACTTGCTTCCGATGTTCCTACAAACCTAAAACTTTCCCGAAATAATTTAACTATTCCGACTTATAAATTCCTGTTATGGTAATAGCGTTACCTTATATTCATAGAGTCATTGACTTTATTTTGCATCGCTCCTCTTTCACGCACTTTCATCGAGTCGTTGGCCATTCCCTCTCATTCTTCCTTAATTTATTCTTACCATAATGTCCCCCATCCCTGGGTAATTCCTTATAATTCAAATCCACAACAGAGAAGCGATACTATTCTCAACATAAAGAAGTCTATCAACTAGCCAACGAACGGTGAGCCTGCTTTAACATAGTTTTACGACATTAACCCCTTCTAACTCCCTTTTAAAATTCATTTTACACTATCAACCCACACATGAATACATATACGTCACATTTCCAGCCATTCAATATAACAAAACTCGCTCAACATATACACACGATACAACTATCAGTTCAAGTACACCATTTATCCATTTCTCGCATCTTAGATTTATGACATCATCAAATCATACACATAAGGAGGAAAGGATATCTTACCTTGGAACATCTTCCACAATACCAAATCACAACCTAACAATATTTCTTATGACTCTGTACAACAAAAGTAAGCTCAACATGTCAAGTTGTCATATAATACCTGTTTATAACACAACTTCATCATCTATTTCTTTAACTTACAACTTGTATTAACTATATACATCTCAAAATATTACGTAATCTCATCAACAGTCGGATACGAATTTTCAAATCTCGACAAATCAAGGCAGCCCATATACAGTACAAACAACTTCAACAGTCAGGTTTAAGACTTCTGATCGTTGCCTCATAAGTTATTACCGGGGACATACTTGAGATACTCATACTAGCTCATCAAAAATCATACACAAAAGATCATACCTTGACTGCCCTCGTTCAAACTCTTTACCTCTTTACTTCACTACAAGGTAATTTCCGAAGCTCTTGGATTCACTTTAAAGGATGGAAAGCGACTAATACCTTTCTTCGGCATCCCTGTTCAGTTTCTCTTAACCGTACTTTTCTTTTAGATCAAAAGGAAACCAAGATGAGATATAGAAGTTTAAATACTTGTGACGCCGCTCTAACCGCACGATCTAGATTTCAAGGAAGGTAACAACCTAAATGCCCTGTAGCCTCTTGATTATAAATGTGGCACGCTACACATCCATAATCAAGACTCTACTAGACACGGCTTATAGACATCCCTAGGACCGACCCGCTCTGATACCAAGTTTGTCACACCCCAACCTTGGGGGAGTGGCCGACACCCGGCACCTGAAGGGCCGAGCGAACCAACTGTGATATCTAAACTCTGTAACGTGAATCATAGGCCGACAAGTCCGCTGAATAACAATAGTAAGAAGTATATCATAACAACCTGCAAGCAGAAAAGGCCCAACAACACATATATGCATAACAAGGGCCAACAAGGCCACAACCAAGAAAGACAACTAGTCAGAAGGCCAGCAAGGCCAAATACAATACCTGTAAACTGACTGATAGTCTGTAAGACTCTAAGAGCACTAATATGCATTAACTGGTCGGGACAGTGGCCCCAACGTACCCATAGCCATACTATCTCTAAATATATATGCATGCATCCTATTTAATGACTCTGATCAGCAACTCCGGAGAATGGAGTGCGAACATCCCTGCTGAACTTTGGTATCCTACTGAGAAAGGTACAACAATCCGTCTACCGTACCTGTGGGCATGATCACAGCGCACAAAATGCGTCAGTACGAAAGATGTACTGAGTATGTAAGACAGTAAGCATAAAGATAACATAAGCATAAGAGATACAAATAACTTGGGAAAAGATGTAGAGACAACCTGAAACTCTGAACGAGGCCACCGAGGGCGACCAAAATCATGACATAAATGTAAATGCATGCCCGTAAAATCATTCCTCACTGTGGAGGCATATATCATATCATATAACAATAATAAATCCCTCTGTGGGGTGAGCTCATCATCATAACATCATCTCTGCCCAACTGATCAGTGGCAATGCACAGCTACATGCCTACTCGGCCGCCTACAACATGACTCGATAAAGAAAGAAACATGTCTAGGTGCACATATAAGTGCCTACCCGGCCGACTATAGCACGGCTCGGTAATGAAAATAAATACATATATATAAGTGTAATGGAAGACTGACCTCAGAAGAAATATCATGGAAAGAGTCGGGGTGACCTATCGTCGCTATCTTCCGAATATCATTATTGTCGCTACGCTTATCATTATTTGATCATTAGGCCAAAGAAGTAAAAGTACAAGGAATCATCTTGTTATGAATTATTCACGAAGCCAAAGTTAGCCAAACTTTTATGAAATATGATCGACACAACTTTTATCGGAAAGAGTGTGCCAACGAGAGATTCGTTACCTTGGAGCAATAGACAAGAAGATAAGGATTAACTCAATTAAAGGAAGTACAATCAACTCAACTTTGATGTGAAGAGTACCATAACTAATATCATTCTTCATTCGATAAACAAGAGGGATACGAAATGTGAAAGGTACTTCAATAGAAGCTATTCATGAGAAAAAGGTAAGCTTAACCATTTTGGGACATAATCGACGCAAGTTGAACGGAAAGTCTTTTAATCGATAGCCAAAAGGAGATGTGGACCATAATTTGGTACAAGTCATAGATGAGTAAGCGTCAGCTCAATTATGGTGGAACGCGATTGATCCAAGTTAGCGGAACAACTTTTCAATGAAAGGTCATTTGAAATCTAGTCATGCCACAAAGAGAATAGAAAGTCCTACATACCTCGTCGATGGAGTTGTATACATTTCCCCGAGTCCTCGAACGTCTTACGAATGATTTCCTACATAATATAGACTATTCAAGATCAAAACCAAGGTCATAGATTATAGAAATCTTCATTTAGACATTTAATCGAGCAACTCACGGGCGTGAATTTATAGCCCTTTTTGTAGCGTAATTTCCTCGTAAAACGCTACCAAATTCTACTTTTCTACTCCTCCTCGTCAATAAGATCCAATCCATATCAACACAGCTCCAAACAACACGTTAAAACCACATAAAACAGCCCAATTATCAAGCCAAGTCCATACGAGTTCACAAGAATTGTCAAAACTTATTCTATGGGGTTTTCACCAAATTTCTAGGTTTAATTACTTGTAGAAGTTCAAAGAGATCAAAAGGAAATTAAAATATACCTTAGATGATCAAAATCACTCCAAAAAAGGAAATTATAATATACCTTAGATGATCAAAATCGCTCCAAACTCCAAGTTACCTCAAGGTGAAGTTCTTATCCGAGAAGCAAATTAGCGAAGAAATCACATTCTGTAATTGCCATGGTTTTCTCTATGTTGAAGTTGTTTGATTTGCTTTTAGGAGTATTTGTGATTGATGGGAGAAGGTTTGAGAATATTGCTTAGGGTTTGCTGGTCCTTTTATGGTGAAGAAAATGAAGGAAATTTTGTCCAAGGTATGTATATATATAGGGGAAAGATGAAGCCACCGACTATGTTCACTGTTCACGCAGCAGTTTGCGTCCTTGGGCGAAAACGCGAATATCTCTCTACTCCGATGTCGTATTGATGAACGGTAAAATGCACTGGAAACTATACTCATAGACCTTCGATATGATAGGTGGATCACCCCGTAAATACAAGTATATTGAGAGAAAAACTCCGAGACATCTGACCCAAATTTCAGTGAAATTTACAAACTTAACTTGCGACGCCCTTTGTCGACTTTCGTATTACAACTCGTTTGACTTCCAAACTTAACAAGAGACTATTATACAATTAAAATACTTTATATCATTACTTTCTTAGCATGTGGAGCACTCCTAATCTCACCCAAAAGTACAAGTTATTGTATTCCCAACTTGCCGACTTTTGACGAAACTCATGCTTTTTTGATTCATTCACCCTCCAAATCTTCCGCCACTTATTAATATTATTTATAGACTCTTGTAACCATTTTTATTAATAAAATCAATCCCTTTTATCCTCAACATAATTTCTTTTTGAACTTACGTCGACTAACTCATGATGCTACTTTAACGTGCGAAAATCCGAGGTGTAACAGAACCAATGAGAGCATGTGAGGATCATGTGAGTTGCATGTGATATGGATAGGAATGTTACAATGATCCTTGTCTTTTTGCCGACATGCAGCTACTGTTCCGCTATGACTCTGCCTGTCGGAACAGTGCCACAGCCACTACAAGAAACAATATATGCGACAACAATTTTTTTTTTTGTTGCTATAGAATGATTATTGTTGCAAAAAGTACTTTTGGCAACAAAAAAAAATTGTTGCATGAACTTTTCCAGCGGCTGTTATTGCAATAACGTGCAACAACTTTTTTTTTTGTTGCCAAAAGTACTTTTTGCAATAATAATCATTACTATAGCAACAAAATTAAATTCTTTGGCAACAAAAAAAAATCATTTGCCAACAATAAAACTAAGTTGTTGCCAAATATAAAACTTTTTGTTGCGATATCTATATTTTCTTGTAGTGAGCTTTATAGCTGTCACGTTCGTACAGTGCCCAGAGGACCTAATCAAGGACCTGGTCCTTGGTGTATATGTCGATTATCAAAACTATGAAATGTCATAACTCATCAACAACAAAGACACAGAGCACATCACTGCAATTGTTAAAGGTGTTATAGTATTAATACAAAAAACCCAGTCTAGTTTCTGTTAATATGACAAAGTCGGTACTGCACAAAATGTGTATATTCGTGAAAAGAAATAAATGTTACCATCATGTACAAAACAAGATTCAACCATCTACCATCTTGCCAGCTTCATGATGATCGTTAACAATTACCAAAATGTCTTGACATAAACAAGCTATACATGTCAAGATAAAACAACTCCGAGCTACAAAATCTCATTCAACCTACTCAGCTGCTTGATCCACAGTCTCCTTGATGTCCCGCTGAACTTTTTTACCTAGCTAGTACGTCAAATACTTGACAGACCTTTTAGCCTCTGCTGCTCGGCTTTTGGCCTCTTGCAAGCGCCTTTAACCCTTTGGAAGCCGTTTCTCTGCTGCTAAGACCTCTCTGTTCCTTTCTACCAAGTCCTTTTTAGCTGCTTTAGAGACAAGCATCGTTGTCTCTCTTAACGCCATTAGATAGGAATACCTTTCCTCCATATCTTCCTCTTCTAAAATCTCATCCACATACTGTTGCAGCCAGGGGCGAGTTTAGGTGCAAAAAATGGGGCACGTGAACACATGGTCTCCCCATAAAACTAGGCATTTTATATATATATTTTCTAAAATTAGTATAATAGTATATGCCGGAACACATGCTACAAAAAAGCTAAATGGTGCACTTGGTTGAAGGTTGAGTTATTTAGCTAGAGGTCTAGGGATCAAACCCCACTTAATAAATTTTTTCCTTCTATATTTTTTAATGGTGAACCCATGTTCCAGAAATCCTATATTCGCCTCAAATTGCATAGCTTTAATGGAAGAAGAATTAATATCACTAGTTTTTACCTGCCTAACAACATCACTAACCACATCAAGAAAGGAGGCTCGGACAATAGGTGATTTATAGCGACAGTAGACCGTTAAAGTCACCATACTTGGCAAAAAATGGCATCAAGTATAGGAGCACTACTCACTGTTACTTTATAGCCATGCACATCCACCAGTTCACTGCATACGTCACCATCTTCAGGTATTGTCCAACTCATGATTCGTTTCCCTCTAGCCCAGATTTTGAAGCTTCAACCTTGATCCCTTTATTTTGGTGCACTCCTTTTTGAGTTAGATTTTGCTTCATTCAGCTCGAACTCCGTTTATTATTATGCAAAGAGGGTCTAAATGCGATATAAATAACTTACACTGTTGAAGGAGGAGTCGAATCATCAGTTGCTTTCCCCTGCCAAATTTTCTAGCATAGACAGGTATTATGAAATAAATACTAAGATTAGGTTTGTAACATTTCTATCACTTTGCCATGCAAGCTTTCTAGATTGCAATTTGTCATCTAACTTCTGCTGCAGTTTGCCATTCACGAAGACACTCTGAACCCTTTTAAAGACCAAAATGGTTGTCGTGCAGGGTGTAAAGGACTAATTTAGCTAGGCAAACGTAGAGGATTTAACAAGAGCCAATTATTCATAAATTAACTGCTAGGAGAACTTACATTTAGAATCAGTTTGAGCTTCAAAGAAGGCTGAGGAAAAATAAATTCATGCGAATGTGTGTCTCCGCTTATAACCGTCCTATTGAAAGTCTTAATTACAAGGAAGGGCTATTTCGTTCTTTCTGAAGTCATTATTTTCTTTCAGATAAGGTGATTGGATCTTAATACTTAGAGATTGCAAAATGTAAAGTGTAGTTCGAAGCAGATGACAACATACAATCTAGCAGAACTTTGATGGCAAGGATTAGTGTAGTGGACTATAATTGAAAGACCAACTTACCCTACATAACTTTGCTTTGCTGCAAACGATCTTCTTGCTTTCAGTAACAGGAGTTAGCACCACCACATCATCACCAACATTCAAAGTGTGCTCAAGAATGCAGAAAATAGGTCTCATAAAGTGAATTACACATTTCAGTCAATTAGATGCTTGAACTGAATAGGAAAGTAAGCTTGTTGCACCTACAAATTGAACTTCCACGGTTTTCTTTTCTTATTTATTATCCTTAGAGAACCTCAAAAACCATTTTCTGAATCATTAAAGACGCACACAACTAGATATTGTCTTAACCCTAGCAGTTTAAGATGAACATAAAAAAGACCTATCCATTCGATGACTTGGAAATGGATTAGAAAGTAAGCATATTTATACTTACAAAAAGACCTTCCACAGTTGAATTGTCGAGTCCAGTGGTAGAAGAAGTTTTCAAAATTGCTTATTCCATAACTCTTAGTCCAGTGGTAGACCGTCTTTGTCTTTCTCTCCTCAACATTATATGAAAATTGTTGTTTGTTTACTAGCTCATGCTTCTCCCTGAAATCGGAAGAAAGGAAGAATCACTAGATGCTAAGTATAATCTATTATTTAATTTGTGTAAATATAGACTAAAATAACAGAGCAAACTGTCTTGTAAAAGCCTTCCGTTTTTTATATTAGAATGATACAATCTAATAAAACCTGTTATTCAACTATACTAGAACAATTATATGAACAGAGCAATAAACAAATACATGTATCCAATTCTTTCCCTCGAACCAACTAGATTAGCTCCACCACAGTATCGACCCTTTTGTGTACATGAAAGTGAACAATGTTTACATGAGACGAGGCCCAGTAAGGACACTCAAAGCAGGATATTCCTATTTGAGATTCAACAAGAGACTTCACCTATGTAGGATTAATAAGCTGGTTAAACTAAATGGGCAAGATCAAATTTATAACTCATGTTCTTAGGTAGAGCAAGCCATACAAGGTTCAAGAGTAAATCAAGTAGAAAAGACTAATCGTTGTTCTCAGAGAATTCTTTCCTAACTCACGCTTCATGTAAAGGTAAGAGCTTTCTCCACGGAGAAGTTGAAAAGAGCTTAAAGCAAAAGCAAGAGGAAGACGAAAAGGTTTCTATTAGTATGTTTCAAGTAACTTCTCAGAAATAGTATGACTGGTGTTAAGGTTAAAGCTTATAAGAAATTGCTGAAAAGCTATCATCATGTTATAGTAGAGTTTGTCAAGATATGTTGAAGCAAAAGGAAATTATCAGTCTCACCAGTGCAGTACATCATACAAATACTAGGTAAACTTTACCCTGCCTTAGTCTATATTTTTCTTTTCTTTTTTGCTCCTTTTTTTGTGTTCTTATTTGAAATTATGAGGTTTTTCTTTGCAACAATTACTTTGGAAAGACTCAGAATAGAAATAAGAGTTCAATTACTTTTGTTATGTTGTAGGTATTTAGTGTGTTTATGGCGAAAGTCGGGAAATTTAGTAAAAAGAGCAGAAAAAGATGTGCAAAAAGTGGAAGTAACTGAAGATGGAATTTTATGGAGGAAATAGACGGTCCGTATATTATTTACGGTCTGTCAATGTGGGCGTAAATCAGTTACAGAAAAACTCCAGGGAAGAAAGAATTGACGCAGAAAAGTACGGACTGTAGAATATTTACGATCCGTAAATTTCCACGGTAGATCAACAACAAGAAGTCCAAGCCTGAAGACTGAATTCACAGTCAAGATATATGGACCGTAAAACATTTACGGTCCGTGAATGATGGGCGTAGATTATGAGAACAAGCATCAATTTTACAGACAAGAGCAAGAGATTTACGGACTGTATAATATTTACGGTCAGTATAATGATCCGACGGGGGAAATTTTGTCAACTTATTTTTCACGACTTGGACCATTATAAATACTTGATGTAGGGTTTTTGGTAGAGTATTATTCATCACATCTCAGTTCTATTAATCTAGCATTGAATACTTTATAGTTTTTGAAGCTTTTTGGAGAATAAGACAATTACAATTACTTTATTCTAAATTCAATCAATCTTAAGCATTATGATGTCTATTATCTTATGTTGTTCTTTCTCCAATATGAGTAGCTAAATCAACTACTATAGTTGTGAACCCTAGGATGGGTGTTATTTGACTGGGAATTGAAATTGATATATGCATAATGGATTGTTAGGGTTTAATTATTCTTTGTTCTAGATGGTTAGTTGATGGTTGCAAACATTAACTTAAGCCATAAACCTTGTTTTATTTAGGAAGATAAATAAGGGTTTGGTAAGAACAAGTAACAAGAACTCTGGGAGTTAACCCTCGTTTAATAGATTCGCTTATGGATAAAAGGAATTTACTTGGCACAAGATTAACCGTTCTTCATATACACTCTTTTATATTTGGGAAAATCATGAAGAGAAATAGTCCTTAACTATTGGAAAATATTAGGGATTCAATTAGAGGTTAAGTGTATTCATACAACGATCCATTAGAAGTATATCAAGATCAACCACCATAGCATACACTTTATCTAAAGGGGGATACAACCTTGCTTTCTTTTACCCATTTATTACAACCAAAAGCAATTAGTTAGTAAATAACCAATCTTCTACAAACTCAATGAAATATGAAACTAGACCGCAAGAAAGTACTCTACGACTTTAGTAATCTTTTCACACCGTATTCCCTGTGGGATTCGACCCCAACTTTATTGGGTTACTATATTTGACATCATCTGCTTTATGCCATTTAATAGGTGTAATTTGAACATATCAATATTCGCCTTTGTTTGGAATGAAGATGGATGAACAGACACTTGAGCCTAGAACTTGGAACTGATGAAATTCAGGTAAAACATGGAAGCGGCCGTTCAATCAAACAACATTCTTTTTTTTTTTCTTAACTCAAGGAGAGGGAAGAGGCCTTTCTAAGAAGGGCATGAAGGTTTGGCTCATGAACGAACATTTTCATAGGAAAAAATGTACAAAAGTGTTTCAGAATCGAAGAGGCAAATTGATTTTTGTTTTCATAGGTAAATAGATGGAAAGAGAAAAGAAAACAAGTCTTTCGTTGTGTTTCTCCGCCGAAGCACTCATTTCCGTTTCTCACAGAACAAGAAGAGCACTGAAATTTTGAAACCAAATTAACTTTTTGTGCTATTGAGGAACAATTTCTAAGAGTGTGAGTAGGACTGAGGTTGTCTTAACTATGTAAATTTTCAGGTTTGTCCTCTTAAAAATTAAAGGTATTTACATTACAATAATCTGTACAGATTCACTTCTTATCTGCCCATTTTGTTTTTTAATTTCATCTTTCCTCTCCATGTCCATGTAAAGTAAAGACAATAATACTTAATACTCTTTTCTCATCGTACGCTAGTTGTTGTAAGCGTTGCTTCTATAGTATAGTTACATGCATTGTTTTAAGAGGCAGGGCGCGAGGCAAGACATTTTACGCAGCATGTACGAGACGTAAGCCCCGAGACACGGGGCGTAAGTCTCATGGATCTACGGGGCGAAAATCTCATGTATCTTAAATTTTATAATTTTATAAGCAAAAGTATAATTTTCATTAAAATTTTTCAAATAAATACAATAGTATAGGAAACACTACTATAATTACAATTGAGAAAGGTAACGACACACAAAATGATAATAGCGAAGATATTTTTAAAATGAAAGCATCGTCCACTTCATCGTTGATCTCCACCTCTATTAGCCCTTCCCACAATCAACTAATATTCGCAGTAAGTTTTATTTCCTTTATATATTTCAAAGAAGGAAAAGTGTAAAATTTGTAAGAGAAATGACAAAAAATGGATAAATTAAAGTTGTTTTAGGAACATTGTGTTATGAAATCTCTATCTTATCAATTTGAGGCATAACATCTGAGAAGACTATTCATGGCAGTGTTATTTCCTGAGATTTGCTTTCTTTATTTGTATATTTTAGGAAAAATCACTACAACATGAAAACATGATAGCATAAATTATAAATATTATTTACTAATTATAAAAACAATGATCTATAAAAAATACTTTTAAAACAATGAAAATCAAATTTTAGACTCGCCCATACGCTTTTATGCCCGGGACTTACATTTTTGCGCCCGAGCTTAGGCCCCAAATGCTAATGCTACTCCCTATGGATATATGCCTTTCATTGTGCCCGTTTTCGGTAAGCCCCTCCCCAAGACTCGCCACAGGACTCGCCCCGAAAACGCCTTTGAAAACACTGGTTACATCAATTCAGTTTAAACTTCAGATAAGTTGTAATTCTCCTTTGATGATGCAAATCTGAGAAATACATATCAAATTCATCCTAAACAATAAATTACTGATGACTTTGACTTGTATAAAATCTGGCATGAGAAGTACGAACAACGAAAATATGTGCCGTAACACTACAAAAAAAAAACTGTTAAAAAGGAGATGAGAAAGATATAATTATTGGTTTGTAAAAAACCTAATTGGTGTTTTTTAGGGTACTTATCTTTTTATTTCAAGTCTTGAGGGCACTTCATTTGACTTACTTCTTTTGAAACATAGAACAATCCGTCAAGATAAAAGGACTAATGTGCCCTTGACTATTCACTGAACAATCCATCAAGATAAAAGGATAGATATACCCTTTAACTATCCATCGGCCAATCCGTCAAGATAAAAGGACCAATATATCCTTGACGGATTATTAGATGCAAGATAAAAAGATAAAGTACTCTTTATTTTATTTAATGCAAGAGTTATCTGTTACAGTTTGTATACATTGTTCCTTTTTTACAAGTTACTCGTTTTCATTCTCAAGTCTCCAAATTGAATTTGTAGAAGTATCTCAAAAATGGAAATTGCACATCCTCACTTGCTCATGGTGGAATTCATCACCATAATATCCCTCTCACACACGCAATAATGAACTTAGAGGATCAATTACTATATCTTCTTGAATTTTTACGTCATCCCATGTTTAATCCCCTTTATGTTTACTTTTTATTCATCTCTTATTTGCCTTTCTATATAGACATAAGAAAGATTACATTAACTCGCATTAAATGTAGGAGAATTTTTCATGGGATGAATGAGTCTAAATGATTTTATGTAACGCCATGCAATTTACATGTATGTCAATTCACCCAGACACTTGTGACATATCTTATCGATTTTTTCGAGGAACCCTAAATGTTGTCGGAATAAAGGATTGTCAACAAAAGTGTTATGTGTTGGTAAAAAGAATGTTAATGACTTTATTTTTGCCGAGAAACCGATATCTTGCTCTACAATTTTGAGGGAATCTCAGCCTGGTTGCCAAATAGCTCGACGAAGGAGGATAGCAATATGGACACTTACTTATATATATAATTCTTTGTTGTGTTTTTGAAGTACTTGTGCATCAAATACGATAGATAAAAAACGTATATGCCATTCCAGAAATCAAATTTAAAAGATGATCTAACACATATTATATCACCGGAATCAAGATTCACTTACAACGAATGCTTGTGATCGTAAAAATTAGGGTTGGCTCGACTATAAGGCCAATAAATCAATCGCTTGGGCCCCATTTTTTCCTTAAAAATGTATTTTATATATAAATTGTTGCCTCAACCGAAAGAAGTTTTTCAAAATTAAAATTGATAAAATCTTATCTAAGATCAGTAGTGTCTCAAGAAAGATTGAATGGATTAGATATATTATCAATTGAAAAGGAATTATTAGAACAAATCGATTATAAAATAGTAATTAATGACTTCAAATCTGAAAAAGCTAGAAAAGTAGACGTTAGATAATAAAAGGGAAAACTACGTATATACACATGTTAAGGAGAAATATTTACGAAACGTGACGATAGTTTTCCTTATTTACAAAACATAATGATATTTTACGAAACATGACGGATTTTCATATATTTTTCGTTTTTTATTTTATTTTCAGAAAATAATTTTTTTTAAAAAAAATATTTTAAAAAAATATTTTAACTTTTAAAAAAACAATTTTATATTTTTTAAAAACATTATTTTTTAATTTATTATTATTTTATTTTTTGCTCAAAGTCTTAAAAAATTACCTCAATTTTTTGTGTATGAAAGTTGTATGAAATGTGCATGTGTAAGTGAAATTTTTAATATAGTTTTTCATACACAAAATGTGAATGAAATTCTAAGTCTTGAGCGAGATAAACACATTTCATACCATTCTCATACATAAAATTTTGAGCGTAATGTTTAAGCCTTAATCAAGATATGTTTAAGACTTAATCGAGATATACACTTTCATACGTTTTCATACATAAAATTTGAGCGAATTTTTTAAGCCTTGAACAAGATATACACATTTCATACAAAAAATTTTAAGCGATTATTTTAAGTCTTGAATGTTGTATCAAAGTTGTATACAATGTTGTTGTAGTTGTATTAATTTTGGAGAAATCTAACATGAACTTTATACACGAAAATGAGAGCAAAATTCTAAGCCTTGAGCGAGATACAAATTTCATACCGTTTTCATATATACAATTTTGAGCGGATATTTTAAGCCTTGAACGAGATATACACATTTCATACACTAAATTTTGAGCGAACTTTTTAAGCCTTGAGCGAGATATAGACATTTCATACAACTTTCATACATAAATGTTTGAGCGAAAAAAAATAAAAAATATATATATATTTAAGTATTTTTGTTATAGGATTTGTAATGTTATGTTTTGTAAATAGAAAACTATCATCACGTTTCGTAAAAATTTCTCCTTAATATGTATATATACGTACTTTACCCATAATAAGATATATGACAAGCTTTCCTTTAAAAAAAATTAGGGCCTCTATTTTAAGTTTGACTTTAGGCCCCTAATGTTATTGAGACGGCACAAAAAAATGTCCAAGTTTTTGGGGCAATTTGCAGGAATGCCCCTTATTCGGGGTGGTCTTTAATTTTTGCCCCTCAAATTGTTGGTCTTTAATTTTTTTTCCTTTCGCCTAGAATACCCTGAGTTTTTGGGTTCGAACCTCGACTCAGACATAAAAATAAAAATAAAAAATCGCAAGGCAAGACTTTTGGAAAAGTCTGCCTTATGCGGCATAGGTTGCCTTCTGACTTATAAGGCAACCTATGCCGGATCCGGTAGAACTTTAGTTATGCCTTAAGGTAACCTATGCTGCATAAGGCGGACTTTCTTGCGAATTTGTTTTTTTTTTTTTTTTTTGACTGAGCAGGGGTTCGAATCCAGAATCTCAGGGTATTTTCGGCCACTATTTTAAGCGAAGGGAAAAAAATTAAAGACGGCCCCAAAAGAAGGGCAATCCGCACAAAAAAAATGAAGTTTTTGAACTTTAGCTAGAAGATAGACGATATTAGTTATGCCATAATCTAAAAAGAGGTTATTTATGTTCTTGTATTTACTGGATATCATTTTGGGCAAGCTTAGATGTAAACAATTGCTTGTCAAAAATAGCTTGAAACTCCTGATGATGAATGTTTGAAAAAACATGAAGGACCTATTTTTTTCTTACATGACCAATATTTCAATATCCTTCTCATTTGGGTTTGATGTTGAAGGAGGGGGTCGGGTTCCGGAACACACAGTTATCCAATTTGAAATTAATTAGTTCAAGCTTACCTTACACAGAATAAGGCAAAAAACACTAGATACAGAGCACATAATTATATGACTAGCAATACATGCATATGCGATGCACGGACTGAACATATCTATTTACTTTAATTAGTCAGTCTTTAAGGTTTGTATTTTAAAAATAACTTTTAAAAACATTATAATTGTTATTATATATATAAAATGTATTTTATGTACCATAAAATTAAAAGCCTTTGAGATAGAAAGAGTCGGACTTTTTTATCAATATCATGATAATGAAAGTTGTTCATTGATGTAAAAGGAAATTAGTGAGAATATAAGGGAAAATTAATATTTTGATTCTAAATTTGTTCTTTTAAATTTTTTAATATTTTATATGTATACCGACAGGTTGATATCCATTTCAATTAAGTAAATATTCAAATCCAAACATTAAGAACCATTGTTATATATTGGATTAAAATATTTTTATTAAATTAATTAAAAAATGTATTATAATTTTTTATATTAATTGTTACAAAGAAATCAAAATTAGAAAGATATATGTTATATCATTAATCATCAAATTGTAATTCTGAAATGAATATATATAAATGTAAAGAAACAATAATTAGAGACTGCAAAGGAAAGTAAATAAGTAAAGTATTGACAATGAAGGAAAACAGGGATAAATGTCACTCCCTCCCTTTACTTTTACTTGTCGAAGTTAACATATCAAGGAAAAAAAATTATTCTTCTTATTTTACCCTTCACATTAATTATTCATTTTCAAATCATTTTCTGAAGTTATTGAGACTATATACCAATAAATATGGATATTATGATAAAATATATAATTTATTTATTAATTTTCAAACAACGTGAAAAGTCAAAAGTGAATAAGTTATGTGTAGGAGCATTAAAATAACTTTTGGTACAAATTTGCATTGCTATTGTTTGTCATCTCTTCACGTTTAAAGTATTGACAAAGAAGGAAAACGAGGATAATAGAAAAAGAAAAGAAGAAAAATATAGAATAGAAAAATAGACATATATTTTTAGTAATGTGGCCAAGTAATATGAACGAAGGGAGTACTTCATTTTTATTAATTCTTAAAGAACGTGAAAAGTCAAGTATAGTAATGTGGCCAAGTAATATGGGACGGAAGGAGTACTTCATTTATTAATTCTTAAATAATGTGAAAAGTCAAAAGTGAACGGAGGAAATAAATATGTGTCGGAGAATTAAAATAGAAGTGCACACGTGTATACATGAGAAGAGAATAAATATTCAGTACTATGGCATATATCCACGTAGGATTTATTAATTCTCAAAGAATGTGAAAAGTCAAAAATGAACAAATTAAAATGCACGGAGGAAATAAATTTGTGTAGGAGAATTAAAATTGAACTGCATATGTCTATAAATGAGAAGAGAATAAATATTCAGCTAGAACACAAAAAATCAAAAGTGAACAAGTAAAAGTGCACGGAGGAAATAAATGTGTCGGAGAATTAAATTTGAAGTGCATACGTTCATACATGAGAAGGGAATAAATATTAAGTACTATGACACATGTCTACGTTAATATAGACGAAGGGAGTACTTCATATTTATTAATTCTTAAAGAACGTGAAAAGTCAAGTATAGTAATGTGACCAAGTAATATGGGACGGAAGGAGTACTTTATTTATTAATTCTTAAATAATGTGAAAAGTCAAAATGAATAAGTAAAAGTGCACGGAGAATATAAATATGTGTCGGAGAATTAAAATAGAAGTGCACACGTGTATACATGAGAAGAGAATAAATATTTAGTACTATGACATATATCCACGTGTGATTTATTAATTCTCAAAGAATGTGAAAAGTCAAAAGTGAACAAATTAAAGTGCATGGAGGAAATAAATGTGTCAGAGAATTAAATTTGAAGTGCATACGTCTATACATGAGAAGGGAATAAATATTAAGTACTATGACATATGTCTACATGGGATATAAAAATAGTTGGATAAAGTGTACAAATTATATAGCTCATGATACAAGAATTTAATGCGAGTACAATTCGTGAAGTTGTTGGTACAAGCTTGGGGAGCTGTGTTCGTCCCCCCAAGCCGCTTATTATATATAAAATAATAATATAGATAGAAATGTAAAAGGCCAAAAGTGAACAAGTAAAAGTGCATGAAGGAAATAAATTTGTGTAGGAGAATTAAAATTGAACTGCATATGTCTATACATGAGAAGAGAATAAATATTCAGCTAGAACATGAAAAGTTAAAAGTGCAATATGTTAAGAATGTAAAAAGTCAAAAGTGAACAAGTAAAAGTGCATGGAAAAAATAAATTTGTGTAGGAGAATTAAAATTGAACTGCATATGTCTATACATGAGAAGAGAATAAATATTCAGTTAGAACATGAAAAGTTAAAAGTGAACAAGTAAAAGTGCACGGAGGAAATAAATATATCGAAGAATTAAATTTGAAGTGCATACGTCTATACATGAGAAAGGAATAAATATTAAGTATTATGACATATGTCTACGTGGGATATAAAAATAATTGAATAAAGTGTACAAGTTCTATAAGAATGTAAAAAGCCAAAAGTGAACAACTAAAATTGCATGGAGGAAATAAATTTGTGTAAGAGAATTAAAATTGAACTCATATGTCTATACATGAGAAGATAATAAATATTCAGTTAGAACACGAAAAGTCAAAAGCGAACAAGTAAAAGTGCACGGAGGAAATAAATATATCGGAGAATTAAATTTGAAGTGCATATGTTTATACATGAGAAGGGAATAAATATTAAGTATTATGACATATGTCTACGTGGGATATAAAAATAATTGAATAAAATATACAAGTTATATAGCTTTTGGTACAAATATTCACTGTGGGTACAATTTGAAAAGCAGTGGGTACAAGGAGGGACTGCTGTGTTCGTCCCTCCTTGGCACTTATTATATATAGAAATATTATAGGAAAATATGGAGGTAAGGGTGAAAATCGTTACTCTTCCTATTTTAAATTTGTTGTTGATCAGTTAGTATAATATGATTTTTACTATATATGTAGTCAACCGATGTTTTCATGTGCACTCTTCCTTTCATGATCTTAAATATTGCAATTATTCTTTTCAGTTTTAACTTAATACTCCCTCCGGATAAAAAATAGTGTCCACATAGTCATTTGCACACCCCTTAAGAAAATACTAACTCCTAGAAAAGTTTAGGTAATTTGATTAAATTGTCCCTAATAGGTATTGGGATTTGGTCACATAGCACTTCATAGAGACAAATCTGAAAAAATAAGGTTAATTCTTTCTTGATTTGATAAGTGGACACCCTTTTGACCCAAGAAAAAAAGGTTAAGTGGACACTCTTTTTTATCCGGAAGGAGTAACATATAATTTTTCATCTTTTTAATGGATCAAATATAGCAGGATTGTTCAGGGAAAACTATTTTTTAGAAAAAACGTGCTTTGGTTTGAGTATGATTGTAAGGTTATAATTTTGACAGAGCGTGCTATATAAAAAATATACTTTTTCATTGCTAAACTATTTGCTGTAGTAATCATCTAAACTTAAAATTACTTTTTAATGAAACAACAAGAAAGATTTAGATGCGGTCATAACTGAAAATATCAATATAATGTTCACAGGTAATAGTTATAGTCATGATTGAGCAAACAAATCATCAGGATGCATGGATCATACATCAAGAACATTGTCTATAAGAAAGCACTAAGTTAAGTACAATCATTTCATATGTCAGCATCTAATTACATCAAGATTTATCTCATTACACATTGCACCTGTCACACCCCTACGAGGAGGAGTATGACAGGTTCCGACCTGTAGGCCAGGAACCACCTGACTTATCCGTTAGTTTGCACATTATAAACCATAATTCAAAGAACACCTGCACACAGAAAAGGCCCAACATAGGAATATCCGATCATTCAACACATATGTTTATATGCGGACCGACAAGGTCGCCACAACATAACGTATATCATAAAGTCGGCAAGGCTAACAGTAAAGTTTCAAGAGCTCAAAATAAGGCCGACAAGGCCACCAATATATTATACAACAATATGAACCGGTGGAGCTATAAAACATCTAACTGTACACACACGTCTACGAGCCTCTACATAGAATACAAACGATCATAAGGACAATACCAAATAGACTACAACTTCGAAGTAAGTGGAGTGCTCCTGAGAATTCGCTGATAGAACACCTACGGGTCTGATCTGTCTCCCTGCCTACCTGCGGGCATGAGCGCAGCGTCCATAAGAAGGGACGTCAGTACGAATAATGTACTGAGTATGTAAGGCATGAATAACAACATAATATAGATATGAACGGTAACATGGAATATGAGAGATAACCTGTACATCTGGATGCCTCATAAGGCGGTGTCATGCATGCTTAGCCTTTAAAAAAATATATTTTTATACATATATATAGTACCATTCCCGACCATTAAGGCTCGGTGTCATATATATATATATATATATATATATAATGGTCGGTGTCATATATATATATATATATATATATATATATATATATATATATATATATATATATATATATAATGGTCGGTGTCATATATATATATATATATATATATATATAGTATCATGCCCGGCCTTTAAGGCTCGGTGTTATTATCATTAGCCCGCGTCCGGGGCAATATCATAACATGCCCACTGCAGTGGTGTGCACATCTATGTGCCATGCCCGGCCGACTATAGCGCGGCGCGATGTGAGAAATTACATATATATATATATAAAGCATGCTTGAGAGCCCAATCAAAAGCCACAACTATATCGGAGTGACGTAAGGTCGGTAGCCTCCGATTATATTATGGATCAATCATCATCGTTTATCCCACCTTGAAGGAATAAGGGTCATAAGGTGAGATTACCAACAATGACGGAAATTAAGAAATTGCAAAGTAAGCTCAATCACCTCATAATAATATAAAGCTCATGTACTTGGAAATCCCTATAAATAAAATCATCTCATAGTAACATGAAATCCGTAGGCCTTAGGGCTTTGATAAATAAATCCCTCATAATCATCGTCATGATTATCATAAAAAAAATTTATTCATCTTTAGCACAATAAAAACTTTAAGAGTCATGAATCTCTAAGATTCTTGGAAATGAGGATTTTTATCGAATTCATGCGTGGGTTGATAGGAATAGAATCACGCCTTTAAAAGAAAGAGGAATAGCCTTAACATACCTGGAAGATAATTTCTCGACTTCCAACTTACTTCCTGTCTTGTAATTCACTTAATATCATTCGTAGCCTCGTAATCTACATATACAACCATTCATACTATTGTTAGGCACATCGTCATACGCTCGTCTTAAACCCTTAATTTAAATCCATTGAAAATCTGCCGAAATTCGGGCAGTATCTCTCCCGCTTATATGCCTAGCCCGAAATCATAATATCAACAACCAATCAACAACAACAATACCAACATCATTAACACCATTATCCATACTAATATATTTCCTAAAACATCCCACACGATGTTTTCCAAATGTCTCAACTAACCAACTTGTGATACTACTATTTAATATCTTTATTTCTGTAAAGAAGACGAAATTGATACCAATAAGGAGATATTCATACCTTTTCCTTGTTAGAACAATAATATCTCCAATATTCACCTTGAATCCAAGCCGAAATCCACCGCAAAACGATACTATAATCACAATACACGTTGTCCGGACCTCGATTAATACTCCGTAACTTGAAATTACTCAAAATCCTCACTTTTATATGATATACAGGCTCTCATATGTTTGGTGAACTTTCTAGAGCATTTGGGAAATTTTTTGTGAAGAAAAAATGGGGTTTTGCCCCTTATACAGTGATGCCGACTTTGGCACACTATATAAAGGGCAAAACCCCATTTTTTCTTCACAAAAAATTTCCCAAATGCTCTAGAAAGTTCACCAAACATATGAGAGCCTGTATATCATATAAAAGTGAGGATTTTGAGTAATTTCAAGTTACGGAGTATTAATTGAGGTCCGGACAACGTGTAGTGTGATTATAGTATCGTTTTGCGGTGAATTTCGGCTTGGATTCAAGGTGGATATTGGAGATATTATTGTTTTAACAAGGAAAAGGTATGAATCTCTCTTTATTGGTATCAATTTCGGCTTCTTTACGGAAATAAAGATATTAAATAGTAGTATCACAAGTTGGTTAGTTGAGAAATTTGGAAAACATCGTGTGGGATGTTTTAGGAAATATATTAGTATGGATAATGGTGTTAATGATGTTGGTATTGTTGTTGTTGATTGGTTGTTGATATTATGATTTCGGGCTAGGCATATAAGCAGGAGAGATGCTGCTCGAATTTTGGCAGATTTTCAATACCCCCAACGAGAAGTATGATGGGCTCCGACCCGTAGGCTGAAAATCACCTGACTTAACAGTTACTTTGAACATCACATACCATAACTCAAAGAACACCTGCACGCAGAAAAGGGCCAACATAGAAATATCCAATAATTCAACACATATGTACATATGCGGACCGACAAGGTCGCCACAACATAACGTATATCATAAAGCTAGCAAGGCTATCAAAAAATATCAAGAACCCAAAACAAGGCCGACAAGGCCATACATAATATTTACATATCCCACTATGTCCATGAGCCTCTAAGAGTATACATATGAACATATATTATACTAACAGAAAAGTACCAAAAGATAGCAAAATCAGAGTAGTGGCACTTGCTAACACCATTGAAGCTGGAAAATCCTACAGCAGTTGCTCCCCAATAACTCTGACAGAGCCTGCAACACGAAATGCAGCGTCCCGTGCAATGGGACGTCAGTACGGGTAAAAGTACTGAGTATGTAAGGCAGGAGAGTAACAACATAATTAAGATATAATGTAACATTAATAAGGGCAAAAGAAAACTGAACATCTGGAAGTAGCACGAGATACAATGCATGATAAAATCATTTGTATGCATATATATATATATATACACACGTAACAAATAGTATCCATGCCTGTCGTAACCGGGAAGAACAACCTTGGAACCAACGGACATGACCATTATCAAGTATGATTAGTGATAAATATCATGTATGGAGAGTTTTAAAAGAGGAATATTTTAGGAATTTCAATGATCGTTAAAAGAAAGAAAGACAGTATGCCTATGGATAGCATGACAGCAGTATTACCTGAGACTAGAAAATATCTCCTGCATCGTGAAATCATAAATCACCGTTTATATCAAATCGTGAGAGTATATGTCATAGGACCATATAAATAATGGTATGGGGACGACAATAAATATTTGAAGAAGAATGGAAGCTAGTTAAGTCTCAATTAGCCGCTGGTATAGGAGAGCCAAGGACTTAAAGAGGGAAGCACACTCGTATTGAAAGAAAGTTGTGATTAAATAAGATTTTACTTTAGTCTCCTGCTTATGAGTTATTTTGTAATGATGTCAAGATTAGAGGAGAGAAAAGTGGAGGAAAGATTCAAACATAGATTTGAAGATATTTTGAATAGTAGATTAGCTTGGGATATGAGCATTAGTATGTTGTAACATGTAAGTATAATCTTGTGATGAGGGATAACGACAGTGATAAGAAAATGCTGCATATAAGTGTATAAGGGATGATACTGAGGTTATTGTATGGGTCGAATTGAGTCCCATTTGAATATAAATCCCTTGGCTATAGTATTTTTGACGCATTGGATGAGTAATCTGAAGTAAAGTAATTAATGAGAATAATAAGCCATTACCAAGGAAATGCTATTGCAAGCCATCTGGGCGCTACCATAGGTGGAACTATGATGACATTGTAAGGAATTAAGGAGTTCGACAAAAGCATTAAAAAGGAGATGAGATGAGATGATATGTATCTAAAATCGATTAGTACTAAGAGGGATAATCTAAAGTAGCACTATAGAAGCAAGCAAGGAAAAGTGCCACAACCAAATAAGAAAGTTGTCCACTAGTAGAGAAATAGAGGGCTGCGAAACAGGAGGGACTAAGTCAACGGAAGGTGAAGTCATGGAAGTAGATGAAGATAAAATCGCAGGAAAAGGATTCAAGGATATAAATAAAGGAGATGGACATTTAAGGAATTAAGAGATCCGCTTGATTGATAAACCGAAATAACAGATAATTGCGTCAAAGTATGGGAAAAACTTATTAAGTGAGAATCGGGCAAAGGTTAATAGTAGAAGGAGAACCCCAAAGGAAATGCTCAAAGGATATCACGTTTAATTGGATCAAGCGGGTGACAATGAGACCTTGTGGAACAAACAACATGATAGCTCTTATTGGAAAAAGGGATGAATGAAGGTTACAGACAAAGGAAAGAATGAAAAGATTCAAATTCGCTGCATGACTAGGAATCTTGGTTATTCTTCGACAAATTTCTGAATTCACCCCTGAGTTATTAGCCGAACTAAGGATCAAAAACTTTAAGAGTAAATTGAAGGAAAGGAATCATTAAAGAAGAGGTTTGAGATGTTTTGATATAAGTACAAGAATTACCGTTAGTTAGCCAAGCGCCAGAATTCCAATTGAAGGAAAGAGAAATTAAGCGAGACATTTCGATGTTAAACTAGTTGAAAGATAAAGTACCGCAAAGATTGATTCGACTGCTATAGAAAGCAAAGGATGCTAAAATGTGACTAGTCTTGAGGTTATCTTTAAGGAAGGAAGAATTGTTATGCCCCATTTTAACCGAAGTCAAAATGGTTTACAACATTCGGTAATTCCGGGGTTAATTAAAGTTAAGGAGTCGCCACCTAATTATTATGGTGAATTAGGACACCTAAAGTTAAGTAAAGTTATTATCTAAAGTCAACTCCATTTAAGGTCTACTAAACTTAAAGATTCTAGGTAAGGGTTCAATTAATCTACAGGGAAGGTATTAAGCATCCTTTAAGATCCATTAACAATGGTTAACCGGCCGGACTTAGAGTTAATTAAAAAGACTAATTTTAAGTAAAAACTAGAAGTACATTCAAAGGCAAGCATTAAAAGAAAGTGATTAACAAAATTAATTTTGAAAAAGAGTATTAATTTGTATGGCTTAGATTGATTGAAGTAATAAACACTTTAACAAAATGACTTCTAATCAAGATTTTAAAAAGGGAGAAAAAGCTTCAGATTAGTCAAGATTAAAAATGGGCTAAAGCCAAGACGTCATTTTTAGATCAAAAATAGGTCTACTAATCATTCTGGTAGTTTTTAAAGAAAATGTTATCCTCGAGTTTGAAGTCAAAGTTGAAACTGCTGATTTTCTAAAGTAAACAAATTACTAAAAGCCAAAAACCATTTGGCTTAATTCATTTAAAACAGATGACGTTTTGAGTAGGAAAAGCAATTAAGACTTAGAGGAGAAATCACATTCTTGACTAAAGGCAACAAATAACTGATCAAATAAGTGTTGATTAAAAGAGAGGCTCTACATGATTAAGCAAAGTCAAGCTATTATCAACTAACTACCAAACACAAATAAAATTGCAATCACACCAGAAAATAAGTAACATTAGGGAATAAAATGAGACGAATTAAAGCCATATTTGGCTCCTGCAGAAGGACAAAGTGTTTTAGGGGTTCGCCGTTTGGCTCGCCACTCTTTTCGGTTTCAGTTTGACTATGTTTCGAGGGAGCGAGAGACACAAACGAAGATGTAGATGCAGGTTCCTGATTTAGTGACATCACGGGGTCTCGTATTAAGACTCCTTGCGATATTGGCGTCGTTGAGTCTCAAGTGAAACTTTTCAGCTCCGGTATTCATGCAAACAAAGAAAACGAAGGGAAGGAGGTTAAAGTTGGAATCTATTCCTTTAACATTATATATTCAAAAGTAAATGAAGCAAAATTAACAATCATTTAATTCTCAACACTCTGCATATTCAAAGAGGCATTTTGATCTTTACATATATTACTAAAGAACAAGAACTGTTTTCCACCACTAGCATTTAGTAATGGTAACATATCATTTGATGTTGATATAAATGTACAAGATACTTAGTAGAAGCATAAGAATCTCTAGTCTACGATTTTTGTTTAAAACCACAAAGACTGAAGAGCCCCTTTTTTTAACAAAACTCTTGAAAGTAGGAATGTGAATCTCCATTTAATCAAGGAAAGGAAACTGATCACCTACGGACAAAACAAATTCTGAGTCATGATTTTTGAATACATACATATACATCTTCACATGATTAGTAATACTTAAAGACGTCATTACTAGTACAATACCTATACTGAAACTCTGATTAGGGACATAGCTGCTATTATATTCAAACACTATTAAAGTGCACTGTTAAAACGGTAGAGGTTCAAAAACAGTGACTAATCACATGTTTGAGTCACAAAATGAATTTGAATACAACAGGACCCTAACACATGATTTTAAAATCGAAAACAGAATTTTAAATGAGAGAACGTCAGAGTAAGATCGGATTTACCTCTTGCGAGTGCAGTGAACTAGGACGTCGGGGCCTCGAATCTAACTCTCCTTCTTAAGAACGAATTCGAAACTAGAGTTGGGTGAGTCGAATACCTTTGTCGCGGCTAAAGTTCACCGAAAAAGGAGAGCAAGTTTTGGAAGATGATAGTGTATTTTCGAGGTGCTGAGTGACGGCCAAAAATGTTCCCCACTTTGCTGAATTACATAAGGTTATCTTTATACGAGAAAGAGGCTAGGGTTTGTGGATTTTTGGGCGGGAAATCAAAATAAAGTTTCAAATAGTCGTTGGCCATGGCAGGAGTGACAGCAAGCAAGGATGAAAAAGCTTCACCCTTTGTTTGTCTTCATGTAGGATTTCAAAGATTCTTGTGATTTTTTGCAAAGATACTCATCAATGATCTTTGACTTTTGATGAGAGAAATCAAAGAGGAAAGAGAGAGGATTCAAATGTTTACACCAAAGTGGAAAAATAATTTTTTGAAAAGGCTGAGATTAATTGGACTTTTTTCCAAGAGAAGAAAGGGAACAGAGAGGGGAGAAAGAGCTGTTCTTTCAGATGGGAATTAGGTTTAGGATTGGGATATGTATTTGGGCTGGTAGGAATTTCGTTTGGGCCATTTGGTTGGGCAATTCGCAGAATTGCCCTTCTTTTGGGGTAGTCTTTAAATTTTGTCCCTCATACTTGAAATTTTTAAATTTTGCCCTTCGGCTAAAACCCATGGGTTCTAGGTTCGAACCCCCACACAGTCAAAATTTTTAAAAAAATTCGCAAGGCAGAATTTAAATTTCGCTATGCCCCCACCGGCATACACTTGTGAAGGAATTACCAAAGTTATGCCGGACCCGACATACTTATGCCTTATGAGCAGACTTGGCATAAGTATGCAGGGTCCGGCATAACTTTGGTAATTCCTTCACAAGTTTATGTCGGGTCTGGCATAAAAGTTTGCCCATTAAAAGTATGCCCCCACCGGCATAAACTTGTGAAGGAATTACCAAAGTTATGCCGGACCCGGCATACTTATGCCAAATCTGCCCATAAGGCATAAGTATGTCGGGTCCGGCATAACTTTGGTAATTCCTTAACAAGAGTATGCCGGGTCCGGAATACACGCGACCCAAACCTTGCCTTGCAATTTTATTTATTTATTTATGCTTGAGCAGGGGTTCGAACTCAGAACCTCATGATTTCTACGTGAACGCTCAGAGTTGCAATGCGAAGGTCAAAAATTAAAGACCAGCAATATGAGGGGCATAATTTAAAGACCACAAATATGAGGGGCAAAATTTAAAGACCACCCCAAAAGAAGGGCAATGCGCGCAAAAACAAATGCATTTGGTTAGGCTCGGTTGTTTGGGCCATTTGTTTGGCTGAAGCATTGGTTTTTCCTTTTTCATTTTAATTCATTTTTTGAGCTTCTTTGTATCAATAACTTGGGAAATATATGGAATAGTCATGCCGTTAGTAATTAATAGTAATAAGCTATAATTCAATGTTATAAATTTACTAATAATAGAGAAACTATAAATATATAGGTAATGCAATAATAAAGTAGAAATATTATCTAGGTTAGTTTTATGATTAATATGTAATAAGTAAGTAACAATGTACAAGGTATTGATAAAGTAACAACACTTAACAATAATAATATAGTAGTAGCAATAGTAATAAAGTAAGGGCGAACAATAAGATATTTAGTTTATTAATAATTTAGAAGCTCAAGAAAATGAATTGAAATAAAGGAGGGACAAAATTGGGTGTCAACAAGAATAAGAATAAGTAAACTCCAAGAAGACAAAGGCCTAGGACATCTGTAAAACGTAAGAAAGATATGTGGAGATCGAAGGGAACAAATATTTCTGAATAAGAAGAAGACGGGATCAAAATTGGATAAAAGTATGTGGTAAGTACTGGATAAAAGAGCATATAAGAATGTAAACGATGAAGGTTGAAGAGAAAACGAGAACGATAAAGCATGAAGAGTTAGTAGACAGACAGATAATAAGAAAAGGGACGACCTTGAGTACGGGCGTAAATTTGGCCATAAAAGAAGAGGGATAAACTGCGTAATTCGGATAAGTTCAGTTTTAAATGAGTAAGTAAAAATGCAAGTAAGTAAAGTAAATACCGACAAATACAGGTAAGAACATTCAAATCTACCTCAAAGCGAACTCTATCTCAACATTCGAGGACGAATGTTTTTGAAGAGGGGGGGGGGGGGGGGGGAGAATGTTACACTCCGCACTTTCAGTGTTACGCCCCGTACCTTAGAGAAGCACTCGTTAAATTTGAATGTAATTATGTCGAGCTATGGCTAGGTAAAACAACTTTGGAATGTGAGGAACGAAGCATTATTAAGTATATTGTTTAAGTAAAGGATGAATTATGATCTTGTAAGTCGTAACCGGGAAGGACAACCTTGGAACCAAAGGACATGACCATTATCAAGTATGATTATTCATAAATATCATGTATGGAGAGTTTCGAAAGATTTCGGGATCAAGCAAATTGTAGAAAATAAGTTTGACAAAAAATTTGGGAAAAGTTAGCAGGATTTTGGGCAGATTTTTAGTCAACTTTGGAGGGGTATATCTCCTGGTATATTAGGAGTTTTAAGGTGTTTCAAAAGCCTAGAATGAAGTTCGTCGAGTCTAGTTTCCAACGCAATAAACCTCTCGTCGATACAACATCAGAATAGAGAATTATGGACGTTACAGGTTAGGCTGACAGAGTAGAAACGTGCGCTACAGTAACTGCTACAGTACCGCTACAGTGCCACCGACTTTATCCCCCTATAAAAGGGTTAAAATCCCTCTTTTGGTCATAATAATCTCCCAAATATTCCAAAAAAATCAGCAAGCAAAAGAGAGCATATTTACCTCATAAAAGTGAGGATTTTGAGCAATTTCAAGTGACGGAATATTGATCGAGGTCCAGGTAACGTGTAGTCGCGATTATAGTTTTGTCTTGCGTTGGAATTGGCTTGGATTCAAAGTAGATATTGAAGATATTTCTTCTCTAGCAAGAATAAGGTATGAATCTCTCCTTATTAATATTAATTTCAGTTTATTTACGGAGATAAAGTTATTAAATAGTCGTATAACAAGTTGGATAGTTGAGAAACTTGGAAAACATCGTGTGGGATGTTTTATGGATCCTATGGGTGTTGATAATGTTGTTGTGATGTTGGTATTGTTGTTTTTGTTGTTGGTCATTGGATTATGATTTCGGGCTAGACATATAAACAGGGGAGATGCTGCCCGAATTTCGACAGATTCTAAATGAATTTAAATTGAAGGCTTAAGATAAGCATGTGAAAATGAGCCTAACAATAGTATGAATGGTTTACATGTAGATTTACGAGCTTGGAAGGATAAACGTTGAATAGCTAAGGAGACCAAAAGGTATGTTAAGGCTATTCTGTTACACCCCGTAAGAGTCTGTGCTATTTTAATTAAGACAAGAAAGAATGAGTTAAGAAAGTTCAAGGAAAGTTAATCGAGTTAGTAAGAATATCGTTATATATATATGGTTGCCTCAAGTATCCCGAGGTGACATCGTAACCTAAAGGATTTGAAATCGCATTATGAGCGTATATGAGGTAATGTGAGTGCCCTTTTAAAGTATTTGAGATTATTAGTAATGATATAGAAGATGGATAAAAGATATGAATATATTTTTGCGATTGGAGTTTCGTCGAAGCTTCGTAAGTTCTCCAGTTATGTTTAAGGTTATTGTGATTCTCCGTACCCTTCGAGATGTGTATGGATTGTTATGTATGTATATGAGTATGTATATGTATGTATAATAGGTTACACGAGGGTCGAAAGAGGATTAGAAGTTAAACGAATCTGAACGAAATGAATCCGAACAACTTCAGAAAAATCTCGGACCAGATTTTTAGCCCATATTGTTGGAGGCATATCTCCTAGTATATGAGGAGTTTTAAGGTGTTTCAAAAGCCTAAAATTAATTTCATCGAGTCTACTTTCCAACGCAACAAACCTCTCGTCAAAATGATATTTGGATAAGGAAATATGGACGATGCAATTTGGGCTGGCAGGGCAGCAAGTTTGGACCCGACCCAAACACTAATGTTTCGGCCCATGAGGCCCATTAACGTTAATATATATAGCAAATTCACTTGAGGGCTGATCATTTTCAGCTAAGATCCTCCAAAAACATTAGAGAGAGAGAGAGAGAGAGCTCCTAGGCTAAGGAAGCCATTTTGATCAAAATCCGAGCTCCGAATCCCGAAGCTCATGAAGAGAAAAACGTTGTACGTTGCGTTGCCTTCAATTTGAGATAAATATTGGTCTTGGGGGATGAAATTTTCGTGGTGGAGCTTCTGATAAGGTATTTATAAAATTCCTTTTATGTTATTATAGTGTTTATTTAGAGTTTTAACGAATTAGAACGGAGAAAACAGCAATATAAACTCGTTTGTTGTTTTGTTGAAATTTATGGGTGAGGGGCTGTTTTAATTGAAATTGATGGACTGATTTGAATTAATATTTTGGTTGTTGTAATCATGGATTATGTGAGGAGAGTGAAGGAATTTAATGGTTAGAGTTGGAGTTAAATTGTTGTGGGTTGTTGTAAGGATTATAGAGATAATAATGTGGTTTTATTGCACATGAGTAGATGATGTGGTGTCGAGTGGCTGCTGTTGTATTTCCCTGAAATTTTCTGAAAATATTGCATGAAATAAGGTATAAGAAGTGCATATGGGCTGCTTGGTATATTGTAAGTGTTCGTTAGAATTTCGGGCATCGTTATGTTATAGTTGGGGGCTGTTTTGATATGTTGTTCTTGTTGAAATTGTGTGGGCTGATTTGAGACTTATTGTGCGTTTGATGTAATTCGTATATTTGTGAAAATGATATCGTTATATGGTGGATTATTGATACGAATCATGAATTGAATTTGCGAAATGTGGATGGGGGCTGCTCTCGGTTTCTAGGGGTTGTTTTCGACCACATTGGAGCCAATTATTGGATTGTTGGAAAAATTATGTAAACTGTTTAGAATGTTCTTGAATGTTGTTAATATGGGTTTGGATTAGTATTTGAATGTATAAGCGTTGATGTTGGCTTGAAGGTAAGCCATTGATTTGGATATTTGGAAAGTTGTGAATGATGAAAACGAGAGTTACTATTGCTATATTGCCTTTCGAATTGGTTATCGATGTTGCTAGGTTGGTTATTGTTGTTGTTGTTGTTGTTGATTTTGGACGAGTTAAATTCTCGGGTTGGCCTATTTACAGGGGAAATGCTGCCGAATTTTCTGTAGAATTTAATGTTAGTTTGGAATGAATGGCTTAAGTGCCTATGTTTAATATTGGATATTCGTTGGCATATTTGTAGACCTTGGGGAGCCCGAGGCGTAGATTGGGATTTACTTTAGATTGGCTATCTTGGAGTGCGTACGAGGTATGTAAAGCAACCTTCTTTCCTTGGCATGCCTTAATTTTACATAGGCTAGATTAGAGTCTTAAGGAAATTCCAAATCCGAAATCCGAGCATGATATGATCTATATATATATTCCTTGGCACTCTTATGTATGATTTGATGAAATATGAACCATTATGGTTTTTTGAAAGAAGTGATTTCCAAACTTTGTACAAAAAGGGTTCACTTTAAAGAATTCCGTAATTTGTTTCTGAATGCCATATCTTTCGCATAAAGGCTCGGATTGTTCCAATATTTTCATAAGAGTTTGCATGATGTATAATGAGTATGTTTTCCATGAGCGGGCCCGATTCGGGTCGATACCCGTCCGTGGGTTCCGCGACTTTCCTTTATGTAATTCGGAGAATCTTTCAAAGAATTTGGTATGACTATTATTCCGATTTCAAATATGATTATTTTACTTATGTTTGAATTTATGATAATGATTTTATGCATATGACTACTCACGACTCTATTCGTGCATTTTGTCATTCCTTTCGCCGAGTCCCGGGCCGGTTCTGTTGTCGTGCGCATTTTGATATACTCCGGAGTTATGCTGTGTTTATGGTTCACCGAGCTACTCGCAAAAGAGGGTCGGGTTCCACCTATATTTGGTGTTATGCTGTGTATGGCGTTATGTTGTGATGTGATATGTGACGGGGATACGGAGATTTGAAACTTTCTGGTGTTATGCTGTGTTATGGCGCCATCGACGGGTGGGCGACCATATTCTTCTGTACCCTATGCATTACTTACATATTTTTTAAAGTAAGCAAATTTTGATATGTTGGATTTGCACTTATGTTTGGTACTTCCATTTCGTTTATGTCTCAGATTTGCTTTCTGTATATTCTGCTTTGCATACCCAGTACATATTTCGTACTGACCCCCTTTCTCCGGGGGGCTGCGTTTCATGCCCGCAGGTACAGACGCACAGTTTGGTGATCTACCGATTTAGGACACCCTCTTCTGCTGTTTGGAGTGCTCTTCTCATTTCAGAGCACACATTTTGGTATATATTCGTTCGCTATGTATATATGTATTTGATCAGGGGCACGGCGGGGCCCTGTCCCGCCATATGATTCGGTTTGTCTGTTTAGAGGTCTGTAGACGTATTTGTGGGTGTGTGTGCCTACTTCTGTACGGATGTGTTTGCATGACTCTATTCGTTATGGCAGCCTCGTCGGCGTGCATTTTGTATATGTTTGTGGCAGCCTTGTCGGCGTGCATTTGTATATGCGTTTTGGGCCGTTGTGCCATTTGACAGTCTTGTCGGCTTTTGACATATTTGATAGCCTTGCCGGCTTTTCATTATATATATATATATATGTCCGCACACGGTTGCGTTGAAATGTGTTTGAAACAGTTTGATATAGTTTGAGACGGCATATAGTATTTGTGGCCGTATATGCTATCTGTATGTATTCGATTTGGATAAGTGTGTTACGATTTGGTATGTTTGTCTGTCTGGGTGTCCAAGTAAGGCACCAGTCACGGCCCACGGGGCTGGGTCGTGACATATTCCTCTCTCTTTTAAAGGCATGATTCTTTTCCTACCAACCCATACATGAATTCTATAAAAATTCTCATTTCCAAGAATGTTAGAGATTCATGACTCTTAAAGTTTTTATGGTGATAAAGATGAACAATTTTTTTTATGATAACCATGATGATGATTATGAGGGATTTATTTATCAAAGATCCAAGGCATACGAATTTCATGTTATTATGAGATGATTTTATTCATAGAGATTTCCAAGTACATGAGCTTTATATTATTATGAGGTGATTGAGCTTACTTTGCAATTTCTTAATTTCCTTCGTTGTTGGTAATCTCACCTTATGACCCTTGTTCCTTCAAGGTGGGATAAACGATGATGATTGATCCATAATATAATCGGAGGCTACCGACCTTACGTCACTCAGATATAGTTGTGGCTTTTGATTGGGCTCTTATGCATGCTTTATATATATGTATGTATTTTCTCACACCGCGCCGCGCTATAGTCGGCCGGGCTTGGCACGTAAATGTGCACACCACTGCAGTGGGCATGTTATGATATTGCCCCGGACGCAGGCTAATGATGATAACACCGAGCCTTAAAGGCCGGGCATGATACTATATATATATGATACCGAGCCTTAATGGCTGGGCATGGTACTATATATATGTATAAATTTTTTTTTTTATACATATATATAGTACTATGCCCGGCCATTAATATTTTTTTACCTTTCATATCTATATCATGTTGTTATTCATGCCTTATATACTCAATACACTATTTGTACTGACGTCCCTTCTTGTGGACGCTGCGCTCATGCCCGCAGGTAGGCAGGGAGACGGATCAGACCCGTAGGTGTTCTATCAGCGGATTCTTAGGAGCACTCTACTTACTTCGGAGCTGCAGTCTATTTGGTATTGTCCTTATGATCATTTGTGTTCTATGTAGAGGCTCGTAGACGTGTGTGTACAGTTAGACATTTTATAGCTCCACTGGTTCATATTGTTGTATAAAATATTGGTGGCCTTGTCGGGCTTATTTTGAGCTCTTGATACTTTACTGTTAGCCTCGCCGGCTTTATGATATACGTTATGTTGTAGCGACCTGGTCGGTCCGCATATGTACATATGTGCTGAATGAGCGGATATTCCTATGTTGGGCCTTTTCTGCGTGCAGGCGTTCTTTGAGTTATGGTTTATAATGTTCAAAGTAACGAATAAGTCAGGTGGTTCCGGCCTACGGGTCGGAGCCCGTCATACTCCTCGTAGGGGTGTGACATCACCTACCTAAGTAAATTTAATTATTCCAACTTTGCAGGTTTAGATGATCCATAATATTTTGCGTTAAACAATCAAGTCATTTGAGTAGGGTAATTGTTTATCAAGTTCAGCTTGTGCTTTCTTTCTTCAGAATCGCAATTATTCATTATACACAATATTTTTTTATATTGTTTTGAAAACTTACATTGACTGAATTCGGACACGTGTCCAAATACTAGTTACATACAAAAACCCCAGTCTAGTTTTGTTAATATGACAAAGTCGATACTGCACAAAATCTGAATGTTTACGGAAAGAGATACAAAACAAGATTCAACCATCTACGATCTTGCCAGCTTCATGATGATCATTCACAATTTCCAAAATGTCATGACATAAACAAGCTATGTCAAAGATAAAATAGCTCCGGGCTACTGAAGCTCATTCAACCTACTCCGCCAATATCGTGCTTGATCCTTAGTCTCCTTGATGTCCTGCTGAACTTTTTTACCTAGTACGTCAAATACGTTGACAGACCTTTCTGCATCTCCTGCTTGGCTTTTGGCCTCTTGCAAGCGCCTTTCAGCCTTTTTGAGCCGTTTCTCTGCTGCTAATACCTCTCTATTTCTTTCTACCAAGTCCTTTTTAGCTGCTGTAGAGACAAGCATGGTAGTCTCGCTTAACGCCATTAAATAGGAATATTTTTCCTCCATATCTTCCTCTTCAAAAATCTCATCCAGATACTGTTGCAGCCAAGTTACATCAAGCTTGGTATCCGCAACATCAGATACTACAGTTTTCATAGCTTCAATGGAAGAAGAATTAACATCACTAGTTTTCAGCCTCCTGACAACATCACTAACCACATCAAGAAGGGAAGCTCTGACAATAGGTGATTTATAGCGACAGTTGACTGTAATATCACCATACTTGGCAAAAATAGCAGCAAGTATAGGAGCACTGCTCACTTTTACTTTATAGCCATGCACATCCGCCACTTCACTGCATACATCACCATCTTCAGGGGACACCTTTATAGGTGTTGGATTTCCCTCTAGGCCAGATTCTGAAGCTTCAACATTGATCCCTTTATTTTGGTGCACTCCTTTTGGAGTTAAATTTTGCTGCATGGTCCTTCATAACAAAAATACTTCGTTCAGCTCGAATTTCATTTATTATTACGGAAAGAAGGTCTAAATGCGATATAAACAACTTACATTGTTAAAGGAGGAGTCGGATCGTCAGGTTCTTTCCCCTGCCAAATTTTCTGCATAGACAGGTGTTATGAAATAAATACTAAGATTAGGTTTTTCAAATTTCTATCGCTTTGTCATGCAACCTTTCTAGGTTGCAATCAGTCATCTAATATTCTGCTGCAGTTTGCCATTCACGATGACTCTCTGAACACTTTCAGAGACCAAAATGTTTATCGTGCAGGGTGAAAAGGACTAATTTAGCAAGGCAAACGTAGAGGGTATGAAAAGTACCAATTATTATAAATTAACTCCTAGGAAAACTTTCATTCAGAATCAGTTTGAGCTTCAAAGAAGGCCGAGGAATAATAAATTCACGTGAACGTGTATATCTCCGCTTATAACCCTTCTTTTGAAAGTCTTAATTTCAAGGAAGGACTATTTCGTTCTTTCAGAAGTCATGGTGATTGGATCTTAATGCTTAGAGATTGTAAAATGTAACGTTTAGTTAGAAAGAGATGACAACGTACAATTTAGCAGAACTTTGATGGCAAGGATTAGTGTAGTGGACTATAAGTGAAAGACCAACTTACCCTACATAACTTTGCTCTGCTGCAAACGATCTGCTTGCTTTCAGTAACAGGAGTTAGCACCGGCACATCATCATCAACATTCAAAGCCTGCTCCAGAATGCAGAGAAAATAGGACTCATAAAGTGAATTACACATTCCAGTCAATGGAGAATGGTATTAACTCATGCAAGTTCTACCCTATACTATTATCAATTCCGTAAAGTTGGTGAAATATGATATACCAATAGGTAAACTTATGGGGACTACCAGCATGCTCTACCCTGACTTGAATTTCTTTCTTTATCTTTAGAAGCCTCAAAGATTGATTGTTCAAGTGCTCTATTGTTCATACTAAAGACACATATGACTACATTGTATTAACTCAAGTTAAAGTCAAAAGATAATCATAACTAGACACATCAATTGGGTGCTTGAACTTCTGTTTACTTTTCTTAGTTATTATCCTTAGAGAACCACAAAGACTATTTGCTGAAGCATTAAAGACAGGCACAACTAGATACTTTCCTAACCTTAGTAGTTTAAGATGAACGTTAAATGACTTATCCATTAGATGACTTGGAAATTAATTAGAAAGTAAGCTTATTTATACCTATAAAAAGACCTCCCACAGTTGAATTGTCTGAGTGGTGTGGTAGAGGATGTTTCCAATTAAAAACAACTACGGAATTGCTTATTTAATAACTCTGAAGAATCTCATGAGCAGACCGTCTATTGCAACAGTGAGATAACGACAGCTTTGTCTGTCTCTCCTCAACATTTTATGAAAACACTTGTTTCTGTCTCTCCTCAACATTTTATGAAAACACTTGTTTCTGCCTCTCCCTTGACATTACCTAAAGACAACTTTTCTGCTTCTTTTCCATAAAAATTTTCATAAGAACAATCGACATTATTCAGTAGCAATGTGAACTCTCTCCCTGGTTTACTTAGGGTCTGCACTCTTACATGAACTCAAATGTTAAAGAGAAACCACTTTACTAATCCTGTAGCATGAAGAAAACTACAAAAGGAGGGACAATCTTGTGTCTCTGAAATACATACATTCAATAAGTCATGCAAATAAAGACAAGTACAGAACAGTCAAGTAGAAAAGATAACCCACAGGAACTGATGCATTGTCATCTTCAACTAGTTCCCAGCGTTCCTTTGTAAGATTTAGCATTTCTTGATCGCCATCTTCGTAGATCACCTTAGAATATCATGAAAAACATAAATAATAAAACATTACCAAGACTTAGAAAACAGCTTGACAAATAAGATTACAACAACCTGTGAAAATGTAGACTGACACCAGCCTATTAACATAGGAGCATCAACCAGCAATTAAGGGAGCATGACGACATAAAGCAGTTGAAGCCAATTAATAATGTTTATATAGCCATGCTAAAATCTTTACCTTGTGCTTCTTCTCTGAATGGTCAAATAAAGTGATATGTCCTTCATAGAACCTACAGAATGTGAATGCTACGTGATATAACATTTGAACTAAAAATAAATTTTATCACAATGAAAAAAAGAAGAAGAAGATAATAAGCAGCTAAAGGCTCAAAAGTCTGCCTGTTTGGACCTAACAAACTAATAAAAATTACCACCAATCGTTTTGCGCAACGAGACTACTGCATCAATATGATGCAATGACTGAACCAAGCACCAACAAGATACATCTGCTTAACAACATCCTTTAACTTGTCATATTTTACCTTAAGAAAGGCCCCTATTGGTTTCATATCAGATTTGAAACATATAATCCCATATTAAAAACCTTTTCTTTTCATGTTTTTGAGAATGTGAGCATTCAATGAGTAGAATTATGCTTGAAAGTGGAACGCAAGAATCACTATTTGCATAATTAGTAAAACATTGTTAACATGCCCTTGAGTCCTTATTACGGCTGGAGTACAATAAGTACCTGCATTTAATTTTTATAGCAAGAAACTTTAAGATTACAGTTGACCATACTATTCCATCTTCAACTTCATCATGATTCGAACAGAGCTAAAGTATTTCTTTATCTAGTTCCTGTCGTTTACAATTAAAAATGTGTACCTACTTCTGCAATTGACATCATAACTGAGGCTAATGTATATGCATTATCCATATTCAGAATATTATGACAAAGCAATTCATTCAGAGCTATTCAGATGACAAAATTTCTACTCACTCAGAGAAAGAGAAAGTCAACATTTAAAACTTGCAATCATTAATTCAGTGAAATCACATACACTTGATCAAGTGGCCACCAAACCCTTACTCTGCAGCCAACCAGCTCCTCGCCGACCTTATCCGCAGAATCCTAAGGAAAAGATGATAGAGATGCTCATAAATCTAGACATCAAACGCTGATACATGCAGAGACGAAGTGGAAGCATCGAAAAGTATGCACATCAGATTCCTTATTGGTCAAAAGCCTTTTCTCTTCGGTCACGTTGAAGATAGAAAAAGAAAATATCCTCTTCTCTTAAGGTAAATAGACAAAAGCAAAACTAGTTTCATCACATAAATAACCTCATTGGAATATTTTATGGAACATTCATTTTGGTAATCACTTAATGAAGGTTATCTAATCACATTAAGTATAAGTTAACTCTAACTAATGATGATAAATGTTTACCTCTTCTTGTGATGGCGAGTTCTTCCTTTTACGTTTCTCTTTAGAGGTTTTGGGGAAGTTGCTTTGCTCGCTGATAGAGACAGAACCCAATGCCTGCATCACTCAAGTTTATACATAATAAGCAAAAACCTAAGGGTAGAAAATAAATACTATACATGAATCCACATAACTTCCAAATGAGAACATTCAATTGACGCTAATTGTTTGATTAAGGGGCAGAATAAATACTTTACTTAAATGCACAACTTCCCAAAACGAATTCACTCAATTGACGCTAACTGTTTGAGTTACCTCAGCTCCTGATTCTTCAACTGATGACCACGGTCTTTTATCACGATATCTGGCTGATACGTTTTTCTTGGAGATTTCACATTTAGGTGAACAACTACTTCTCTTTTTAGTATTTTTCCAACAAGCCTTGAAGAGAATACGACCTTTTGATCTCCTTTCTCCACTTAACCAATCATAATCATACCCTTCCTCTGGTTTATTCAAAGAATTAGGTTTCCAACGTCTTTTCTTTGAAGCTTGAGTAGCTTCTGGATCTACTTCTTTTTTTGGTGCATTTACGAAACCGACGTTTTCAGGTGGCAAAGTGGTCCTTGAATTTGTACTTCTCTGTTGATTCAGTGCATTTCCATTTTCTGATTCTTTTAAAATTGTATCCGTATCTACAACGACGTTGTCGACCTTATGCATGGGATCATATTTCACCTGTGATTTTGATGCTCCATTCACAAATTGATCACTTTCCCCCTGTCCAGATTTTGAAAGAAACTTTGTAGCATTCTGACAAGTGTATAGCAAAGGAAGAATTCACATCATTACTATAAATCTAGAACAAGTATCACCTATAATCTGTGAATTTACCTTTACTTGTCACAAGTGCGTAGAACAAAGTTACCTTTCGCTCAACGAGGGTATATACGCACACATAGCACGAAGCGGAAAATAAGAATTAGAGGTATGTAGCACAAAGTGGTTCGACAACTGAGACACAATCACAAAACTGAAGTTTATACACCTTCTTTTTCCCGTGAGAACTTTTTGGCCATGGTCTTCTCCAAGCAATCTTATAATTCCTGGAATGTCAATCAACTGCAACCCCATCCCAAACTAAGCTAGAAGGGTCAGCTGTATGAGCCTATGTCTCCACCCCGCTATTCCGGTCCTATTCAGAGATTTATTGGACCAACTATTCTTATATATGTTAAGCGAACAAACATAGACGGAGCTTTTTATTACTAGAATGACTTTAGAAAAGAAATAGACCTCTTATAAGAGATGATTTTTCACTAGGGGTGATTATCAGAATTTCACCAGATGCAAACCATGATCAATCTACATTACATACACAGAAAAGGAACTTTTTTTACAAGGTGGGAATCAAACCCTCGCTAATTTCAGTTAGTAAACAAACTAAACTAGTAAAATTTCCAAAGAAGGGTAACCAATTGGGTGATCATTTCATCCTAGGATTAATTAACAATTTTTGACCTGAAACAAATTTTAAACCAGTGTACGAAGTCAGTCAATACATGATCACGAATTATTTCATAAGATATCAAGATCATACAAGTTACATCAATTACTAGTAAAAAGGACTTGGGTAAGTGCTTTTTAAACTTATGTAAAAAGAACATATTTCATTTAATTTAGCCCCTTTATGCTAACTACAACTAGTGATTTCAACTTTCTATTGGCGGCTTTAACTATAAATTCAACTCTATTTGGTCTGAACAAGATACGGCTTACTTAAACTGAATATATAAAATGAACAATTCATAGAAAGAAATCCTTTTTGTTTTTTCATATATTTACTTGCGTTAACAATTGTCAATTCTTATTCGTTGTCATTGAGATTCATTCAATTTGGATTAATATTTAGGTATTGACAGTACAACACCGAGTCAATACTTTTATTAAACATGCAGTGAGAAGGCAAGCAAAATCTATGCGTGGTTCTACAAGGAAAATTCATATGGTTTAGTGATAAACATGCAAAATTAATGCATCAGAGAAAATTCGACACAGGATTAGGAAACATTTTAGAAGTCTAACAACCATCGAAAACAGATATTCTTTAGTGGAGGGAAGGTTCTTGAAGTTTAATAGGAAAGAATCTCAAATAATTAATATGAACAAAAAATTAATGTACTTCATCAGTACTAATAGTATGAGCTTGATGATCCACAGTTCTTACTGTAATGTTAATCATCGTATCAATGCCTTCAGATTCATGGCCCTGATTGGAAGCTTCACCTACTTGAGCCATCTCCTTTCAACGGCCTAATTACCTATATCAGGACAGGTTATAGGAGTTATAAGTGTTCCCAAGTTTTGTCACGTATTGTATATGCAAATTAGGGTAACGAGGAAGGGCACAAAAAAGAAGAAAACGAAGGGTATCACATAACTGTGAGATCCCTTCTCTCTAATTGCACCAGAACAGCAATTTTCAATGAAGATAGAAGGCAAAAGAAGCAACAATTGACAAGAAAGTGTATGAGCACGCTAACTGAAACAATATATTCCTTGATTAACCGAGTTTCACGACATCTATCCCATCAAGCGGTGCCGGAGGAGGGGGGGGGGGGGGGGGGGGGGGGGGGGGTTGTGAAAGATACATAGTAAATGTGAGATAGGGAAAGGAGATTTTTTCACTTTGATGCATATCGACGATTTCAGAGAAAACCTTTGCATGATATGGATTGATGTAAGACATAAATTGTGCATGAGATGGATTGATTTTTAATAGCTAAAAACACATGGTTTCATCAATCTGCACGGAAAGGAACCATTACACTACTCTGAGAACATGCGTTTTCTAATAGTATACATTTAGAAAAAGGCATGAAAAGGAAGCAAACTAAATTTTACACTGTAGAACGTATACGAGAACCAGTTATACACAGGCACACTTAATCTTTATGGAAAGGAATAGTTAGTCTCTTTGTAACAAAATGATGTAGAGTTCATTCTACAAGTATTCGCTATTATACCATATAAAACTAGGATTACTGTAATAATTCCTTTAACTACTATACTTATATTTTTAAGAAAGCTTTAAGAATACCAGATACATACTTTTAAATAGTTCTATGCATATACTAAGACCAAGAACCAATAGATAGATTGAAACCAAAACCCAGTAGCTCAAAACGACTGAAACTCCAGACCCATAAGCTTTAAATACCAGCTTCCCCTATGCTTTTCATCAACAAATCTTCTGAGAATCCACATTTATGATTCATGAAAACTATATATCCCACCGGACTCTATCATCCAAATCATTCAAAATGCGGTCATTTCCGTATAGATATATGGGTATTTTGATAAACACTGAATGCAGAGTCTTCTACCTACGTCTGAAACAAAGATTCAAGGAAACTATTCCACAAAAAAACTATGTCATCCAAATCTTTCAAAATGAGGACATTCCCATAGATAAACTAAAGAAATGTAGAGTAACAAAGATAGAATCTCAAATAGGGCAAGTCAAGACATCAAAACTTCTATGAAAATTCAGAAAGAACCAAGAAAACTCAAATTCAAAAGCTTTTTCAAAAAACTGAATGAAGTACAGAGACTCCCACCCCCCAAATCCAAAAGTACATCAATCAAATTAGTGAAAAAACACTGTAAAATGACTGTGTATTAACCTAAGAAAAATATAATTAAAAAGAAAAGTGAGCTTCTTCATTGTTGTTCACACTCAAAACACTTTCTGGGCGTTACATTGTTGTTTAAAAGTATAATCTGTGCATTTTCTATCTTGGTAATCCAGCAAGTACCTCAAGAATAAAGATAGATTTTCAAATAAGTCGAATAAATAAAGATAGACTCTCAAATAGCCCAAATCAAGACTTCCAAATATCTATGAAAATTCAGAAATAATCAAGAAAACTCAAATTAAGAAGCTTTTTCAAAAAATTAAATGAAGTACATAGAATCTCCCCCCCCCCCCCCCCCCCCCCAATCAAAAAGTTCATCAATGAAATCAGTGAAAAACACTGTAAATGACTGCGTGATTAATTTGAGAAAGAAAAAAAAATTATAAAAATGTAACGCGCAGGAAGAGTGTCGAGTGTGACAGCTATGAATTGCAATCTCACTATATTTATAAAATCTGTGTATTTTCTCTCTGTAAAATCCAACAAGTACCTCAAGAACAAATATGGACTCTCAAATAGGTCAAGACTTCGAAACATCTAACAAAATTCAGAAAGAATCAAGAAAACTCAAATTTAGAATTTTTTTTTTTTTTTCAAAAAACCGAATGAAGTACAGTGAAGCCCCACCCTCCAAATCCAAAAATTCATCAATCAAATTAGTGAAAAATATCTGACTACGTGATTAATCTGAGAAAGAAAAAAAAAACCATTTTTATAAAAATATAACGCCAAGAAAAAATGACCACTAGGATTAGCAACAAAATCTGCTCACCCGGCCGATTTTCACCGGATGATATATATTTAAGGCAGAGAGTGCTTCTTAAGAAGCGTTTTGGCTTACTTCCAACACAGAAGCCACCCCAAAAGTACTAGCAACCTTTGCTACAAACACTTTCCTACTCTTATGATAGTTTTTGGTTCTTCTAAAATTGGTAGTGTTCTCTCGATATGTTAGTATTATTGAGTCTCCATCTGTTAGCTTGTTTGTCAAACCAAAAATGTGGCATCTCATGAATCTAGAGATTTACAAATCTTTGTCGACATTTGAAAAGAAGGAACAGAGGGAGGTTGTTTTTTTCTCTATGTCAAAAAGAAAGAAAGACCGAAAGAACGAACGAAAGAATGAATCACTTTTCTGAGTGGGCGTTCGGATCTATGTTCAAGGGAAAGGGTCTATTAGCAAAGTGTTAAGCAAACATTGTTGTGGAAATCAGGGAGAGTGCCGTTTTATGTTGAGTATGAATAACACTTTTCTTTTTCTTTTTGTGATCTTGCAAGTTCTCCATATTTATATAGTCTGTGCATTTTCTCTCTCAGTAATCCAACAAGTTTTTTGTCTTTACTTCACTGTTTTGTTGTTAATTTTTGGACTCTAAAAATATCAAATAATAGTATACTCCATTAAATGCAGAATGCCACTTTGAATTGTATTTTCATATCTTTTCGATCCATCAGGGATTCTCTTCTTTTCATCTCTCACAATCTCTCTCTCTCTCTCTCTCTCTCTCTATATATATATATATATATATATATATATATATATACACACACACACTATTATTTAATATTTTCAGAGTCCAAAATTAAAAGACCATTAATCTTTTTTCTAGGCATAAACAAGGTGAAATGACACTTGATGATAGCGCCTAGAAGACCATTTAGCTTTTTCTTATTTTTTGACATTTTCCCATTCATTTATCGTTTTATTTTATTTTTAATAGCCCAAAAAGTCTTTAAATTTAATTAATTAACTTTTCACCTCCCATTATAATTGTCTTTGTTAGATATCTTAATATGCATTTATGTGGCACCTCTCTTAGACTGGGATTCTCCCTCCAATTCAAAATAAGTGTCCACTTAGCCTTTAGCACACTCATTAAGGAGATACTAATTTCAAGAATAAATAGATATTTTAACTAAACTACCCTTAATTAAACACTACCTAATTAATATATTTTCTTGATTACATAAAAAACTCACTTAGTTAAATAGAGGTAAATTTGGAAGAAAATAATTAATTGCTTCTTGATTATGTAAATGGTTTTGAACAAAAATCAAAAGACTGAGGGTGTGTTTGGTATGGAGTGTTTTCCTAATTTTTTCATGTTCGTTTCGTAAATAATTTTGAAAAATATTTTCTTTAGGAAAATAAGTTCCTTAAAAATGAGAAAAACGACTTCCTTAATGAAAGTAGGGAAAACAAGTCATACAACTGGCATTCCACCAACCACCCCACCACCATCCAACCCACTCCCCAACCACCCACCCCACCAAACCCCTACCACTCCCACCACCCCCACCCTCCAAATTTATTTGACTAAAAAAGTTATTAATTTTTTTTCTATATCACCCAACACCCCACCCCTCACCCTCACCCTCGAAAAATATTTAATTCTTTTTAAAAATAATATTTTAAAAGTTTTTTCTTTTGGTTTTTACACCACCCACCCTCACTGCGACCCCAACCCAGCACTTTCTTTTGGTTTTTACACCACCCACCCTCCCTGCGACCCCAACCCAACACCCCACCACCCAACACCAACATATACGCAGATCAACACTCCACCACCCCTCCAAAAAAAATTAATTGTCTTTAAAAGGTTTTTTTTTATTGTTTTCTACACCACACACTTCCCCCCTCCCCATGAATCCCCACCCACCACCCCCACCCCTCCCGAATTTTATATTTCATATTTTTTTTTAAATGAGAAATTTGCGTGGTTAAATTTGGTGTGGGATGGGTGGAGGGTGTTTGTTGTGTTTTTTTTTTTTTTTTTTTTGGCGGGGGGCACAAAGGGGCGGGTTGGGGATAAGAAAAAATTTCCCATTTTTTATAAAAGTGAAATAAAATATATGTAATAGAAAATTTGGGAGGGGTTGGGGGTGGGTGAAGATGAAGTGCGTTTGAGGGTGGTGGTTCCGTGGGGCTGAGAGTTTGGTTGCGAGGTGGGGTGGGTGTGGGTCGTGGGGGTGGGGTTTGATAGGTGGGCCTTGGGTGAGTATTTTCCGAAAAAAAAAATTCTAATAATTAGTCGAACATGAGAAAATAAATAAGGAATTCATTTATTCTCCATACTTATTTTTCAAGAATACATTTTTTCGCGAAAATATTTTTCTTGGAAAACAGTTTCCTCCGTACCAAACACACCCTAAGCGAACACTTTTTGTGCAAATGGAGTATCTTTTTTCTTCTTTTGTGTACTTTTTCCCTCTCACTTTGTCTAAAAAAATCGCTTCTTTCATTTCAGTGGACTTTACATATTTCATACTACATTAAAGTGTATTTATTTTTCTTATTTAAGTTATATTATGAATGGTGTACTTATATGTCTTTTTTTTTTCTTTTTTTTATACCACATTATGGTGTACTTATATGTCTTAAAGTTCTATTGTGAAAGGTATTTCTTTATCTTAATTAAAGTTCTATGAAAGAATACTTTATCAAAAGAAAAAGTTCTATATATTGAACTAAATTTGGTCCAGGTACAAGATTTTCCACCGATTATCTAGGAATAACTGATTTAGTTTTTCATTGATTAAACGTCTCTCTTTGTTTTTCTTTCTCCCCTCAGATTGCTGAGTATGAATAGATTTTCTCTCTTCTTCTTCTTCTTCTTCTTCTTCTTTTTTTTTTTTTTATTATGTAATCTTGCTAGCTCTCCATATTTATACAATCTGTGCATTTTAGATCTCCGTAATCCAACAAGTGTTTTGTCTTTGCTTCTCACTTTTGTTGTTTTATTTTTTGGACTCTAAAAATATCATATAATAGTATGCTCCATTAAATGCAGAATGCCACTTTCAATTGTTCTTTCATATCTTGTTGATCCATCGGGGATTCTCTTCTTTCATCTAATATACACACACACACACTCTATTATTTAATATTTTAAGAGTCCAAAAATTAAAAGACTGTTTATCTGGTTTCTAGGTATAAACAAGGTTAAGCGAACCTCTCAATAGCCTAGAAGACCATTTAGATTTTTCTCCTTTTTTTGACATTTTCCCATTTTTTATCTTTTTATTTTATTTTTAATAGCCAAAAGGTCTTTAAATTTAATTAATCATCTTTCACCTTCCATTATAATTGTCTTCTTTATTAGATATCTTAATATGCATTTATGTGGCACCTCTCTTAGATGGGGATTCTTATTTACTTTCTCCGGTTCAAAAGTAAGTGCCCACTTAGCCTTTAGCATACTCATTAGGAAAATGCTAATTTCAAGAAGAAATAGATATTTTGACTAAACTAACCTTAATTAAATACTACCTAAGTAATATATTTTCATGATTATATGAAAACTCACTTAGCTAAATAGTGGTAAATTTAGAAGAAATTAATTAATTCCTTCTTAATTATGTAAATGGACACTTATTTTGAAAAACAAAAGGCTAAGGGTGTGTCCGGTATGGAGGAAAATATTTTCCAATTTTCTCATGTCCGTTTGGTCAAATATCTTTAGGAAAACAAGTTCGTTAAAAACGAAGAAAATGACTTCCCTAATGAAAGTACCACAGGTGGCATTCCACCAACCACCCAACCAACTCCCCAAACACCCACCCCACCAAACCCTAACTACTCCCAGCCCCACACACCACACCAGCCCCCCTGCCCCCTCTGACCCCTCACCGTCCAAAACAAAATTAAATTTTTGTTAAAAAAAAGTTTTTTAAAGTTTTTTTTTTTTGTTTTTTACACCACCCACCCCCACTGCGAAACACCCGACCCAACAACCCACCACCCCTCCAAAAAAAATTTAAGTTGCCTTTAAAAGTTTTTTCTTAGGTTTTCCAACCCACACAACCACCCCTACCCCCTCCTGGATTTTCTACTTCATATATTTTATTTTACTTTTATAAAAAGTGAGAAATTTGGGTGGTTAAATTTGGTGTGGAGTGGGTGGGGGTGGGGGGGGGGGGGGTTGTGGTTGGGGGGGAAATGGGGTGGGGTAAGAAAAAATTTCTTATTTTTTATAAATTTTTGATAAAAGTAAAATAAAATATATGAAATAGAAAATTTGGGAGGGGGTGGAAGGATGTGTTGGGTGGAGCGGTGGTGTGGGATGGGTGAAGATGAAGTGCGTCTGAGGTGGGGGTGGGGGTTTGTGTGAGGACCCACAGCAGGTGTAACCCATGCATGCAACTGTGAACCCCCTGGGTATCTGGACCCCATGAACATGACTTGACATGACATGACATACTCAGGTATTGTAGCAGTGAAATCACAACAGTTCGCTGCGCCCTGCAGAGCTTCGAACCCGTGACCTCAGGCCTTTTTTGTTCTCCCAAAGGAGACGACTCTCACCAGATTTGTGATGCGGAATTCGAGAACAATGGTTGCTGCTATTGAGGGATTAGATTTAAAGTGTTTTTAAGTCGAAAAATCGACATTCATCACTGTTGTGGTGTTTTTCCTTCTTTTTCTTCCCTGTAACATTTATAATATTTTATTGATATGGTATTTTGTATTATTAATAACCGGCGGTTATGGTGATTTTGTGGTTGTGGTGCCGCGAAGCATATGTAGAAATGTGGTGGTGTATATTTTTGTATATTCGATTGATATATTCTGTATATCTAATGTATAAACATGTATATTTGTGTATTATACATAATTATACACAGGATATACATTGATTATGCAATACTTAGGTGTATAGGTGGGATGACGTGAGGTGGAGTTGGATGGAGAAATTTGACCTGTTATTTGTTAATGTGTTATTCTCTTCCAACTGTTTCTTGCTTTTAATTGTATGGATAAGTTGAAGTTAAAAGCATGTTAAAAGGAACCTTGAAAAGGTTGAAAACATTTATTAGAAAATTAAGGAAAAATATGTATATGCTTTGTATAATTATGTATAATCATTAAATATTTATATATATGACTTCTATATCTATGCATACCCTCCACATAGTTACGATACTTACCTTCTCAAAGAGCATATATAGTAGCATGAAGTGTATCCAAATATATTTATGTATGTTTGGTTGTATATTAATTATTAAGCTTGTGAAGATGGACAATTATTTATATTTAACTTGAAAATGAGCAATTGAAGAAAACACAGCTATCAGGGAAAAAATAATTAACCCCAAGGATGAATCTCAATAATCTCCACAAAATTGCCCCTCAAAACCCTTTATGTCTCCAATTTGGTGAATGAAAAGAAATGGCGAATTGGGAATACAAGGTTTAGATTTCCACTAATTTCGCACCTGCAAACCATTTCCCGTAGGTGCAGCCTCACATCTGCGGAGAAATGTCCGCAGATGCAGCCTCACTTAACACATCATGGTCTGGCACCTGCACACCAAGTCCCGCAGAGGCGCGCCCGCAGGTGAGGCCCCAAGTCCTGAGATGTGGCACACCAGACACCAGAAAAATCTGATTTTTCATCAAGTTCAACCCAAAACCCAAAACTCATTCGAGACCTCTCTGATACAAACCAGACATGCAACCCACTATAAAAAAAATGAACTCATCCGCGCCCTCAGAATTTCCAAAAGAGGTCATCTTGACCCGATTAACCCCCAAACACCCAGAAACAAGGTTTCCAACCCAAGGACCAAAGCATCCCCGAGTGCCTCGGAAACCGAACCAAACAACCCTACCAAGTTATAATTGACCTTCTGGACCTAATGGAACCGACGAAAATCCTAAAAAAACTCATTTTCCCAAATGTCAGCTATTTCCCAATACTTTTTCGCTTATTCAACTTAAAGGATTTTAAATTCCTCAAAACCAACCCTATCACCTTGGGAACCACACTACCTATCCCCACGAGTCAAGTACACTCTAACTAAGCAAGGGGAAGGGTCATTAGGGGTAAATGTAGTAAAATGTCTAAACGACCGAACGGGTCGTTACATCTTGTTCGTCAACAGTTAGTCCTAAACACTTAGGGCTCTTGATCTTGGTTATTTTAGCTATTTTTTTTCGTATCATTGTTTTTTTTTATTTATTTCTATATTCAAAAACATGAATTCACATCAGTTAAGGTCCTACAGTATTCATTTCATTGGAAAAAATTATTCTGCTTGGGAATTTCAGTTTCTACTATTTGTCACTGGAAAAGAATTATGGGGTCATATATATGGAAATGATCCTGCTCCTACTGATTCTACAAAGTTAAATTAGTGGAAGGTCAAAGATGCTCATGCACGAGCATCTGCACCAGCACCAGCAAATCAAGGTCTATAGCCGGGAGATAGAGATTCGATTGGTCGGATTTTCATTGTGACTAAGGGAGCTGGGTAAGATTTCCTTTTATTAAGTTTTCATAAATTTTTTATCACCTTAATCATTTATGCGTTGAAATTTTTAACTGCATGTACTACAAAATCCATCCTCGATGTTGTCCGGAGGCTTTATGGCGATCAGTTTTATACTTCATGGGGTGAAATTCTATACGATACTCGATAAGCTATGTTTAACGAGTTCAATGTATGCATCTTATTATATATTTCATAACTTTGGTTTAGTTTTATATATCTCTGACATTAGCAATTTCATTTACAGATGTTGTGCATATGGGATCCAGTACACAATTAAAGGGTTGCTGCGAACTTTGAGAAGAAGAAGAGTGCAAGGTTGTCTGACTAGTTTTCGAGGGCTAGAAAGTATATGAAGAAGCCCGAATGGCTAACCGACGGACAGTGGGAGTAACTTAAAGCATAATGGCGAACTCATGAGTTTATCGCCAAGTCTGAGCAGGAAAAGACTACCCGTGCGCCCCAGAAAGGTGATTGTTTGCACACTCCAGGTGCAAGAAGTCTGGGGCACGTGGCTAGGAAAATGATAAGTAGTTTCATACTCTTAAAGTTATCTACGATCAATATGTTATTATTAAGTTATTAATTTTATCTTTAACTTTTTTGTAGAAAGAGACGTTAGGACAGATGCCCAACATAGGATGAACTATTCCTAAAGACCCACACAAAAAAGAAGAAGCAAGAGTCGGATCCGATCGAATGGGTCAAGGGCAGGGTTGAGATTTCTTAAGTAAGTGATAATTTTATTATTTAAGTAATTATATAAGTCTAATTATGATATATTCGTTATATACTAACTTTTATTTTTTAAATATACAGAATCAATATATGCAACAAGTGCCGGAGTACTGCCAAACTCAGCCTGAATGCCAGCGACCAGCCCTCCGTCAGAACTAGAGATAGAATTTTGGTGTAGAGAAGCTGGGGGAGTTCAAAAGAGTAGAGATTACGGTCTAGGCCCACCGAACAACTTAAGTCACATTCAGTTAGGACTGCGAAGTGAAGGGTCTTCCTGACAGGCCGAGGGAGTTGATGGTGTTCAGGTCGTAGCTATAGCGTAGCAAATGGAACAACTTAATCCAAAATTAGCAGAGACCGAGGCACAAAGAGTTGAGGAAAGTAGGGTGATGAAAGCAAACCTCAAATCGCTCCAGGCACAAGTGAAAGCCACATTGCAGGTGGACGATTTGGTGTGCCCCCTTCTCCCCCTCTTGACCCAGAAGATGATGAAGACATGGATGAGAATGGTGAATTCGTAGCCTGAACATCGGATGATGAGTTGCCTTAGTTTGGATTTCAGTTATGGATTTATGCTTTAAACTTTACGGACTTATGTTAAAACTATGTAGAGCTAGTTAATAGTACTTTTGGTGGAATCCCTTGAATATTTTGAACTTTGATGGACTTTTTAGATCTTATTTGATGTGTTTGATTATTACGTAGGATGATTTTATGTGTTGTAGCTCTTTTAGAATTGATTTGGCAGCATTTAGTGTTGGTTTGTAGTTGAAATTGTATTCTGGTTTGTGTTGGTTTTTTGGTAGGTGTGGCTGCAGAAAATGTAGCAAATTGCTGCTGGTTTTTTCTAGAAAATCGATTGAAAAACCGACGGAGTCTGTTGGTATTCTGGATTATACTGAAATAATTTCCAGAAAACCGACAGACTCCATCGACTTTATTAAAAACAATTACACATAAAATTGATAACCGACGCAGTCCGTCGTTTTTTAGTAATATTTATATTATTTCTTTTTAAATATAAAATATTGAAGGAAAATAAATAAAAATAAAATAATTAAATAACCGACGCAGTCCGTCGATTTTTTATACTATTTTATATCTCATATTTAAAAACGACGGAGGTCTTAACCAACCCTGTTCGCCGCAAAAGAAACAACACAGTCTGTTGGTTTTCAAAAAGCAACGTAATGAAAACCGACGAACCGTGTTTCATTGATTTTCCGTCAGTTTCTTTAAAAAATCGAAGTGGTCCGTCGGTTTTTGTCTATTTTTTAGTAGTGTTTGCAGTTCAACAAGTGAGTCAATTTATGAAGGCACCCCGCCATCTACATTTGGTGGTTGCTCATCGCATCATTCGATATCTATTAGGAACATCTACTCGTGGATTATTCTTTCGTAGTGGTTCTCCTATTCGGCTCAATGCTTTCAGTGATTTTGATTGGGCTGGATGTCCTGATACTCATCGTTCGGTCACTGGTTGTTTCATGTTTCTTGAAGAGTCCTTGATATCTTTGAAGAATAAGAAGCAATAACGTGTGTCAAAATCTTCAACAGAGGCTGAATATCAAGCCATGTCTAATGCTTTCTTCGAGGTTGTTTGGCTTCGTGGATTACTTGCTGAGATTGAATTTCCTCAATCTAATCCTACTCCTCTCTATGCTGATAACACAAGTGCCATTCAGATTGCTACTAATCCTGTTTATCATGACAGGACCAGACACATCAAGGTAGACTGTCATTATATACGAGAAGTTGTTGATAATGGTGTCATTACTCTTCCACATGTGTCCAGTGATCTTCAAATAGATGATGCATTTACAAAATCTGTGGCACGATGACCTTGTCAGTTTCTAGTAGGCAAATTGATACTTTTTGATCCACTAGCATCAATTTGAGGGGGGATGTTAGCATGATGACAAGATATTATAAACATAAATACAGATACTCTAGATATGTGAAAATATAATTAGAGATATTTCATATTTATTGTAGAATATTGTGTAGCATTAACTATAGAATATTATGTAGAATATTTGGTAGGATTTACATTAAGCGTAGGATATTTTGCTTCCTTTTATCTCTTATTCCTCTTGTGTATAAATACCTATGTAATCGATGTATTAAATGAACAAATTGAGACACTCATTCCTCAATTTCTCTCCTGGTTTATCTGTTTTTGACATACAGAAGTACCGTATAACAGCCTGATTTTTGCAGGAAATCACTAACGCTATAGAAACTTTGACGCGGCATCTCAATAGAATTAGACGAGAATATAGTACAAACGGTCAGTTCTCTTCCTCTTTTATATTTTCCACACTTTATAGGTATGTGGACCTGTGGTTATATTTGATCTTCATTTTCTATAATCAGGAACAGAAAACAATGTGAATGAGGTGCTCAGAAGTGCATCCAATCTATCTGTTCCATCACAAGGAAATTCCAGAAGTTGAAGAATTAGCAAGACTGATGTTGTCCACTAAGGATATGCTTATAAACGAAACATCACAGCTCTTTCTAGTAAGTGTTGGAGTAACTGTTTTCCAGTTCCTTTAAATATTGAAGTGGAGAAAGTCCGTTGTTAGTAACTAGTGTTGAGCGATTTAGTGGCGAGCCCATGTACACCAATTTTTTGGCTTGCACGATGTCTTATTTCATTTGTGAAAGAAAGGAATCGGCGCACATTTTATACTCTTCTACTGTTCTATCTTACTTTTTGACTGCCTTCTACATGCCCCTAAGAAAGACTTGTGATAACGTATTCTAAGAAGCCATACATTTTGACTGGTTGGCTTTTCTGTTGGAATAGGACATTGAAGAGGATCTACGCCAAAATCTGAATGAGCATGATCCAAGGGTCCAACACAGAACAATGCGAACAATAGAAATACTGTTCAACTATCTAAGCACATATTTTCGTGAACTTGGCCGCGCAATGGTGCACGTTCAGATGGGTGAAAATCGGGAATGATACTTTGCTCGCTACTAAATTATATTGGTTTTTGTGGCCTTTGTGGTCAATGAAGTAGGTTGAGAACCATGAGATCTCAAGTTCAAACCCCACCAGGGACAAAAAAAAAAAATCTATATCTGATAGCTAAAGTTTGTAACTCTAACGTTCTCTCTCTTAACAGGATGAAGGTTCTAGGCTGATCAACCCTGGTTTAGCAAATGAGAATGATACTGGGATGCACCAGAGGCAAGATGCCATGCAGCAGCAGCTGGCAGAAATTTGGAGAAGTACCTACTTCAGTAGGAGGAGATACTGCACCTAATACAGATAACGCAATTAACAACGCAGTAGAAGGTGTATCTTCCAGACCAACAACCGCAGAACCTACAAGTGCTCATGTATCAGCTGATGAAGTAAGTGTATTTTCAACCTCGAATATTAAATGCAATCTTCCGAATATTTCAATTCGTTTCTGATTTTGACAAGCATCTTTTGCTCTGTACTTGCACAACCTACATAGACTTTGCATTCTTTGTCCCCCTTTGCTTTTACTCTAATCATCGATGTGTATGCAGCCTGCTAGCGAAGATGTTGGGACCTCTCGTCAACGAACAAGTGATTTTGCTGAAAGCCCATCACCTGCAAAACAACAAAGGGTATTATTCTTTCCGTGATGCTGGCGGTCAATTTCTTTCATGCTCTCTGCATAACACATGTTCCTGTTATCCTCTTCATTGATATTTCGGAGAGGGCCCTGCCTCCTTTTCTTCTGCTTGACCGGGGGATAATACGGGTCCACGTTAAGTTTATGAGTCATGTATAATTTAAGGAAGATGAAACAAGGTAACACGAGAAAGTGTCATAACTACAAACTGTCTCAACTTCGAACAGAATAATAGTACATAGGAGTTTCGTCTTTCGACTTTAATAGTCTCTTAGTAGCTTTGCCTTGGATATGTATGTTTTGAGTGGATATGTATTCTTATAGATAAAAACCTTACTGATGGTTCAGTTATAACAAAAATTAAACAAGTTACCGACAACAACGTTGAAGCAACACACATTTGCGTAGGAAAAACAAGTGTTTCAGAATAGCAGAGACAAATTGATTTTTGTCTTCGTAGGTAAATAGATGGAAAGAGATAGAAAAGAAAAGACTCACATCAACAAGTCTTTTGTTGCGTTTCTCCGCCGAAGCACTCATTTCTTTTTCTCACGGAACAAGAAGAGCACTGCAATTTGGAAACCAAATTGGAGTAACTTTTCATGTTATTGAGGAACAATTTCAAAGTGTGTGAGTAGGACTAAGGTTGTCTTAACTAGGTAAATTTTCAGGTTCGCCCCCGAGGGTATACTAATAAATGATCTGCTTACATTACAGTAATCTATACAGATTCACTTCTTATCTGCCCTTTTTGTTGTTTAATTTCATCTTTCCTCTCCATGTCCATGTATGTTTGTGGAGGAAAGACAAAAATATTTAATACTGTTTTCTTGTTTTATGCTGGTGGTTACAAGTGTTACTTCTATAGAAATAATATTCACGATATATAAAGCAATAAAAGCGGAGTATGAAAATACAATTAATCAAAAGAGTGATAATGACACCAGGGCCGAGAGGAGCAATTGCTATCACTATAGCAAGCAAGGAATTTTACATTTTGTAGGCCTGAGTAACATACTCCAAGGACCGGTGCACACCCTCCTTTGATTTTCCCACCTCACTACAATGTCGCTCACACTCTTTATTTTCCGCGCAAACTATTTCTTAAACTCTGTCTGTGATGCCTTAATCTTCTTTCTCTCTTTTGTTTGGTGTGATTACGATAGAAGAAAACCTCCTCTATTTGAGTAATTTCTTAATTCTTCAACGCCGGGAGAGTTGAAGTTCACTAAACGGAGAATTTAAATCCATCACTCCAAAAACCATTTATGCTAATCGTCAACTATGTAATTTTAAGAAAAGGGTTATTTCCAACCATTTTGTGCCGCTCCTCACACCAATAGTATTCCTATGGTGAGATCAATCTTTCCACATTGGTAACGATGGGCTAAATGTAACTTTTGTATCTCCCTCAACAAGAATGTCCCTTGTATTATCATTCTTAGGATTGTATAGAACAACTGTTTTGCAACAATCATCTAGTATCAAATCTACTTCCCCGGTCTCTATCACGTAAAAGGCGCTTCAGAATGGTAAGAAGGATTTATTTCTAAATTCCTTTTGAAAATAAGGATATCCATGATCCCTTTACTCCATATTCCTTCAAGACCAATATCTCAACGCCCCTATCATCTTCCAAACAAGTCATGATACAAAGACATTCAATTAAAATTCCTAAACCAACTAACAATCTCTTCTTAATACTCAGGGAGCAGAAACATATTGAACTTTTCAGAGATGAGATCAAAATAAATTACTTTGTTATGAGGACCTAAACGATCCCACATACACTGGTGAAGTTCATTATTTCCATCATTGTCATCATCTTTGCCGTTATTATTTCAAAATAGGATTTTTGACCTTGCCCTGTAGTGAAGTCGTCCCTGACATGTGATACCATAAGTCACTGAGAGGATATCATAAGGGAACTCGAGTTGCCTCCATTGTTTGTCTTCAAGACTAGCAACTATAACAAAATCACCACCATATTCTAGGGTCGACAGATCCTGCGTAGTCAGGACTGCCTTGTAAACATTCTTGGAGGAGTCAAAACAAAGTCCCCCACGTGTGATATAGCCACGTTCAAGCTCAAGGCCTCAAGCACTTTAATTTGGTGCAAGATCTGGTGGTAGGACTCCACAGTAAGTATGCTCCATTACAATAACAAGTATAAGACCATGACAAGAAGCCAAAAGCATACAACTTGGCAGGTAAATCTCATCATCATCACTATAATTGAGTTCTTCCAAAGTAAGTTGTTGGTTTATGAATCGAAAGAAAGGTCTTTGTATCGTGGTTGAACTTGTATAAACCGTGGTGATCGCTCCTTGTTGTCGTGAAGGGAGATAAACATACTATTAAAAACCACAAGAAAGGTTCAATGTTACGAAAGGAAAAATTGAGAAGTGTTCTCTCTTAAATTATCTATTGTACAAGGAGAATAGTGAGTAAAGATATTAAGTCAAGTGATGAGCTAATAACAAAAGACGAATACATAACAATGTTTGATAATATTTTTTTGATAACTAATTTTTTTTAACAGAGAGAAAATTACAATTTTTGACAATATTAATAGGCAATATTTGTAAAATTAAGTGAGGTCATTTTTTTAATTGTAATTAAAATATAAAGTTGTGAAATGAAGTATAATTTTCTTGGGAATTTGAATTGAAAGATTATTTTAAATTTGAATTAGAAGATAAAAATTATGTTCTTGTGGCTTAACAGATTAAACAAATAAATATAGAAGTCAACTAATTAGCAATTATTTTTTTTAATATCATAACGTTTTTTAAAAATATTTTAATGGGATATGATATGGATATGTTATTTGTTTCCATATCCAAACGTCTAAAGTAATTGCAATTATAATATGATAGTAAGTGTCAATTTAAATATTTTAAAAAAATTATTTATGTATACTTCACTGATGGCCAAATAGGCTACAAGAATTCATACTACCGACTGTGATAATAGATGCAGAATTTTGTGCTAGTAAACTAATTAGATTTATAAGATAACAATATCCTAAAGTAGTAATTAAGGGATAAAAGTTGCTCTTTCCGTCCACCTTTACTTGTCCTCTATACTTGTAATGACCCGTTAGGTCGTTTAGACAATTTTACCCCTATTGACCCTTTCCCCGGCTTCTTTAGCATATATTTAACTTGTGGGGATGGGTGGTGCGATTCCAAAGGCATTCAGATGTGATTTGAGTGAGAAAATGGAGTTTTTGGAAATTCATAAGTGCTGGGTTGACCAAAGTCAGCACCAGGGGTAAATGTGTCGTTTTGGTAATTTTATCGATTCCATTAGGTCTGTAATATCGTGTAACACCTCGTAGCTTCGGGCTAAGATTTGTATCATAAGATGGGGGTATAATAAACCCAATTTGAGTAGTGTATAAATGATGTTTGAAACCCAATCAATACATGAGAAGAGTCTTTGGGCAAAGCAAAGTTGAAAATCACTCTACGGGGCATGTTTGCAAATGAGTTTATAGAAGGTCTTACTTCCAACGACCATAACCCCATTATTAATTTGTAATTTGGGAAAACCTCCTTGATGAAAGTTGTAGCCCTTTGAAATAGATTTCCAACGGTATATTATGGGGGTCAAACGAACATCTTTGCAAAGAGTTATGCCCATTTTACTGAAGACTGTTCACTGGAAATTCTGTCAGCGTAACGGTGACGTTACGGACCGTAACACGTGTTACAGGCAGTAACAGTGGACCGTAACACACCGAAAATTTCCAGAACCTCACTGGAAATTTTCACCAAGTTACGGTACCAAGTTACGGTCCGTCCTTTGTGTTACGGGACCGTAACAGTGACCGTATCTTGGTCCGTATGTACGTTTCGGGTCACCTGACTTCGGGAGGCCATAACCCTATCATAACTTGCGAATTTGGGAATACTCAAAGAACGAAAGTTGTAGATAATTGAAGTACCTTTCCAACCATAGGTTGTGCGTTTACAGGCGCTATCGGGATAGGGAAATGTGGACATTTTAAGACAGAAAGGTCCCAACCCATTTTCAAGTTGGGTCAACCCATTTCCCCCTTAGTATTTAAGGGAAATGAAAACCCTAGCAGCCTCCATTTCCCTCAAATTTCAGATTTCTAGAGAGAGGAAGTGAGAGAGAGGAGAGATAGAGAGAGAAAGTAGAAAATCAACCAAGTTTAAGGCCCCGAATCCCGAAGCTTGTGAAGGATAAAGTGTAGTACAAGTTGTCGCCGTCATTCTAAGATAAAAATCGAACTTGGGGATGTTGATTTCGTGGTGACTACTCACAAAAGGTAATGTTTCTATCCCTAATCATTTCTAGTTGTGAATTAATGAATTCTAGGGAGAATAATAATTGGGTTTGATGAAGAGAATTATATGAACTATGTTAGAGTTGTTGGATTGTTGACTTTGGATTGTTGTATTCATATGGAGGATGAAAAATGATGTAAATTACATCTAATTGAGATTGTAGAAGTAGCTAGAAGTAATAGAATGGGGATTGGGTGAAGAAAACACCATTAATGAAGGTTGTGGAGCTTCATGCCCACCAAGTGTTTGATAAAATGCTTACATGAACAAAGCATGGATATTGTTGCTAATATAGAATCCCTATGACCTGTATTATTATAGATTAAAGTTGAAGGGATTGAAGGACATTGTGATACGCTCAAGAGCAGGAAGTCAAGGTATGTAGGCGCTATCCACGTGTGGGAACATCCTTGTTCCTCCCCATGTTTCAGTATTCCATGATTATACACCAAGTTTTAGGATTCTAGGCATATTCGTGTTGAACCCTAGACACTTGAACCATGATGTATATTAAATAGTCAGTTACAATTCTGTTGATTAGTCTTAATTTACTGTTTTGGTAATTGAGACTCGGTCCGTAATCTATGAAAAACACATAACTTGCATTCCATGGGTTCTATAACACAAGATATGAGATATTATGCTTATTTTCATGAAAAACTTTTATATATGTATTTATTGTCATGTCTTCATGTACCCATGTTCATGTCAAGATTCAGAAATCATGTTTTCAGTTATTTTCATGTTCGGGAGTTGTATTAATACCGAGAAGGCTCAGATAGCCTGAAACTACGTATGCCAACGTAGGATAAGGATCGCTCCGCCCAGTTAGGACGATTCCTTCATATTTTTCCCATTGAGGGATTTTGGATCCATTCATGTCATGTTCATGTCTCGTGCCCCGGCAAGGTACGAGATGGCTTAGCTGATCGGGCAGAGATCAGACTCCACGTTTCTCCCCGTGGTGGTTCATGTCGGTATTACAGAATATTATAGATCATTACAGATTATCTCATGCTTACAGTACTCATGTTTATGATCAGTTGCAGTATCCAGTTTCAGTTTCAATTTCATGTTCATGTATCATGTGCCTGCTATTTCTCTCATGTGTTTACATACTAGTACATTCAAAGTACTGACATCCCCGTTTATTTGCCTTGGGGGCCTGCATTTCATGATGCAGGTACTGACATACAGGACAACGCACCTGCTCAGTAGGACAACTCTCATATCAGCTTTTGGGTAAGCCCCATTGTCTTCGGGGTTTAGTCAGTTGTTTACCTTATGTCATTGATGCATTAAGGGTATGCTGGGGGCCTTGTCCCAGCAAGTATATTTTATGTTCAGACTCATGTTAGAGGTTTCATAGAATAGACAAGTCAGTTATGTCATGTCAGACATTTGGAGTCGTATAGCCATTTGGGCTCACTCATGTTTAAACAAGTACTTTATTAAGTATTACGACTTAATACGTTTTATAAAGGCTCATCATGAATTCACGTTATATTCCGCTTATGTTATGCATCATGATGATTCAACAAGTCATGTGGTTCGCTCGGTCACATGCAGTCAGACACCGAGTGTCGTGTTACGTCCAGGCCATGGTTTGGGGCGTGACAAAGATTGGTATCAGAGCCTAGGTTCAAGGATCTTTAGGGAGTCTATGAAACCGTGTCCAGTGGGGTCTCTTTTATATGTGTGAGGGCCCCACACATATAAACAGTTGACTACCAAGACATTCAGGATTGTCTCATTTCTTTCATATTCTAGATCGTGCAGTTAGAGCATTACTCTTAGGATTTCTTCCTAATTCGTGCGTGTACGTGTTTTCAGAAAATGCCTTACAAAAGGAAGTACAAGAAGAGAAACACAGCCACCAGCCAAAGGGCTGCCGCGGAAGTAGCTCACGAAGATACCGTTCAGACTCAGGCAACAGCTCCAACTGCCCCTACCGTTACACCTCCTAGTGCTTCAGATGGGGATGTTAGGAGTGCTATCAACATGCTCACACAGCTGGTGGCAGCTCAGGCCCAACGTCAGGAATCTGGGTCAAGTTCAGGAGGTAATGGAGAGTCTTCTAAGACGAAGGATTTTCTCAGAATGAAACCCCCAGTCTTTACGGGGACAAAGAAAGATGAAGACCCTCAGGACTACATTGATGCTCTCCAAAAGATCTTCAGGATTACGACAGTTACAGAAACCGAAGCAGCTACTTTTGGAGCTCATCAGCTGCAGAGCATTGCTAACACGTGGTATGAATCTTGGGATTTGTCCCGAGGTGAGAATGCGTCTGATGCTACATGGGATGAATTTGCTAGTGCATTCCTAAACCACTTTATGCCAGTAGAGGTCAGAGAGGCTAAGGCTGAACAATTCCTGAAGCTCAAACAAAATGGCAGGCCGGTTCAAGATTACTATTTGGAGTTCGTTAGCCTGGCTAAGCATGCCCCACACATGTTACCTGATATGAGGGCAAGAGTGAGAAGATTCGTTGGAGGTCTTGATTCCCATTTGTATGATGGAGCCAATATTGTTGCACAGAATGGGACAATGACTATTTCCAAAATGGTTGCTTTTGTACAGGGCAATGAGACAAGGCTAAAGGAGGAAGAAACCTTACAAAAAGAGAAAGACAAAGAGTTCAACAAGAGGGTTAAGTCTACCGGACAGTTCAGCGGGAACCGAAATAGGAAATTCTTTAAGAACAGGTCAGCAGTACCTGCTCCGTCCATAGCAAGTGCCTCACTTCCTAAGTTCCGCAATGATAAGAAGCAGAATTTCAGGCCATCAAGTTCGTACTCTCAAGCTAGTGGGGGTCAGTCGACATATACTCATCCGATATGCGGCAAGTGTAATAAGAGACACTCAAGTGAGTGTCGCGTGGGCACGTATATATGTTATGGTTGTGGCTAGAGAGGCCATTTTCAGAAAGATTGTCCGTCAGCTAGGCAAGGTACCGGAGGTAACGTGGCACAGCCCACAAATTCAGCAGTCCCTCGTAATAATCAAGCCCAGCAGGGGAACAATGCAGCTAGGTCTGGAAACACAAGCGGTTGGCGAAACCGTTTGTATGCATTGACAGGCCGTCAGGATAGAGAAGCTCGAGCAGATGTTGTTACAGGTACTCTAACAGTTTTCACTTTCGATGTATATGCCCTCATTGACCCAGGATCCACCCTATCTTATGTAACCCCGTTTGTTGCTAAGAAATTTGGTATTGAACCTGAAAAATTATATGAACCCTTTGAGGTGTCCACCCCAGTTGGGGAATCAGTCATAGTTAGACGTATGTACAGGGGTTGCCCAGTTTTAGTGTATCACCGCAGAACCATAACTGATTTAGCGGAATTAGAAATGGTAGACTTCGATATGATCATGGGTATGGATTGGTTAGCTTCATGTTATGCCACAGTATGTTGTAGAACTAAGGTAGTAAGATTCGAGTTTCCTAATGAGCCAGTCATAGAATGGAAGGGTAATTCAGTAGTACCTAGGGGTAGATTCATTTCTTACCTAAAAGCCAGAAAAATGATTTCCAAAGGTTATATCTACCACCTAGTTCGAGTCAAGGATTCGGATGCTCAGACTCCAACTCTTCAATCTGTTCCAGTTGTAAATGAATTTTCGGAAGTCTTCCCAGAAGATCTTCCAGGAGTCCCTCCTGATAGGGAGATTGAGTTTGGAATTGATTTACTTCCCGATACTCAGCCGATATCTATTCCACCATACAGAATGGCTCCAGCAGAGTTAAAAGCGTTAAAAGCCCAGTTTAAAGATCTACTTGATAAGGGGTTTATTAGGCCTAGTGTTTCGCCTTGGGGTGCACCAATCTTGTTTGTCCGAAAGAAGGATGGTTCCTTACGTATGTGTATAGACTACCGTCAGCTGAACAAGGTCACCATTAAGAACAGGTACCCTCTTCCTAGAAAAGATGACTTATTTGACCAGCTGCAAGACGCCCAATGTTATTCCAAGATTGACCTCAGAACAGGCTATCATCAGTTGAAGGTTAAGGAAGTTGATATTCCGAAGACAGCTTTTAGGACCCGTTGTCACGCCCCGAACCATGGCCTGGACGTAACACGGCACTCGGTGCCTGACTGCATGTGACCGAGCGAACCACATGGCTTGCTGAATCATCATGATACATAACATATGCGGAATATAACGTGAATGCATGATGAGCCTTTATAAAACATGTTAAGTCATAATACTTAATAAAATACTTGTTTAAACATGAGTGAGCCAAAATGGCTATACGACTCCAAATGTCTGACATGATATAACTGACTTGTCTAGTCTATGAAACCTCTATCATGAGTCTGACTGGAAAACATACTTACTGGGACAACGTCCCCAGCATACCTTTAGATGCATAATTAATCATAAAATAAACGTTGACTAAACCCCGAATGAGATGGGGCTCACCAATAAGATAATACGAATGTTGTCCTACTGAGCAGATGTGTCGTCCTGTATATCAGTACCTGCATCGTGAAATGCAGGCCCCCGGGCAATAAAAGGGGACGTCAGCACATTGAATGTACTGGTATGTAAAGCAACCGAAAGAAACAACATGGGATATGAAATAACATGATAAGAACTGAAACTGAAAACCTGGACATGAACATGGGCATGAGTGCATATGTATATATATAACATAAGTAAAAACATGATAAGTAGGGAGAGCAATAACTTATAACCGATCCATGGTCTGGTGCTTGCGTCCCGCCAGCAGAACACTCAGTCCTTGCCAGGGAACATGAGATTTGATAAAATATGAAAGGATCCAATCATTATGAGAGATCGTCCGGAACATGGGTGGAGCGATCCTCATCCTACGGTGGCTACGTAGTTTCAGGCTATCTGAAGCCCTCCTCGGTAATTAATGCAACTCCCAAAACATGAACATGAAAAATAGTGGCACTTGCTGCCCATGGTATATCATGAATCATAACTTGCTTGTACATAGTGTTCATGAATCATAACTTGCTTGTACATGGTTTTCATGAATCATAACTTGCTTGTACATGGTTTTCATGAATCATAACTTGCTTGTACATGGTTTTCATGAATCATAACTTGCTTGTATAGTTTCATAAGATAACTTGTCATAGTCTTGCAAAACATGTTTTTCGTTCATGAGTAATAACAATAGTTCGAAATCATATATATATACTTGTCTTGAAAACATGCTTGTAACTTGCTGGATGAAATCATAAAGTTTCATATAAACATAATGAGAACACATGAGGAAGAATTCATGATTCATGGATTAAGCTAGGATTTCCTAATAACCGTAATGGAAGATTAGGAATGCAATAACGAATATAGATACAAAATTCATGCACATAAATACATAATTACGGGCTACCAATATGTTGGGTTTAATGCCCTAGGATTTGAACTTCATGGATTTTACGAAACGGATCATGGGGAAGAACATAGAGATTCCCACATGTGGATGGAAGTTATACATACCTTAACTTCCTGCTTTTGAGTGTATCACAATGTCCTTCAATCCCTTCAACTTTAATCTATAGCAATACAGGTCATAGGGACTCTATATTAGCAACAATATTCATGTTTTGTTCATCTAAGCATTTTATCAAACACTTGGTGGGCATGAAGCTCCACAACCTTCATTAATGGTGTTTTCTTCCCCCAATCCCCATTCTATTACTTCTAGCTGATTCTACAATCTCAATTAGATGTAATTGACATCATTCTTCATCACCCATATGAATACAACAATCCCAAGTCAACAATCCAAAAACCCTAGCATAGTTCATATAATTTTCTTTATCAAACCCATTTACTATTCTCCCAAGAACTTATCAACACTTTAATCATCAGGAAACATCATAAAACTTACCTTAGTTATTGTAGGAATAAGCCTTGAGTTGAAATGCTTCACTTGAACAAAACCCTAGTTCCACCTTCCATGGAATTTCTTGACTTGAATGGATTTGATGTGTTTCTCACACTTAGTTTTGGTGGATTGATGAAGTGGATCTTTTGTTTCACTTGGATTCTTGCATATGAAGTGTTTGGATGGCTCTAGAGAACCCTTGAGTCGTGTAGGAGAAATGGGAATGAAAAAAAATGGGTTTGGGTCTCTTATTAACATCTTAAAATCTGACCCATCGGGCAATTCTACGTCCATTTTTACGTTCCGTATAATGGTTTTACGGACCGTATAACTCACCGTAAAACCATTCCAGTGATTTGGACATTCTGTGCTCATTTTACGGTGTGTTTTACGTCCCGTATAATGGTTTTACGGACCGTATAACTTACCGTAAAACCATTCCAGTGATTTGGACATTCTGTGCTCATTTTACGGTGGTCTGAGTCAATTTTACGGACCGTATAATTGTTTTACGGACCGTAAAATTGAACCGTAAAACTGACCAACGAAATATCATTCTCTGTGACCATTTGACGGACCGTATAAATATTTTACGGACCGTCAAAATGTTTTACGGACCGTCAAATGGTCCGTCAAAATGTTTTACGGACCGTCAAATGGTCCGTCAAAATTCTTCTGCTCGGACAGTCTGTCGTATAATGGGCATAACTCTTTGCACATATGTCCGTTTGAGGCCCATAATATACCGTTGGAAAGCTATTTCAAAGGGATACAACTTGCATCAAGAAAGTTTGCCCAAATTCCAAATTAATAATGGGGTTATGGTCGTTGGAAGTAAGGCCATCTATAAACTCACTTGCAAACATGCCCCGTAGAGTGGTTTTCAACTTTGTTTTGCCCAAAGACTCTTCTCCAGTTTTGATTGGGTTTCAAACACCATTTATACACTACTAAAATTGGGTTCATTATATCCCCATCTTATAATAAAAATCTTAACCCGAATGCACGAGGTGTTACAATATCTCCCCCTTGGGATCATTCGTCCTCGAATGATGGGTCTTGGTAAAGGATATGGTTGGACATAACTTGAATATATGAACGTGAAGAAACATGACATGGAACATGGAAATCTGACATGACGTAGTTTCATGAAAACATCCGTGCCCAAACATGAGACATGAATAGCGAATACCTGAACTCGAACGTGAAATGTGAGGCATGAATACATAAGGGACATTATAACTCTTCTCTGAAATGTCATTAAGCCATCATTAATTCGATACTCGTAATTCTTTCCCGACATACAACATATACCTTGCTTTCCTTAACAACTTTCATCTCCTACCTCAAATGTCTTTGAAATCTCATTTAGAATCATTAAATATTACTTCTTACTTGTCAACATGTCGTATACGTCATACCCTTCGTGGGTCTATTCGTGGTATGCTAACGGGAAAATTTCCAAGGTGTAACATTCTCCCCCTCTGTTGGAACATTCGTCCTCAAATGTTAATATTCGGGATTCTACAAAAATTTCGCCAGAGTTTCCCCTGTAATATGGCACTACCAACCTGTCACAACAGCCCATAATATCATTGCCTCACAGGGCTACATCATAATAGCACTACAAATTGGCCACACACGACCAAAAACATGAAAAGAAAGCTTACATACCTCAAAATCTTGGGCTTCATCATAAATATCTTCTGCGGGCTGAAACAAGTATGGTACATGGATTTCATATCCTCCTCGACTTCCCATGTAGCTTCCTTAACTTTCTAACTCCTCCACAGGACTTTCACTGAGGCTACTTCCTTAGTTCTCAACTTGCGAACTTGACGATCAAGAATGGCTACGGGGATCTCCTCATAGGTGAGGCCATCCTTATCTATTAGAGTATTAGCAGGAACAACCAACGATGGGTCTCCTACACACTTCCTCAACATGGATACATGAAACACTGGGTGTACAGCGGCCAAATCTTGTGGCAACTCAAGTTCATAAGCTACTAGTCCGATCTTTCGTAGAATTTTGTAAGGTCCAATATATCTGAGGCTGAGTTTTCCTTTCTTGCCAAATCTCATGACACCCTTCTTGGGTGAGACTTTAAGGAACACCCAATCATCTATTGAAAATTTTAAGTCCCTTCGCCTTACATCTGTGTAAGACTTCTGGTGACTCTGAGCCGTTTTCAAATGCTCCTGTATTAACTTAACTTTCTCTATAACCTGGTAACCCAAATCTGATCTTAACAACTCTGCTTCGAATCAACCAATTGGTGATCTACACCTTTTGCTTAAAAGGGTTTCCAACAGTGTTATCCCAAAACTAGCATGGTAGTTATTTTTGTAAGTAAACTCAATAAGAGGCAGGTGGTCATCCCAATTACCATTGAAATAAAGGACACATGGTTACTGAACTGAATGAATACATGACTACTAAACTACTGAGATACTAAATTGAATGTCTATTGAACTGACTGAAGACTGGCTGACTGAATACTGAGCTAACTGAATATTGGGCTGGCATGAATACGTGAGTACTGGACTGATACCTGAGTACTAAGCTGACATAAATATCTGAGTATTGAACTAACATGAATATCATAACATGAGATCTGAATAGCATATCTGTCTGACCATTTGTCTGAGGATGAAAAGTTGTGCTAAGGTTCACCTCCGTACCCAAATCCTTTCTGAAATGATTTTTAGAAGTTCGCTGTGAACTGAGCACCAAAATCTAAAATAATGGACACTAAGGTCCCATACAATCCGGAAATTTCATTAACATATGACTTGGCATAATCTTCTTGTTCAATCTGTGGTCTTAGCTGGCAAGAAGTGCGCTGACTTCGTAAGTCTGTCCACAATTACCCAAATTAACTCATGCCTCCTAGTTGAACGAGGTAGACCTGATACAAAGCCCATATTGATCATTTCCCATTTCCAGACAGGAATATCAACATTCTGAGCCAAGCCACCAGGCCTCTGGTGTTCGGCTTTCACCTGCTGACAATTCGGACACTTAGCTACAAAATCTGCCACATCCTTCTTCATATCGTTCCACCAGTAAATATCCTTGATATCATGATACACCTTAGTGGAACCTGGGTAAATGGAATACCTAGAGTTGTGAGCTTCTAACATGATTCGCTCTCTAAGCCCATCAACATCTGGAGCGCATAATCTGCTTCGATATCTCAAGGTACCATTATCTCCCTCCTGTTCAAAAGCTAAGGCTTTCTATTCGTGAATCCCCTCTTTCATCTGCAGCAAGTAGGAATCACCAAACTGCTTCTCTCTAACTTCAATGACCAAGCAGGAATGCCATGTTCTGGGCAATAACTCCACCCACTTCGGAGTCTGAAAGTCGAATTCCTAGCTTGGAGAAGTAGTGAAATTCTTTCACCTTAGTTCTCTTATCTGCCTAAATCATGAGTTGTACTTCCCATACTTGATTTTTTTTTTTTGAGATACTTCCTAAAATACTCATAGTACGGTTGTACGCTAAGTCTTTTACGAGCACCTTAGAGATTAGAGTCTTGTGCTATGACACTACCCTTATGACACATAACTGGGCATGATCTCATAGCTTTTCTGTGATCGCCTAATCGATAGTAATTGAACTTGACACGATTCGTTCGATGATCATTCTACTCACTTCGGGTTTCCTCTAAGATAAGGCATATTCCTTATGGATACTATCTCATTATGCCAACTTAACTAAACTGAGGTTCTTCATATCTCATACTAACCCTTCGGGTCTCCAATTATATCACTGGACTTACTGGCGATTTATGCATCTCCCCCTTAGACTAAGGCTAACATCTTATACTTACAAATTATTCCCTTTTGATGGGATCAAATTAACATTCCTTATCTTCTGTAATTCCTTTGTACTCTACAACACTGACGACTCTTTCGGCTTAACTGGTTTCTTCTTCCACTAATCACTCTTCTCTGAACTTAACTTAAGCCCTTGGTTTCTAACACACATTCGGATGTATCCGAACTGTCACCCACTCAAGGTGTTCATCTGAATAGGAAATCAAATTATATTTCTCAAGGTCAGCCGTACTCGTAACTTAGTCAAATCTTATCATTACTGTTGACATGTCTTTTCCAGACATATTACGAACTTATATCTTATTCTCCTTCTATTTCTAGAAATTTTTTTTGTCACGCCCCGAACCATGGCCTGGACGTAACACGGCACTCGGTGCCTGACTGCATGTGACCGAGCGAACCACATGGCTTGCTGAATCATCATGATACATAACATATGCGGAATATAACGTGAATGCATGATGAGCCTTTATAAAACATGTTAAGTCATAATACTTAATAAAATACTTGTTTAAACATGAGTGAGCCAAAATGGCTATACGACTCCAAATGTCTGACATGATATAACTGACTTGTCTAGTCTATGAAACCTCTATCATGAGTCTGACTGGAAAACATACTTACTGGGACAAGGCCCCCAGCATACCTTTAGATGCATAATTAATCATAAAATAAACGTTGACTAAACCCCGAATGAGATGGGGCTCACCAATAAGATGATACGAATGTTGTCCTACTGAGCAGATGTGTCGTCCTGTATATCAGTACCTGCATCGTGAAATGCAGGCCCCCGGGCAATAAAAGGGGACGTCAGCACATTGAATGTACTGGTATGTAAAGCAACCGAAAGAAACAACATGGGATATGCAATAACATGATAAGAACTGAAACTGAAAACCTGGACATGAACATGGGCATGAGTGCATATGTATATATATAACATAAGTAAAAACATGATAAGTAGGGAGAGCAATAACTTATTGTCACACCCCTTTTTAACCCCGGAGAAGTTAAATTTAGAAGTATGACGTATTGGAGATTCCTGTTTTTTTGTTGTTTTTAAGGAGTCGCCACCTAATTTATTTATGGTGAATTAGGACACCTAAATTTTATTAAAGTTATGTTTAAAGTTAACTCTGTTTAAGGTCTGCAAAACTTAAGATTCTAGGTAAGGGTTCAATTAGTCTAAAGGGAAGGTATTAGGCATCCTTTAAGACCCATTAACAATGGTTAACCGACCGGACTTATGATTAGTTAGGCTAAGTGTAAATATGGTATTATAGAAAAAGGAAAGCAGTTTTGTAAGTGTGGCTAAAGCCATAAATAGACATGTAAGAATGCTATTTAAAATAGAACTTGTAAAACAATAATAATAATTTGTATAAAAGAGTATTTTTAATGCTGTTTTGACGAAGGTATAATAGCGTTGTTTAAAATAATACTTGTAGAAAATAGCAATTGCATAAAAGAGTTTAGTCAAAAATAAACTAAAAGAAAACGGGACATGTATGTTTATATGTGAAAGAAATGACTAAAATTTAAAGAGTTATTTAGTAAAAGCTTTGAAGGTTGTTCTAGACAAATACATATTTCTAAGTGTTGGAAAGAAACTAAAGTGAAAGAATTATTCGTTGAGTTAGTTTGCTTTTTTATTTTTCTTAGAATACGCTAATGTAGTGTGAGATTTGTGACACTTCTAAATAGTAAAACATAAATTATGATTCCTTTGACTCAAAATATGAATTTGCTATTGAAAATCAATTATACCAAAAGTAAATATTATAGATTCTATAAATAATTAAAAAATGAAACTTCATGGAATTGATTATTATTAGTTTCCTTAAATTGACTACCCATTATTCATCTAAACTCCACTAATTTGCTAAAGTTCATCTAGATTAACAAACAAAAGAATTAGTCATACAACGAAAATTAAATACACAACGATAAAATAGAAGAGCAAAGAAATTAAAGGGGCTCAATCCATTTTTAGGACTGCCGCGACTAAGCTACTGTTTGGCTCAATCCTTTTGGACTGCTGCTATTCGCTGCCAATGTGATGGGCTTTGGCCCAGAATTATCCCCTTTTTTTAGAGTGGGTTGACTCGAGAGGAGGTAGCATGATTGTTCGATCTTGCAGCAAAGTTGAGTCTCATTCGAGACTCCTCACAATCCCCGATGTCATGCAAAAGAAAGGAGAAGAAATTAGTGCGAGGGTATAATTCCTATAATGTACAAAAATCATCATATCTGGGAAACTTAAGAGATGATTAACATGTGCCAAGATATATTCAGCCTAAAATATAAGAACTTGCAACTGGAACTAAGTGACATGTGAAGAAATGGGCAAATAAGCGATACACAACGACCACTAGCGTAATTCCAAACGTAGCAATTAGCACAGCTATAAGTAGCAGCAAAAACATCAACTGTTTTATCGAGCGTAAGTAATATCCACATAGCGGCCAAGTATAACCACATCTTTCTTGACACAGGTACTGGATTAACACACAGATGCAATAGCTGTTTGTAGTATAGCAACAGTCAAGAAAATGGCAACAGCAGCTAGCTAAAAGTAATGACCAAAGTATCGTTGTTTATACCAAAGTTCAGCAGTAGCTATTTTATCAAATGTGGCTCACAAACCCAACAATAAAGCAGCAGCCAAAAGGGACAGAGGGGTTTGGTTTTGATAACTCAAAGGGAAACAATCCCTTTGCAGGTTCATACAATGTATTTAAGGCAGCAAGCAAGGATTTGCTGAAGAAGAAACATATGCAGATACAGGGGAAAGGGAAAGGGATCAAACATCGTACGCTTGGATTTTTTTTTATTTTTTCATTCTGGGCAAGACATATGCAGCATGTTTGCATATCATTTTCCACAATATATATGCATATTTAACACTAATGAGGATGAGACAAAGGTCATATGCAATGAAAGGTTTAAGTCCTCTAAATCCGAGACACAAACAATGTTAGCAGGTATATAACGCAAGCAAGTTGGTCATAAACTTTGAATAATATGACTAATATTCTTTAAGTCTACTCAATTTGTTGCAGCCTCAAACTTGTTCCTTTGCTAATTTCAACAACATGCCTTTCATACATTACTTAATAGCACAAGACGGATTTGAGATATTCAAACAAACAGCACTACCATATCGTCATACATTTCAGTCTGTAGCATTCTTGTTAACAGATTATACCACCAGGATTGGGCTTAAATAACCATATATCATTGTATTCTCTCTAAACTGCTAAGACAAGAGTTGAAGCTTAATGAATTATTTGTAACATATTCCTTTGGTCCCAACTGCTTAGCATACACCAGGATAATAATTTATGCTTAAAACTCAGGTCTATACTGCTGTTATTAAACAAACAAAAGAGGATCAGATTATCCACGAGAACAGCATATGCATACTAGAACTTAACCAATCATGGATTGAACCAATAACCAACATCAATTCATACCAAAACAGCTGCATCAACAGGGATATTCATATTTGTAAATGGGTATATTCAGCATGAATCCTATCAATTTAAACGAATTCTAAAGGGATGTAGAAAAATGCAGGCCTTTGAAACTACTATTGCAGCAATGACATGGTAAACTAACTGAAATCCCAAACTGGTCGTTTCGACATTAATCCTATCATTTTAAACAGGCGACCATGATCTTGCAGACCAAATAAAATCAACAACGAATATCGATATGTCGTATAATCATTTCGTCACATCTAAACCCAGGTAAATTACATTCGTAACAGAAACGTTATTTCGAACATATAGAGCAAAGAGGGACATGACTGACCTGCTTTAATTATATACATGATATATCTAAAATATACACAACCTAGTGTGTATATCAGACGTATAGCGAGTGTATACCTTCGCCTTATCTTAATAGCTCATTGTATACCATATGTATATTTAGTTCTAAATGAGTTCTGAGTTTTGGGAAATCAGTCCAGACATCCAAATTGCGGTATATATTTTCAGATTCATTTTGGCGATTAACGTTCTATCCTAACAACACCCAAACATCACAAAAAATAATATGACGACAAAGAAACTACATAACATAAGAATAGCAGAACCAGCTAAAAATTTAACTAAAAGCAGAAACTAAAGACTCGAAGTAATAAATGTATCGAAGTTTACCTATTTTGTGCGCAATGAACTGGGGCGTCGAGGCCTCGAATCTACTCTCTCGTATGAGCCGATTCGAAACTCGACTCGAAATTAAAATGATTCTGTCGTAGTTAAAGTTCTTTGTCGAACAGCGAGGGAAATTAATCGAATGGTGAGACCTTAACCTCTCATCACAAATCTCGGATTTCAACAAAAGTATTTTTCCGATTTGAAGGGTTTAAGACCCGATTTCTGAAAATGAAAGAAAAACTCAAGACTTTTTTTTAGAAAATACTCATGTATTCCCCTTTCGATGGTTTTTAAACTTATATGTGTAGAGATTTTGACTCCAGATCTTTGTCGATCTCTCCGTTTTTTTAAAAATCAAAACCCCAAAAAAAAAACAACGAGACCCCTTTTTTTCGATCTGTTCTTGTTTGTTTGAGTTGATTTTCCTTTCTTCTTTCTTCCCCTTTGTTGTTTTCCTCTTTTGTTGCTGTCCTCCCTCCATTTCTGTTGTCGTTCCTCCCCCTTTATAGGTTTTGTTTTCGCTTCTTTTTGTATTGAAAAAAAAGAGGAGCGGGAGAGAGAGACAAGTGGGGGACAGGGGTGAGTGGGGATCGGAGAAGAAGGAGGGAAAGGGGGAAGTGGTGTGCGGTGGTGAGCGGCGGAGTGGGTGAGTGGAGGAGCGGAAGAAAAGGAAAAAGGAAAGAGAGAGAGAGATGAAGGGGCGGAAATGAAGGGGAAACCCTTTTCCCTAAAAGGGTTTCCCTTAATTCGCTGAAAAAATGAATTGGACCCGGTCTATTTGTGGACCGGGTCAAATTTTAGACTGGGTATTTAAAAGAATGGACTAGTAAATTAGACATGGACTGATCTAAAAAATTGAGATAAAAAATATGGTCTAGTCCAAAAATATTAGGAATTAATCGGACTTTGATTTGGAGTCCGGTAAGTCACAATACGGACTGAGTGCAAGAAATAGTTTGGCTTCTAAATTTGAATAAGAGACACGTTTTGATTAACGATGTACTAAGGGTGCCAGAATAAACACATTTTTTATCATAAAAAGATTATATGATTCGGAAATATGTAATTATAAAAAGATCCGGGTAAAAATTATATGATGTCGCAAATGACCGTGCAATAATATTTAATAACAAACGTTATCATTTAAATGTGCTAAATAAATGCGATGTGTGTGCGGAAGTTGCAAATTTCAATAATACTAAATAATAGTAGCGAATAAAATAACGCTGATAATAATGACTAGTAATTAATAATAATAATAATAATAATAATAATAATGGAAATAACAAGAATGATAATAATAAAGGACAATTAATAATAATAAAAAATGATAATTTAAGAATAATAATAACAATAATAATAACAATAATAATAATAATAATAATAATAATAATAATAATAATAAACTGCAGAAGAATAAATAAAACGTGGGTGTTAATAAAAGATTAATAATTATAGTAAAACTAAAAATGCATATTTTTTAATTTCTCGAAATACCAGAAGTATAAATAGGTATTTCGGAGGAGATGCGGGACAAAATTGGGTGTCAACAGATGCCCCTCTTCGACCGGAGGTGATGTAAGAATCTTCGGGCGAAGAAGTTGACGTAGTAGCCAATTTTGTTTGGACCGACGAGTATGAGTTTGTAAGAAAGTATGATTTAGGAAAAATTGATTGAAAATATTATGAGGGCCGAAGGAATTATGGAAAATTATGGCCGAATCTCAGTTTCGAGTTGCCTACATATCTCGGGTTGCACGAGAATCAGGCCATGTGTAGTTCGAAAGTTTTTGTGGATTCACAATCTTGCAGGGGGTTGTAGACAAGTGACGAGACGTTCAAGAATGGAACACGTGTTTATAGCCTCCTAATTATAAATGTGATGCACAACACACCCATAAGTAGGACTCTACTAGACACGGTGTAAATTCTTCAAAGATGCCCCAGTGTTGAGTTATGGAAACACTGGGGATGTAGAAAGGAATATGAGATGGTGAGAAGAGTAGATTTAGTAGAGTTTTAGCGGAGGATGTGAAAGAGAAATTAACCTACGTATCACGTGTTTGTGGACATAGGCGGAATTGAGTTCGAGAGTAGATTCGTGACCTTTTCTTGTGAGTTTGGTATTCCTCTTTAGCAAATTTGCCCCAGTTCACTGCGTAAGATAAAGTTCCACGTTGTGTTGTGTCGCTGCAGGTTGTATTTTCTGCCAAAACTGAAATTCATGTCAAAATTAGTAATAAAGTTAAAAAATGTAAAACTATAAAGAGTGTAAATGATCGTAAATATGATTGGGGGAATGAAAAATGAAGTCGTGTGGCCAATGTTCTCTCTGGTTGTCTTCAGGGACTTGAATGAATGTGTGATGCGCATGCTAGGGATGTAATAATATCTCCCGTTGCATTGGAAGATGATAGTGATAAGGTCTCCGGCTGTCTTCCGGGACTCGATGATAAATGATATCTGCGAATTTTAAGGTAAATTTATTGAAGTGGTAAGGTAGATGATGAAATAAAGGAATGAAGTAGGCAGTAAAAATAAGTGTATAGCCGTTTGGTTTTATGCAGGTGAGGCCGTGTAGCCATTTGATGTCTCCGGTTGTCTTCGGGACTCAATGATATGTCTCCGGTTGTCTTCGGGGACTTGATACTACGTCTCCGGTTGTTTTCGGGGACTTGATGCTATGTCTCCGGTTGTCTTCGGGGACTTGATGCTACGTCTCCGGTTGTCTTCGGGGACTTGATGCTACGTCTCCGGTTGTCTTCGGGGACTTGATGCTACGTCTCCGGTTGTTTTCGGGGACTTGATGTTGTGTCTCCGGTTGTCTTCGGGGACTTGATGTTGTGTCTCCGGTTGTTTTCGGGGACTTGATGTTGTGTCTCCGGTTGTTTTCGGGGACTTGATGTTGTCTGCGAAATTTAAGGTAAAATTGTGGAAGTAGGAAAAGTAGATGATGAAATAAAGAAATAAAGTAAGGAGCAAAATAAGTGTATAGCCGTTTGGCTTATGCAGGTGAGGCCGTGTAGCCATGCGATGTCTCCGGTTGTCTTCGGGGACTCGATGATATGTCTCCGGTTGTCTTCGGAGGCTTAATGATAATTTCTGTAAGGTTCAATGTAAAATCGTTAGCATTGGTAAAGCGAATGATAAGGTAGAGAGTAGTGTCATAGTGTAGCCGTCTGGCTTATGCATATGAGACTGTATAGTCGAATGATGCCCCCGGTTGTCTTCAGAGACTCGACGCCGATCCTGTAAAATTCAAGATAAAAATGTGAATTCTTATTTTAGGGTAGAATGACCCAATATGTCCTATTTTAGGGTGGACGAACCCGATGTATCCTATTTTAGGGTGGACGAACCCGATATCCTATTTTAGGGTGGAAGAACCCAAGCATCCTATTTTAGGGTGGAAGAACCCAATATCCTATTTTAGGGTGGAAGAACCCAAGTATCCTATTTTAGGGTGGAAGAACCCAAGTATCCTATTTTAGGGTGGACGAACCCAAGCATGTCTCCGGTTGTTTTCGAGGACATGATGCATATGCCGTGTGAGGCATTTTAAAGAAATGATATCCAATTAAAGGCGGACGAGCCTAAAATGTCCTATTAAAGGCGGACGAGCCTAAAGTGTCCTATTAAAGGCGGACGAGCCTAAAATGTCCTATTAAAGGCGGACGAGCCTAAAGTGTCCTATTAAAGGCGGACAATCCTAGAGTGTCCTATTAAAGGCGGACGAGCCTAAATGTTGTGCGTTTGCGAACAATGATGTTGTCCCTTTGTCGGGCATTTGAAATCAGTAGTGCATATGCGATGCGATGCTTTTGAAAAAATGATGTCCTATTAAAGGCGGATAAGGCTAAAATGTCCTATTAAAGGCGGACGAGCCTAAAATGTATAGGTATCCTCGGGGTGTGATATTGATGCCTCCAGCGGTCTTGGGAGATGCCTCCAGCTGTCTTTGGAAACTCAACAATGATTCCTGCAAAGTTCAGAGTAAAATGGTTAAAGCTGGTAAAGTATATGATAAAATAATTGATAAAGTATGGAGTAAAGTGGTGGAATAGCCGTCTGGCTCATGATGTTGATGGTATCGTGACAGGCCAAATTTAGGACACGTAATCCTGATTTAATTCGCCTTTGATCTCGTCAACCTACAAAAACAGGTGTATAAAGTTACAAAATTATTTTGATAAAAAATAAATTAAAAGACAAGGTTGGAAGTAAAGCCGTATGGCTTTTTGAGGCGAGGCCACAATGGCCCTGATTGATAGACTTGACTGTTGATCTTGCGGTCCTTTAAATCCTGCACTCAAAGAAAAATTCTTAGTTTGGGAGGGGGGAAAGTTGATTCGTGTTGACTCGAAGCTTGACTTTGTTGGCGCTCCATTCATCCTGTTTGTTTGGATCTTGTGGCCTCCGTTTAAGCCTCGGTAGATGAACAGTAGTGAAACAATTGAAAGAAAGTTTTCCATTTGAAAAAAAAATAAATATACGTGAGTGTATGTATGTAAGGAAAGATATATATCAAAATATATGTATGCAAGTTGTAAAATATTCCTACTAACTTCCGATTGCGACACTTCCGAAAACTTTGGGAGGTCATTTGTCTGTACTATTTCTTGTCTAGTAGCCTCAATATTGTCGATGTCCAACTTTCTCTTGTCTATATCCTTTCAAAATATGCCCCAGTTTTGATTCTGAAGGGTATACTAAACCTATGCTATGGTGTGACCGAACCTTGTATAGGTTGCCTACGTATCCGCCAAGGAATCAGGTCAGAACGTAGTTCGTGAAACATAAAATGGTCTGAAGTTTTCTAATAAAGGGACCGAACCCGATGTGGATTGCCTACGTATCCCACCAAGGGAATCAGGTCAGCGTAGTTCTGTTATATAAATGGTAAAAGATTTGTTGGATTTTATCTAGGTGTGACGGATCTATATGTTGATAGTGTACGAATCCTGCCGAGGGAATCAGGCCCTGTGTGGTTTTCTTTGATTTTTCTGTTATAGCATAACCGAACCTTATGTGGGCTGCCTACGTATCCCCCATGGGAATCAGGTTAGCGTAGTTCGTACGGATAAGATATTTTTTTTTTTTTTTTTTTTTTTTTTTGTTGTAAAGCAACCGAACCCTTTGTGGGCTGCCTACGTATCCCACCAAAGGAATCAGGTCAGCGTAGTTCGTATGCATGCCAATGGGAAAAATTCTAACCTAGTATGACCGAGTCCCTATGTGGGCTGCCTACGTATCCACCGAGGAATCAGGTCAAGCGTAGTTCGCAACTAAAGGAAAGGTTGCAAACTAGGTTGTCTAACCTAATGTCGTACTTTGATTTCTTCTTGAATTGCTAGCTTTTAGGCTTATGTTATCACCTATCGGCTATTTCAATTCTTGTGAGTGGAATCTTGTCTTGTCCCCCTAGTTTCTTTGTTACTCTCTCGGAATGTGTGTTGTCTATTCGTACATTTCATGTCACAAATCGTAGAGTTGACAGTTTTGATAAATAAAGTAGAAAATAGATGATTAAGAAAAATCAGAAATGCATTCATAGTTTTGCAATTCAAGCTTCCACAAGGTGAAGCAAAACAAACAAAATTTTGAGTACGGTTCAAGCATCAATAAAAGAAAACAAGTTCACTACATGTTCATGCTACCAAGGCTCCCGACGGATCGAGGACGGAGTACAAGTCCAATTCTTCAGAGTCTTTCCTGGTTCGGCGACCCATATTGTCAGTGCCTTGGTGTTGCGAGTAGTTGTATTGGATTGTTCCCACGAGAGCGACAAAGTTGTTGATCTGACTCTTTCCGCACTGGACTCCTCTAAATCTTGGCATTTCCGTGAGCAGGCAAAGGATTGTTGACCACATTGGGCTTAGCTTCAGCGAGCTGAATTACTCCTTCCTTAATCAGGGCTTCGATTTTGTTTTTAAGCCCATAGCAATCTTCAGTGGCGTGCCCAACAACTCCAGAGTGGTATGCGCAGCTTTTGGAACCATCAAACCATTTTGGGATAGGCTCGGGAATTTTTCCTTCAATCGGTTGTATTATGCCTGCTACTTTCATTCTTTCAAACAATTGAGCCAAGGGTTCAGCGATCTGAGTGTAATTACGGGTGTTTTTGGTGTCAGGGTTTGGACGGGCTCTAGGTATAGTATGTGGTCGATTTTGGTAAGTTGGAGCTTGGTTGGGTTGATACGGGCGTGGGTTTTGATGCGGAGGCGCTCGGGGTTGGTAGTAGTTTGCTTGGGTGTTGTAAACGGGGTATGGAGGTAGTGGAGCTTGGTAGGGTTCAGGGTAGTGGTAAGGGTGGAAAGTTTGTTGTGGGTGGTTAAAGTAAGGAATGGCTTGGCTCGGCTCATGTCCTTGAGCGTTCATGACTGCAGCGACATCTTCCTTCTTCTTTTTAATCCCGTTGATAGAACCAGATTGTATAGCTTTGTTCATTGCTTGTAGAGCAATAAGATCCTGAATTTTCCCCGATTTGATTCCTTCTTCCAGTGCTTCTCCCATTCGAACAACTTCTGTGAATTTTTGTCCCATCATACCTATCATTTTCTCGTAAAATATGCCAGCCTGGCATTCAATGAAGGTAGCAGTCATTTCCCTATCATTCATCGGAGGTTGAACCCTGGCTGCTTCTGACCTCCAACGTAACGCATATTCGCGGAACGTCTCAGTTGACTTCCTGGTTAACTTAGTCATGTAAACTCTATCTGGTGTGATATCGGTGTTAAAACTGAACCTGTCCATAAAGTCTTGCGCCATGTCACTCCAACCACGCCATTTACGGACATCCTGTTGTGTATACCAAGTAAGTGCTTCGCCAGATAAGCTTCTTATGAAGAGCTTCATCCTTATGCTCTGGTCTCTGCCCACTCCAACCAGTTTGTCACAATAAGCCCTTAAGTGTGTATGAGGGTCGCCTGTTCCATTGAATGTATCAAATTTTGGCGGTTTGTAGCCTACGGGTAAATCGACGTCAGGTTGGACACAGAGATCCTCATATTCTACACTCTTAGTTCCTCTAGCAACTTGAAGGTTCCTCATTGCTTCTTTGAGAATGTGGATTTCTTTTAGCAGTATGTTATCTGCCCCTGTCTTTGCATCCCTTTCCATTTCTTCGTATTGATCTACCTCGGGTTGGAACCTGACCGTTACTGGGTTGGTAAAGGTTTGTGTTTCTGTGGCATATACCGGAGGAACATATTGTGCATTTGGGGTGACGAAGTGTGCCCCGTGCATATGCTGGGTTGGATAAGTCTGGACGATGGGGGTGTTTTGGACAATAGGTGGTGTGTTATAATTGGTGTTTATAGGTGGTTGATTCGGTGGGTTTAGAGGAGTGGTCGTGGGTAGTGGATTAGTGTTGGTGGGTAAAGGAACACAGGGAGTATGAACTAGCGATTGACTTGGTGGGTTGACGGGTGGTGGATTATGAGTAGCATAGGTAGTGTAGGTGGGTGGTTGATTTTGTGGAGGAGTATAGCTAGTGTAAGTGGTTGGTTGACTTTGTGGGGGAGTATAGACGGATGTTGGATTTGGTGGATTTGCGGGGGTGATCGGAGGCAAGTTGTTGTTAGTAGGTGCATTGTTTTGGGGAGGAAAATGCTCAGGAACTGGGGATTCAAGTGATGGGAAACGTGGTGGTTCTGGTGCAGTATTGCTAGGTTCAGAAGGTGAATTTTGGAGTGTGATGGATAAATTGGTCAAGTCCCTAACCCGATTTAGTTCTCCACGTAGATTCTCAATTTCTTGAGTCAGGCGGGCGATATGTTCATCCCGTTGAATAGCAGTTCCATGTTCGGAAGTTTCAGGCGGATCGCTAGCGATCACGAGGTTTTCTACACCAGTTGGAACAGATGCGGCCGGATCAGACATAGTAATTTCATTTCCTTGGACAACCCAACTACGTTCAGGTAATGATGACGTCTTTGATCTCGTGATATAAGGATGGTCGGCCATCGAGTGTCAACACGAATCAACTCTCTGTTTGGGAATAAGATAAAATAAACATACAGTATAAACGATGTTAATTTCATGAACATATCTAGGTAAAGTCATGGTCACGTAAAGTCGAGTAAGGCATGTAGCAAATAATTCATCAAATAGAGTCAAACAAATTGTTAAACAGATATAAACGATTATATTAAAAATAATAACGCATCCTAATATGCATTTGACCTCTTTGTGCCAAAGGTGGGCCTAACGTCGTTTGAAGGGTAAAGTGTGCCATAATATGTCATCCCGTTGCTTTGATTAATTAAACAGATTCTATTTCTCAAAAATAAAGTACAAAATAATGTAATATTTATTACATGTCAAATGAATAAAACATAAAGTGTTTCCTAATCTAAATGAAGTGAACACAATTTCCTATGTCTAAATCTCAGCTCCGTTTTTGTGATGTCATTGATCTTCGTCATTCATTGTACTCCAATGCAAATCCATACCTGTCATAGAAACGTTAATCATCCTTCCCTCCTAAAGTTTAATTAATTAAAGCAAATAGTCAATATTTAGGCACAGTTATCCTTCAAACATGCACATAAAGTATGATTGGTGTCACTTGGGGTCGTGAACCCGCTTGGACGTTTGGGTAAAGTTGTCTAATGGGTTTAATACACCAAGGGTATTAAACCTCCTAGGTTATAAAATGTATGCTCTTAATAAAGGGTGTTGGTTCAGCTCTATCTTAGGCTGACTAAGAGTTGGCTTCCTATGACACAAGGTTCCCCCAAGCGGACAACTTGGGAGTGGAAAGTCTGTGGCCGTCGACTGCACCGCCGATCGACTAAATCCACAAGATCAATCCAACTAAAAGGTAATTTAATAGTGAACGGGCGCGAACCGCGAAGCCGTTTTGAGTGTGTGAATATGTGTGAGTTTTCCAGGAGTGGAAGAAATATGAACGGAATGACAGTTTATCAAAGCAATAACACATAAACAGTTTATATCAAACAAACAGTTTATATCAAGCAAACAATTAATAGCATGTAAAAACAGTTAACAAACAAATAAAGTAATTAAAATAAGCACACAAAACCTATTTAAACTAAGTCCGTTATGGTTAGAACCTAAGTAATTCCCCAGTGGAATCGCCAAGCTGTCACACCCCTTTTTAACCCCGGAGAAGTTAAATTTAGAAGTATGACGTATTGGAGATTCCTGTTTTTTTGTTGTTTTTAAGGAGTCGCCACCTAATTTATTTATGGTGAATTAGGACACCTAAATTTTATTAAAGTTATGTTTAAAGTTAACTCTGTTTAAGGTCTGCAAAACTTAAGATTCTAGGTAAGGGTTCGATTAGTCTAAAGGGAAGGTATTAGGCATCCTTTAAGACCCATTAACAATGGTTAACCGACCGGACTTATGATTAGTTAGGCTAAGTGTAAATATGGTATTATAGAAAAAGGAAAGCAGTTTTGTAAGTGTGGCTAAAGCCATAAATAGACATGTAAGAATGCTATTTAAAATAGAACTTGTAAAACAATAATAATAATTTGTATAAAAGAGTATTTTTAATGCTGTTTTGACGAAGGTATAATAGCGTTGTTTAAAATAATACTTGTAGAAAATAGCAATTGCATAAAAGAGTTTAGTCAAAAATAAACTAAAAGAAAACGGGACATGTATGTTTATATGTGAAAGAAATGACTAAAATTTAAAGAGTTATTTAGTAAAAGCTTTGAAGGTTGTTCTAGACAAATACATATTTCTAAGTGTTGGAAAGAAACTAAAGTGAAAGAATTATTCGTTGAGTTAGTTTGCTTTTTTATTTTTCTTAGAATACGCTAATGTAGTGTGAGATTTGTGACACTTCTAAATAGTAAAACATAAATTATGATTCCTTTGACTCAAAATATGAATTTGCTATTGAAAATCAATTATACCAAAAGTAAATATTATAGATTCTATAAATAATTAAAAAATGAAACTTCATGGAATTGATTATTATTAGTTTCCTTAAATTGACTACCCATTATTCATCTAAACTCCACTAATTTGCTAAAGTTCATCTAGATTAACAAACAAAAGAATTAGTCATACAACGAAAATTAAATACACAACGATAAAATAGAAGAGCAAAGAAATTAAAGGGGCTCAATCCATTTTTAGGACTGCCGCGACTAAGCTACTGTTTGGCTCAATCCTTTTGGACTGCTGCTATTCGCTGCCAATGTGATGGGCTTTGGCCCAGAATTATCCCCTTTTTTTAGAGTGGGTTGACTCGAGAGGAGGTAGCATGATTGTTCGATCTTGCAGCAAAGTTGAGTCTCATTCGAGACTCCTCACAATCCCCGATGTCATGCAAAAGAAAGGAGAAGAAATTAGTGCGAGGGTATAATTCCTATAATGTACAAAAATCATCATATCTGGGAAACTTAAGAGATGATTAACATGTGCCAAGATATATTCAGCCTAAAATATAAGAACTTGCAACTGGAACTAAGTGACATGTGAAGAAATGGGCAAATAAGCGATACACAACGACCACTAGCGTAATTCCAAACGTAGCAATTAGCACAGCTATAAGTAGCAGCAAAAACATCAACTGTTTTATCGAGCGTAAGTAATATCCACATAGCGGCCAAGTATAACCACATCTTTCTTGACACAGGTACTGGATTAACACACAGATGCAATAGCTGTTTGTAGTATAGCAACAGTCAAGAAAATGGCAACAGCAGCTAGCTAAAAGTAATGACCAAAGTATCGTTGTTTATACCAAAGTTCAGCAGTAGCTATTTTATCAAATGTGGCTCACAAACCCAACAATAAAGCAGCAGCCAAAAGGGACAGAGGGGTTTGGTTTTGATAACTCAAAGGGAAACAATCCCTTTGCAGGTTCATACAATGTATTTAAGGCAGCAAGCAAGGATTTGCTGAAGAAGAAACATATGCAGATACAGGGGAAAGGGAAAGGGATCAAACATCGTACGCTTGGATTTTTTTTTATTTTTTCATTCTGGGCAAGACATATGCAGCATGTTTGCATATCATTTTCCACAATATATATGCATATTTAACACTAATGAGGATGAGACAAAGGTCATATGCAATGAAAGGTTTAAGTCCTCTAAATCCGAGACACAAACAATGTTAGCAGGTATATAACGCAAGCAAGTTGGTCATAAACTTTGAATAATATGACTAATATTCTTTAAGTCTACTCAATTTGTTGCAGCCTCAAACTTGTTCCTTTGCTAATTTCAACAACATGCCTTTCATACATTACTTAATAGCACAAGACGGATTTGAGATATTCAAACAAACAGCACTACCATATCGTCATACATTTCAGTCTGTAGCATTCTTGTTAACAGATTATACCACCAGGATTGGGCTTAAATAACCATATATCATTGTATTCTCTCTAAACTGCTAAGACAAGAGTTGAAGCTTAATGAATTATTTGTAACATATTCCTTTGGTCCCAACTGCTTAGCATACACCAGGATAATAATTTATGCTTAAAACTCAGGTCTATACTGCTGTTATTAAACAAACAAAAGAGGATCAGATTATCCACGAGAACAGCATATGCATACTAGAACTTAACCAATCATGGATTGAACCAATAACCAACATCAATTCATACCAAAACAGCTGCATCAACAGGGATATTCATATTTGTAAATGGGTATATTCAGCATGAATCCTATCAATTTAAACGAATTCTAAAGGGATGTAGAAAAATGCAGGCCTTTGAAACTACTATTGCAGCAATGACATGGTAAACTAACTGAAATCCCAAACTGGTCGTTTCGACATTAATCCTATCATTTTAAACAGGCGACCATGATCTTGCAGACCAAATAAAATCAACAACGAATATCGATATGTCGTATAATCATTTCGTCACATCTAAACCCAGGTAAATTACATTCGTAACAGAAACGTTATTTCGAACATATAGAGCAAAGAGGGACATGACTGACCTGCTTTAATTATATACATGATATATCTAAAATATACACAACCTAGTGTGTATATCAGACGTATAGCGAGTGTATACCTTCGCCTTATCTTAATAGCTCATTGTATACCATATGTATATTTAGTTCTAAATGAGTTCTGAGTTTTGGGAAATCAGTCCAGACATCCAAATTGCGGTATATATTTTCAGATTCATTTTGGCGATTAACGTTCTATCCTAACAACACCCAAACATCACAAAAAATAATATGACGACAAAGAAACTACATAACATAAGAATAGCAGAACCAGCTAAAAATTTAACTAAAAGCAGAAACTAAAGACTCGAAGTAATAAATGTATCGAAGTTTACCTATTTTGTGCGCAATGAACTGGGGCGTCGAGGCCTCGAATCTACTCTCTCGTATGAGCCGATTCGAAACTCGACTCGAAATTAAAATGATTCTGTCGTAGTTAAAGTTCTTTGTCGAACAGCGAGGGAAATTAATCGAATGGTGAGACCTTAACCTCTCATCACAAATCTCGGATTTCAACAAAAGTATTTTTCCGATTTGAAGGGTTTAAGACCCGATTTCTGAAAATGAAAGAAAAACTCAAGACTTTTGTTTAGAAAATACTCATGTATTCCCCTTTCGATGGTTTTTAAACTTATATGTGTAGAGATTTTGACTCCAGATCTTTGTCGATCTCTCCGTTTTTTTAAAAATCAAAACCCCAAAAAAAAAACAACGAGACCCCTTTTTTTCGATCTGTTCTTGTTTGTTTGAGTTGATTTTCCTTTCTTCTTTCTTCCCCTTTGTTGTTTTCCTCTTTTGTTGCTGTCCTCCCTCCATTTCTGTTGTCGTTCCTCCCCCTTTATAGGTTTTGTTTTCGCTTCTTTTTGTATTGGAAAAAAAGAGGAGCGGGAGAGAGAGACAAGTGGGGGACAGGGGTGAGTGGGGATCGGAGAAGAAGGAGGGAAAGGGGGAAGTGGTGTGCGGCGGTGAGCGGCGGAGTGGGTGAGTGGAGGAGCGGAAGAAAAGGAAAAAGGAAAGAGAGAGAGATGAAGGGGCGGAAATGAAGGGGAAACCCTAAAAGGGTTTCCCTTAATTCGCTGAAAAAATGAATTGGACCCGGTCTATTTGTGGACCGGGTCAAATGTTAGACTGGGTATTTAAAAGAATGGACTAGTAAATTAGACATGGACTGATCTAAAAAATTGAGATAAAAAATATGGTCTAGTCCAAAAATATTAGGAATTAATCGGACTTTGATTTGGAGTCCGGTAAGTCACAATACGGACTGAGTGCAAGAAATAGTTTGGCTTCTAAATTTGAATAAGAGACACGTTTTGATTAACGATGTACTAAGGGTGCCAGAATAAACACATTTTTTATCATAAAAAGATTATATGATTCGGAAATATGTAATTATAAAAAGATCCGGGTAAAAATTATATGATGTCGCAAATGACCGTGCAATAATATTTAATAACAAACGTTATCATTTAAATGTGCTAAATAAATGCGATGTGTGTGCGGAAGTTGCAAATTTCAATAATACTAAATAATAGTAGCGAATAAAATAACGCTGATAATAATGACTAGTAATTAATAATAATAATAATAATAATAATAATAATAATAATAATAATAATAATAATAATAATAATAATAATAATAATAATGGAAATAACAAGAATGATAATAATAAAAGACAATTAATAATAATAAAAAATGATAATTTAAGAATAATAATAACAATAATAATAACAATAATAATAATAATAATAATAATAATAAACTGCAGAAGAATAAATAAAACGTGGGTGTTAATAAAAGATTAATAATTATAGTAAAACTAAAAATGCATATTTTTTAATTTCTCGAAATACCAGAAGTATAAATAGGTATTTCGGAGGAGATGCGGGACAAAATTGGGTGTCAACACTTATAACCGATCCATGGTCTGGTGCTTGCGTCCCGCCAGCAGGACACTCAGTCCTTGCCAGGGAACATGAGATTTGATAAAATATGAAAGGATCCAATCATTATGAGAGATCGTCCGGAACATGGGTGGAGCGATCCTCATCCTACGGTGGCTACGTAGTTTCAGGCTATCTGAAGCCCTCCTCGGTAATTAATGCAACTCCCAAAACATGAACATGAAAAATAGTGGCACTTGCTGCCCATGGTATATCATGAATCATAACTTGCTTGTACATAGTGTTCATGAATCATAACTTGCTTGTACATGGTTTTCATGAATCATAACTTGCTTGTACATGGTTTTCATGAATCATAACTTGCTTGTACATGGTTTTCATGAATCATAACTTGCTTGTATAGTTTCATAAGATAACTTGTCATAGTCTTGCAAAACATGTTTTTCGTTCATGAGTAATAACAATAGTTCGAAATCATATATATATATACTTGTCTTGAAAACATGCTTGTAACTTGCTGGATGAAATCATAAAGTTTCATAAAAACATAATGAGAACACATGAGGAAGAATTCATGATTCATGGATTAAGCTAGGATTTCCTAATAACCGTAATGGAAGATTAGGAATGCAATAACGAATATAGATACAAAATTCATGCACATAAATACATAATTACGGGCTACCAATATGTTGGGTTTAATGCCCTAGGATTTGAACTTCATGGATTTTACGAAACGGATCATGGGGAAGAACATAGAGATTCCCACATGTGGATGGAAGTTATACATACCTTAACTTCCTGCTTTTGAGTGTATCACAATGTCCTTCAATCCCTTCAACTTTAATCTATAGCAATACAGGTCATAGGGACTCTATATTAGCAACAATATTCATGTTTTGTTCATCTAAGCATTTTATCAAACACTTGGTGGGCATGAAGCTCCACAACCTTCATTAATGGTGTTTTCTTCCCCTAATTCCCATTCTATTACTTCTAGCTGATTCTACAATCTCAATTAGATGTAATTGACATCATTCTTCATCACCCATATGAATACAACAATCCCAAGTCAACAATCCAAAAACCCTAGCATAGTTCATATAATTTTCTTTATCAAACCCATTTACTATTCTCCCAAGAACTTATCAACACTTTAATCATCAGGAAACATCATAAAACTTACCTTAGTTATTGTAGGAATAAGCCTTGAGTTGAAATGCTTCACTTGAACAAAACCCTAGTTCCACCTTCCATGGAATTTCTTGACTTGAATGGATTTGATGTGTTTCTCACACTTAGTTTTGGTGGATTGATGAAGTGGATCTTTTGTTTCACTTGGATTCTTGCATATGAAGTATTTGGATGGCTCTAGAGAACCCTTGAGTCGTGTAGGAGAAATGGGAATGAAAAAAATTGGGTTTGGGTCTCTTATTAACATCTTAAAATCTGACCCATCGGGCAATTCTACGCCCATTTTTACGTTCCGTATAATGGTTTTACGGACCGTATAACTCACCGTAAAACCATTCTAGTGATTTGGACATTCTGTGCTCATTTTACGGTGTGTTTTACGTCCCGTATAATGGTTTTACGGACCGTATAACTTACCGTAAAACCATTCCAGTGATTTGGACATTCTGTGCTCATTTTACGGTGGTCTGAGTCAATTTTACGGACCGTATAATTGTTTTACGGACCGTAAAATTGAACCGTAAAACTGACCAACGAAATATCATTCTCTGTGACCATTTGACGGACCGTATAAATATTTTACGGACCGTCAAAATGTTTTACGGACCGTCAAATGGTCCGTCAAAATTCTTCTGCTCGGACAGTCTGTCGTATAATGGGCATAACTCTTTGCACAGATGTCCGTTTGAGGCCCATAATATACCGTTGGAAAGCTATTTCAAAGGGATACAACGTTCATCAAGAAAGTTTGCCCAAATTCCAAATTAATAATGGGGTTATGGTCGTTGGAAGTAAGGCCATCTATAAACTCACTTGCAAACATGCCCCGTAGAGTGGTTTTCAACTTTGTTTTGCCCAAAGACTCTTCTCAAGTTTTGATTGGGTTTCAAACACCATTTATACACTACTAAAATTGGGTTCATTATACCCCCATCTTATAATAAAAATCGTAACCCGAATGCACGAGGTGTTACAATATCTCCCCCTTGGGATCATTCGTCCTCGAATGATGGGTCTTGGTAAAGGATATGGTTGGACATAACTTGAATATATGAACGTGAAGAAACATGACATGGAACATGGAAATCTGACATGACGTAGTTTCATGAAAACATCCGTGCCCAAACATGAGACATGAATAGCGAATACCTGAACTCGAACGTGAAATGTGAGGCATGAATACATAAGGGACATTATAACTCTTCTCCGAAATGTCATTAAGCCATCATTAATTCGATACTCGTAATTCTTTCCCGACATACAACATATACCTTGCTTTCCTTAACAACTTTCGTCTCCTACCTCAAATGTCTTTGAAATCTCATTTAGAATCATTAAATATTACTTCTTACTTGTCAACATGTCGTATACGTCATACCCTTCGTGGGTCTATTCGTGGTATGCTAACGGGAAAATTTCCAAGGTGTAACATTCTCCCCCTCTGTTGGAACATTCGTCCTCAAATGTTAATATTCGGGATTCTACAAAAATTTCGCCAGAGTTTCCCCTGTAATATGGCACTACCAACCTGTCACAACAGCCCATAATATCATTGCCTCACAGGGCTACATCATAATAGCACTACAAATTGGCCACACACGACCAAAAACATGAAAAGAAAGCTTACATACCTCAAAATCTTGGGCTTCATCATAAATATCTTCTGCGGGCTGAAACAAGTATGGTACATGGATTTCATATCCTCCTCGGCTTCCCATGTAGCTTCCTTAACTTTCTAACTCCTCCACAGGACTTTCACTGAGGCTACTTCCTTAGTTCTCAACTTGCGAACTTGACGATCAAGAATGGCTACGGGGATCTCCTCATAGGTGAGGCCATCCTTATCTATTAGAGTATTAGCAGGAACAACCAACGATGGGTCTCCTACACACTTCCTCAACATGGATACATGAAACACTGGGTGTACAACGGCCAAATCTTGTGGCAACTCAAGTTCATAAGCTACTAGTCCGATCTTTCGTAGAATTTTGTAAGGTCCAATATATCTGAGGCTGAGTTTTCCTTTCTTGCCAAATCTCATGACACCCTTCTTGGGTGAGACTTTAAGGAACACCCAATCATCTATTGAAAATTTTAAGTCCCTTCGCCTTACATCTGTGTAAGACTTCTGGTGACTCTGAGCCGTTTTCAAACGCTCCTGTATTAACTTAACTTTCTCTATAACCTGGTAACCCAAATCTGATCTTAACAACTCTGCTTCGAATCAACCAATTGGTGATCTACACCTTTTGCTTAAAAGGGTTTCCAACAGTGTTATCCCAATACTAGCATGGTAGTTATTTTTGTAAGTAAACTCAATAAGAGGCAGGTGGTCATCCCAATTACCATTGAAATAAAGGACACATGGTTACTGAACTGAATGAATACATGACTACTAAACTACTGAGATACTAAATTGAATGTCTATTGAACTGACTGAAGACTGGCTGACTGAATACTGAGCTAACTGAATATTGGGCTGGCATGAATACGTGAGTACTGGACTGATACCTGAGTACTAAGCTGACATAAATATCTGAGTATTGAACTAACATGAATATCATAACATGAGATCTGAATAGCGTATCTGTCTGACCATTTGTCTGAGGATGAAACGTTGTGCTAAGGTTCACCTCCGTACCCAAATCCTTTCTGAAATGATTTTTAGAAGTTCGCTGTGAACTGAGCACCAAAATCTAAAATAATGGACACTAAGGTCCCATACAATCCGGAAATTTCATTAACATATGACTTGGCATAATCTTCTTGTTCAATCTGTGGTCTTAGCTGGCAAGAAGTGCGCTGACTTCGTAAGTCTGTCCACAATTACCCAAATTAACTCATGCATCCTAGTTGAACGAGGTAGACCTGATACAAAGCCCATATTGATCATTTCCCATTTCCAGACAGGAATATCAACATTCTGAGCCAAGCCACCAGGCCTCTGGTGTTCGGCTTTCACCTGCTGACAATTCGGACACTTAGCTACAAAATCTGCCACATCCTTCTTCATATCGTTCCACCAGTAAATATCCTTGATATCATGATACACCTTAGTGGAACCTGGGTAAATGGAATACCTAGAGTTGTGAGCTTCTAACATGATTCGCTCTCTGAGCCCATCAACATCTGGAGCGCATAATCTGCTTCGATATCTCAAGGTACCATTATCTCCCTCCTGTTCAAAAGCTAAGGCTTTCTATTCGTGAATCCCCTCTTTCATCTGCAGCAAGTAGGAATCACCAAACTGCTTCTCTCTAACTTCAATGACCAAGCAGGAATGCCATGTTCTGGGCAATAACTCCACCCACTTCGGAGTCTGAAAGTCGAATTCCTAGCTTGGAGAAGTAGTGAAATTCTTTCACCTTAGTTCTCTTATCTGCCTAAATCATGAGTTGTACTTCCCATACTTGATTTTTTTTTTTTGAGATACTTCCTAAAATACTCATAGTACGGTTGTACGCTAAGTCTTTTACGAGCACCTTAGAGATTAGAGTCTTGTGCTATGACACTACCCTTATGACACATAACTGGGCATGATCTCATAGCTTTTCTGTGATCGCCTAATCGATAGTAATTGAACTTGACACGATTCGTTCGATGATCATTCTACTCACTTCAGGTTTCCTCTAAGATAAGGCATATTCCTTATGGATACTATCTCATTATGCCAACTTAACTAAACTGAGGTTCTTCATATCTCATACTAACCCTTCGGGTCTCCAATTATCTCACTGGACTTACTGGCGATTTATGCATCTCCCCCTTAGACTAAGGCTAACATCTTATACTTACAAATTATTCCCTTTTGATGGGATCAAATTAACATTCCTTATCTTCTGTAATTCCTTTGTACTCTACAACACTGACAACTCTTTCGGCTTAACTGGTTTCTTCTTCCACTAATCACTTTTCTCTGAACTTAACTTAAGCCCTTGGTTTCTAACACACATTCGGATGTATCCGAACTGTCACCCACTCAAGGTGTTCATCTGAATAGGAAATCAAATTATATTTCTCAAGGTCAGCCGTACTCGTAACTTAGTCAAATCTTATCATTACTGTTGACATGTCTTTTCCAGACATATTACGAACTTATATCTTATTCTACTTCTATTTCTAGAAAAAAAATTTGTCACGCCCCGAACCATGGCCTGGACGTAACACGGCACTCGGTGCCTGACTGCATGTGACCGAGCGAACCACATGGCTTGCTGAATCATCATGATACATAACATATGCGGAATATAACGTGAATGCATGATGAGCCTTTATAAAACATGTTAAGTCATAATACTTAATAAAATATTTGTTTAAACATGAGTGAGCCAAAATGGCTATACGACTCCAAATGTCTGACATGATATAACTGACTTGTCTAGTCTATGAAACCTCTATCATAAGTCTGACTGGAAAACATACTTACTGGGACAAGGCCCCCAGCATACCTTTAGATGCATAATTAATCATAAAATAAACGTTGACTAAACCCCGAATGAGATGGGGCTCACCAATAAGATGATACGAATGTTGTCCTACTGAGCAGATGTGTCGTCCTGTATATCAGTACCTGCATCGTGAAATGCAGGCCCCCGGGCAATAAAAGGGGACGTCAGCACATTGAATGTACTGGTATGTAAAGCAACCGAAATAAACAACATGGGATATGAAATAACATGATAAGAACTGAAACTGAAAACCTGGACATGAACATGGGCATGAGTGCATATGTATATATATAACATAAGTAAAAACATGATAAGTAGGGAGAGCAATAACTTATAACCGATCCATGGTCTGGTGCTTGCGTCCCGCCAGCAGAACACTCAGTCCTTGCCAGGGAACATGAGATTTGATAAAATATGAAAGGATCCAATCATTATGAGAGATCGTCCGGAACATGGGTGGAGCGATCCTCATCCTACGGTGGCTACGTAGTTTCAGGCTATCTGAAGCCCTCCTCGGTAATTAATGCAACTCCCAAAACATGAACATGAAAAATAGTGGCACTTGCTGCCCATGGTATATCATGAATCATAACTTGCTTGTACATAGTGTTCATGAATCATAACTTGCTTGTACATGGTTTTCATGAATCATAACTTGCTTGTACATGGTTTTCATGAATCATAACTTGCTTGTACATGGTTTTCATGAATCATAACTTGCTTGTATAGTTTCATAAGATAACTTGTCATAGTCTTGCAAAACATGTTTTTCGTTCATGAGTAATAACAATAGTTCGAAATCATATATATATACTTGTCTTGAAAACATGCTTGTAACTTGCTGGATGAAATCATAAAGTTTCATATAAACATAATGAGAACACATGAGGAAGAATTCATGATTCATGGATTAAGCTAGGATTTCCTAATAACCGTAATGGAAGATTAGGAATGCAATAACGAATATAGATACAAAATTCATGCACATAAATACATAATTACGGGCTACCAATATGTTGGGTTTAATGCCCTAGGATTTGAACTTCATGGATTTTACGAAACGGATCATGGGGAAGAACATAGAGATTCCCACATGTGGATGGAAGTTATACATACCTTAACTTCCTGCTTTTGAGTGTATCACAATGTCCTTCAATCCCTTCAACTTTAATCTATAGCAATACAGGTCATAGGGACTCTATATTAGCAACAATATTCATGTTTTGTTCATCTAAGCATTTTATCAAACACTTGGTGGGCATGAAGCTCCACAACCTTCATTAATGGTGTTTTCTTCCCCCAATCCCCATTCTATTACTTCTAGCTGATTCTACAATCTCAATTAGATGTAATTGACATCATTCTTCATCACCCATATGAATACAACAATCCCAAGTCAACAATCCAAAAACCCTAGCATAGTTCATATAATTTTCTTTATCAAACCCATTTACTATTCTCCCAAGAACTTATCAATACTTTAATCATCAGGAAACATCATAAAACTTACCTTAGTTATTGTAGGAATAAGCCTTGAGTTGAAATGCTTCACTTGAACAAAACCCTAGTTCCACCTTCCATGGAATTTCTTGACTTGAATGGATTTGATGTGTTTCTCACACTTAGTTTTGGTGGATTGATGAAGTGGATCTTTTGTTTCACTTGGATTCTTGCATATGAAGTGTTTGGATGGCTCTAGAGAACCCTTGAGTCGTGTAGGAGAAATGGGAATGAAAAAAAATGGGTTTGGGTCTCTTATTAACATCTTAAAATCTGACCCATCGGGCAATTCTACGCCCATTTTTACGTTCCGTATAATGGTTTTACGGACCGTATAACTCACCGTAAAACCATTCCAGTGATTTGGACATTCTGTGCTCATTTTACGGTGTGTTTTACGTCCCGTATAATGGTTTTACGGACCGTATAACTTACCGTAAAACCATTCCAGTGATTTGGACATTCTGTGCTCATTTTACGGTGGTCTGAGTCAATTTTACGGACCGTATAATTGTTTTACGGACCGTAAAATTGAACCGTAAAACTGACCAACGAAATATCATTCTCTGTGACCATTTGACGGACCGTCAAAATGTTTTACGGACCGTCAAATGGTCCGTCAAAATGTTTTACGGACCGTCAAATGGTCCGTCAAAATTTTTCTGCTCGGACAGTCTGTCGTATAATGGGCATAACGCTTTGCACAGATGTCCGTTTGAGGCCCATAATATACCGTTGGAAAGATATTTCAAAGGGATACAACTTTCATCAAGAAAGTTTTCCCAAATTCCAAATTAATAATGGGGTTATGGTCGTTGGAAGTAAGGCCATCTATAAACTCACTTGCAAACATGCCCCGTAGAGTGGTTTTCAACTTTGTTTTGCCCAAATACTCTTCTCAAGTTTTGATTGGGTTTCAAACACCATTTATACACTACTAAAATTGGGTTCATTATACCCCCATCTTATAATAAAAATCTTAACCCGAATGCAGGAGGTGTTACACCCGTTATGGCCATTTCGAATTTCTCGTTATGTCATTTGGGTTGACAAATGCACCAGCTGCTTTCATGGATCTTATGAATAGGGTCTTCAAGCCTTATCTCGATTTATTCGTCATTGTCTTCATTGATGATATTTTGGTGTATTCCCGTAATGAGGTCGATCATGCAAAATATCTCAAAATAGTGTTGCAGACTCTTAAAGATCGTGAACTTTTTGTAAAATTCTCAAAGTGTGAGTTTTGGCTCAAATCAGTGGCATTCTTAGGCCATGTGATCTCGGGTGAAGGTGTTAAAGTTGATTCTCAAAAGATTGATGTCGTAAAGAGTTGGCCCAGACCCACCTCAGTTTTTTATATAAGAAGTTTCTTGGGTCTGGCAGGCTATTATCGACGCTTCGTAGAAGGATTTTCTTCTATCTCTGCTCCGTTGACTAAGTTGACACGGAAGAAAGTTAAGTTCCAATGGTCAGATGTTTGTGAGCGAAGCTTTGAGGAGTTGAAGAAAAGATTAACTTCTGCTCCAGTTTTGACTTTGCCAGAGGGAACTGAAGGATTCGTGGTTTATTGTGATGCTTCGGGAGTTGGTCTCGGATGTGTCTTAATGCAGCATGGTAAGGTTGTAGCTTATGCATCTCGTCAGCTCAAGGTTCACGAAAAGAATTATTCGACTCATGACTTAGAGTTGGCAGCTGTAGTTTTTGCACTTAAGATATGGCGTCATTATTTGTATGGAGTGCACGTTGATATTTTCACAGATCATAAAAGTCTGCAGTATATCTTCAAGCAAAGGGAGCTAAATCTTAGACAGAGGAGATGGCTCGAATTGCTTAAGGATTATGATGTGGATATTCTCTATCATCCGGGGAAAGCGAATGTTGTAGCTGATGCTCTAAGTCAGTATTCCATGGGAAGTTTAGCCCACGTGGACGTGGATAAGAGAGTTATGACAAAGGAAGTTCACCGTTTGGCCAATCTTGGAGTTCGACTTTTGGACCCCGAGGATGGTGGTGTGGTTGTTCAGAATAGTGCTCTTTCCTCTTTAGTCGTTGAAGTCAAGGAGAAACAATTTAGTGATCCCTATTTATTGCAGCTGAAGGAGGGGATTCACAAGCACAAGACAACAGCTTTTGAACAAGGGGGAGATGATGGTACCTTGAGGTACCACGGCAGATTATGTGTCACAGATGTAGATGGACTCAGAGAGCGAATCCTGTCAGAAGCTCACAATTCCAGGTATTCCATTCACCCAGGTTCCACTAAGATGTATCATGATCTCAAGGAGATTTACTGGTGGAACGATATGAAGAAGAATGTGGCAGATTTTGTAGCTAAGTGCCCGAATTGTCAGCAGGTGAAAGCCGAACACTAGAGGCCTGGTGGCTTGGCTCAGAATATTGATATTCCTGTCTGGAAATGGGAAATGATCAATATGGATTTTGTATCAGGTTTACCTCGTTCAGCTAGGAGACATGACTCTATTTGGGTGATCGTTGACCGGCTTACTAAGTCAGCACACTTTTTGCCAGTCAAGACTACATATTCAGCAGAAGATTATGCCAAGCTGTATGTTAATGAGATTGTCCGATTGCATGGGACACCAGTGTCCATTATTTCAGATCGTGGTGCTCAGTTTACAGCAAACTTCTGGAAATCCTTTCAGAAAGGATTAGGTACCAAGGTGAACCTCAGCACAGCTTTTCATCCACAAACAGATGGCCAGGCAGAGCGTACTATTCAGACTCTGGAGGATATATTGAGAGCATGCGTCTTGGATTTTAAAGGTAATTGGGATGATCACTTACTGCTCATTGAGTTTTCTTATAATAACAGTTACCATGCTAGTATTGGGATGGCACCATTTGAAGCTCTGTATGGGTGAAGGTGCAGATTACCAATTGGTTGGTTCGAAGTAGGTGAAGCAGAGTTGTTAGGACCAGATTTGGTTTATCAGGCTATGGAGAAAGTCAAGTTATTATAGGAGCGTTTAAAAACAGCTCAAAGTCGCCAGAAGTCTTATACAGATGTGAGACGAAGGGATTTAGAATTTTCAGTTGATGATTGGGTGTTCCTTAAAGTCTCACCTATGAAAGGTGTCATGAGATTTGGCAAGAAAGGGAAGCTAAGTCCCAGATATATTGGACCTTACAGAATTCTACGAAAGGTCGGTCTAGTGGCTTATGAACCTGATTTGCCACAAGACTTGGCTGCTGTACATCCCGTATTTCATGTGTCCATGTTGAGGAAGTGTGTGGGAGACCCGTCGTTGGTTGTCCCTGCTGATACTATAACAGTTAAGGATGATTTGACATATGAGGAGATCCCCGTAGCCATTCTTGACCGTCAAGTTCGCAAGTTGAGAACTAAGGAAGTAGCCTCAGTGAAAGTCCTGTGGAGGAGTCAGAAAGTTGAGGAAGCTACATGGGAAGCCGAGGAGGATATGAAATCCATGTACCCGCATTTGTTTCAGCCCCCAGAAGAGGTTTATGATGAAGCACCAAGATTTTGAGGTATGTAAGCTTTCTTTTCATGCTTTTGGTTGTGTGTGGCCAATTTATAGTGCTATTGTGATGTAGCCCTGTGAGGCAATGATATTATGGGTTGTTGTGACAGGTTGTTAGTGTCATATTACAGGGGAAACTCTGGCAAAATTTTTGTAGAATCCCAAACGTTTATCATTCGAGGACGAATGATCCCAAGGGGGAGATATTGTAACACCTCGTAGCTTCGGGCTAAGATTTGTATCATAAGATGGGGGTATAATAAACCCAATTTGAGTAGTGTATAAATGATGTTTGAAACCCAATCAATACATGAGAAGAGTCTTTGGGCAAAGCAAAGTTGAAAACCACTCTACGGGGCATGTTTGCAAGTGAGTTTATAGAAGGTCTTACTTCCAACGACCATAACCCCATTATTAATTTGGAATTTGGGACAACCTCCTTGATGAAAGTTGTAGCCCTTTGAAATATCTTTCCAACGGTATATTATGGGGGTCAAACGAACATCTGTGCAAAGAGTTATTCCCATTTTACTGAAGACTATTCGCTGGAAATTCTGCCAGCGTAATGGTGACGTTACGGACCGTAACACGTGTTACGGGCCGTAACAGTGGACCGTAACACACCGAAAATTTCCAGAACCTCACTGGAAATTTTCACCAAGTTACGGTACCACGTTACGGTTCGTCCTTTGTGTTACGGGACCGTAACAGTGACCGTATCTTGGTCAGTATGTATGTTTCGGGTCACCTGACTTCGGGAGGCCATAACCCTATCATAACTTGGGGATTTGGGAGAAATCAAAGAACGAAAGTTGTAGATAATTGAAGTACCTTTCCAACCATAGGTTGTGGGTTTATAGGCGACATCGGGATAGGGAGATGTGGACGTTTTAAGACAGAAAGGTCCCAACCCGTTTTCAAGTTGGGTCAACCCATTTCCCCCTTAGTATTTAAGGGAAATGAAAACCCTAGCAGCCTCCATTTCCCTCAAATTTCAGATTTTTAGAGAGAGGAAGTGAGAGAGAGGAGAGATAGAGAGAGAAAGTAGAAAATCAACCAAGTTTAAGGCCCCGAATCCCGAAGCTTGTGAAGGATAAAGTGTAGTACAAGTTTTCGCCGTCATTCTAAGCTAAAAATCGAACTTGGGGATGTTGATTTCGTGGTGACTACTCACAAAAGGTAATGTTTCTATCCCTAATCATTTCTAGTTGTGAATTGATGAATTCTAGGGAGAATAATAATTGGGTTTGATGAAGAGAATTATGAACTATGTTAGAGTTGTTGGATTGTTGACTTTGGATTGTTGTATTCATATGGAGGATGAAGAATGATGTAAATTACATCTAATTGAGATTGTAGAAGTAGCTAGAAGTAATAGAATGGGGATTGGGTGAAGAAAACACCATTAATGAGGGTTGTGGAGCTTCATGCCCACCAAGTGTTTGATAAAATGCTTACATGAACAAAGCATGGATATTGTTGCTAATATAGAATCCCTATGACCTGTATTATTATAGATTAAAGTTGAAGGGATTGAAGGACATTGTGATACGCTCAAGAGCAGGAAGTCAAGGTATGTAGGCGTTATCCACGTGTGGGAACATCCTTGTTCCTCCCCATGTTTCAGTATTCCATGATTATACACCAAGTTTTAGGATTCTAGGCATATTCGTGTTGAACCCTAGACACTTGAACCATGATGTATATTAAATAGTCAGTTACAATTCTGTTGATTAGTCTTAATTTACTGTTTTGGTAATTGAGACTCGGTCCGTAATCTATGATAACCCATAACTTGCATTCCATGGGTTCTATAACACAAGATATGAGATATTATGCTTATTTTCATGAAAAACTTTTATATATGTATTTATTGTCATGTCTTCATGTACCCATGTTCATGTAAAGATTCAGAAATCATGTTTTCAGTTATTTTCATGTTCGGGAGTTGTATTAATACCGAGAAGGCTCAGATAGCCTGAAACTACGTATGCCAACGTAGGATAAGGATCGCTCCGCCCAGTTAGGACGATTCCTTCATATTTTTCCCATTGAGGGATTTTGGATCCATTCATGTCATGTTCATGTCTCGTGCCCCGGCAAGGTACGAGATGGCTTAGCTGATCGGGCAGAGATCAGACTCCACGTTTCTCCCCGTGGTGGTTCATGTCGGTATTACAGAATATTATAGATCATTACAGATTATCTCATGCTTACAGTACTCATGTTTATGATCAGTTGCAGTATCCAGTTTCAGTTTCAATTTCATGTTCATGTATCATGTGCCTGCTATTTCTCTCATGTGTTTACATACTAGTACATTCAAAGTACTGACGTCCCCGTTTATTTGCCTTGGGGGCCTGCATTTCACGATGCAGGTACTGGCATACAGGACAACGCACCTGCTCAGTAGGACAACTCTCATATCAGCTTTTGGGTAAGCCCCATTGTCTTCGGGGTTTAGTTAGTTGTTTACCTTATGTCATTGATGCATTAAGGGTATGCTGGCGGCCTTGTCCCAGCAAGTATATTTTATGTTCAGACTCATGTTAGAGGCTTCATAGACTAGACAAGTCAGTTATGTCATGTCAGACATTTGGAGTCGTATAGCCATTTGGGCTCACTCATGTTTAAACAAGTACTTTATTAAGTATTACGACTTAATACGTTTTATAAAGGCTCATCATGCATTCACGTTATATTCCGCTTATGTTATGCATCATGATGATTCAAAAAGTCATGTGGTTCGCTCGGTCACATGCAGTCAGGCACCGAGTGTCGTGTTACGTCCAGGCCATGGTTTGGGGCATGACATATCGATTATGACTTGGTTGAGTAGTTGGTTTGGTTCCCGAGGGTCTCAGGGGAAATCTGGTCTTTTGGTTGGAAATTTAGTTTCTTAAGGCGTTTAGAGTTGACTGGATCAAGATGACCTCTTTTGAAATTCCGAGTGCGCGAGTAAGTTCGTAGTGTGTGTTGTAGTTAAGATGCATATTTGGTTTGTGTCCGGGAGTTTCCGGATGAGTTTCGGGTATTAGATCAGGGTTCGACGAAACCAGATTTTCTAGTTTAAGCTATTGCTGGTGTCCTTAATCACGATGCCACATGGCGCGATCGCGATGCCTGCTGCGATCGCAAAAGGCGATTTCACTATGGTCCTGCGATTAGGTGGATGGGTCTCGCGATCGTGTATAAGGAAATCACTGGACATAAAGTTAAAACCCCATTTTGCGATTTGACTCCCCATTCACATATTTTCAGCTCTAGACTTCGGATTTGGGAGATTTTGAAGGGGTCTTTCAAGATTCATCGCGTGGGTAAGATTCTAACCTCCCTTTACGATTACATCACAGAGTAATAAGGGTTTTCATGCTAGAAATCATGATTAAGATTGGACAAAATTGGGGGTTTTGAACCCTAGGCTTGAAATAAGAAGTTCTTCAATTAAGTATGAATTTGTGGATAGATTTCATTCATTTTTGAGATATAGGCTCCATATATCATGGGTAACTAATTTGGGGTCAAATTTCCCATTTTGCCATTTTTGGCTCGAAATTCTATTTTGGGTTTGGAATGAAGTATAGCAATATGGGTATCGTTAGTCTCGTACTCTTACCTAGATATCGTATTTGAACAGATGGGATCATTTGGGGGCACTACGAAAGGGCAAGGCTCCATTGTGATTGTTGGACTCTAAATTTAGGCAAATTTAGATCTTGACCTTATTTTAAAGTGTCGTGTGATACGAATCGATTTGGGGAAGAAGCCAAATCAATACCTAAACGCGGAATTAAGGCTAAACAAGAAATTGGGGATGAGAATTGAAGAAAAGGGATGAGAAATAGAGGATAAAAGCAAAGACCCAATTAGGATGAATTTATGGGTAACCTCGGATATATTAAATCTAACACCTCCCAATCTAATTCAATCCTAAAAGAGCTTATACTATTTGAAATCAAGGAAAGAGTGATTCAATTGAATCCACAAATGAACAACTCTTCACGAAATCAATGGAATTAAAGGTTCATTATACTAACTAACCCTAAAGCTACTAAGCTAAACAATCTATCTCCAAATGAGTTTCTCAATTCATCATTCAACATAATATAAGTGATGAAAATGGATAAGTCTAGTATTTATACTCCTAGACTAAAGAATGTCATTAATGTCATTAATGAAGCAAGAGCCTTGTTTGACTAGTTGGGATATTGACTTGGAATTCGAAATGTTTCTTCCTTGCACAAATAGCCAACTCCCGGTCCTGTCAAGTTTGCAAGTGTAGCCAATTTGCAGAAATGCCCCTGTTTGCATGTTTGTCCACTTTGCGTTAATACCCTTCTTGCACTTCTAGCCACTTGCTCATTTGGTCCTCTTTCTGGTAGCTTCTTCTTCAATCAACTCTCAAGCCACCTTCCACACATCATAAGCCATCTTGTGTGGCTTGTAGGAGCCTCCAAAGGCATGCCATCTTTATCATCCATGCCGCTTGTAGAGCTTGAAGTTTCATCACTTGGCTTTGGATGTAAGTCTTTAGATGAATTGTGTCATGTAGGATCATATCATCCTCCCCTTCTTCAAAAGGATTCGTCCTCGAATCCGTACCTTGCAAAATTTAGAAGACAATGAGTACAAACCCTTTCATCAAACAAGCAAGGTAGTCATCATAAGACCAGTATTCAGCCAATCAAAGTTGATTTTACCAACTTCGCCTTGGTTTTTTTCCTTGACGATTAAGAATTCTTAAGTCTGTCCTATAATGTATAGTCTCCTTGAGGATTTAATAAGGTAATAATATTAAGGGATAAAAATTAAGTAAAGTCTAAAAATGGGGAACTTGTTTCTATTGAAGAGGAATAACCAATATTGTTATGAAAATATTAATGTGTGGATGTCTATTACTCCTCTCCATATAACTCCCACTACTTCATGTTCATAACTCTTGTAGAAGTAACCCCTATTACTTTATGACCACTACTCCCACACTTTATTTCTATAAGCCCCAAATAGTTACTACCCAGGTTTATGACACACCCTTTGGTGTTCTCAATGTATTCCTATATATAGTTGGGTTGTATGTAATAGTTGGATACTTGAACCCATTTGGATAAATAAGAAATCTCTCCTCTCTTGTCTCTCTATTTCTATTGTTTTCATTCTTTATTATTGTTATTCTTTTAGCTTAATTTTATAACAAATATGACTTTGTCATGGTTCTTTTTCCTTGACGATTAAGAATTCTTAAGCGTGTCCTATAATGTCCTATAGTATCCTTGAGGATTTAATAACGTAATATATTAAGGGACAAAATTAAAGTCTAAAAATGGGGCACTTGTTTCTATTGAAGAGGACTAACCAATATGGCTTTGTCTTGGTTCTTTCCTTGACGATTAAGAGTTCTCAAGTCTGTCCTATAATGTCCTATAGTCTGTTTGAGGATTTAATAAGGTAATAATATTAAGCGATAAAAATTAAAGTCTTAAAATGGGGAACTTTTTGCTATTGAAGAGGAATAACCAATAGGATTTTGTCTTGGTTTTTTTTCCGCGATGATTAGAAATTGTTCAGTCTGTCCTATAATGGTCACTACTCTCCCTGAGGATTTTGGAGAAGAGATTTGGTAGTCGGCGGAGTCGTTATGATTTGAATATGTCTGCAAGAAGTGGCACAAATTATCAAGAGCCGTAGTGTAAGGACCCCACCGCCTGGGTCACCCAGGACCGGTGAGTAGACCCCTTGCGGGCCCCCTCCATGACATGCATGCTTGACATACTCAGGTATTGTAGCAGTGAAATCAGCTCAATTGGTGAGAGTCGTCTCCTTTGGGAGAACAAAAGGCCTGAGGTCACGGGTTCGAAGCTCTGCAGGGCGCAGCGAACTGGTGTGATTTCACTGCTACAATACCTGAGTATGTCAAGCATGCATGTCATGGAGGGGGCCCGCAAGGGGTCTACTCACCGGTCCTGGGCGACCCAGGCGGTGGGGTCCTCACACGTAGCTTCATCAGAGAACACTAAAAGAAAAATCGTAAAAAAGTCTTGGTTTATGACCACACTGTCCCTGATGATTCCCCTGATCCCATCATCACTCTGATTTCAGAGGGTGGAGTACTTGAAAATCACCTCCTGAGAGGGTGAGAGGTATGACTTACCTTTTATGTTCTGTGTATGGCTTGTTTTTGCTAGAGAGTGAATGTTCCCTTGTCGTTGTTGGTTTACTAATTGAAAGGAGGTATTTAGGGTTCCATGTTGAACATGTACACACCGTGGCGATTGCTCCTTGTCATCCTTGATTGGAGATCTTGAATTTCGGACATGAAATCCAAGAACACCATGAGTTAGACCCTACCTTAATCTCCAAGAAAAAGGGTGTTTCTTTTTTAAAAAAGAAAAATCGAGCTACCATAAAATTTCTTTTCTATTAGGAAACTTTCATCTTCTAATCCTCAGTGCATAAGGAATTTACATCCGCATTCTAATATTATGTAAAATTTCTTTTCTTTTTCTTTTCTCTAATAAATTTTGTCAATTTATATGAACTTTCATTTCGAAAGATTTTGGGATGTAAAAGAGTACACATTTTTCCTTTTAAAAAAGTAGTACTTTTTTCTTGTGTGTCTAGCAGGTTGTTTATTAATAATAACCAACATTGTCCCATACAATATGAAACATATAAGAACTTGCAAGAAAATAATTAACTCTAGTATCAATTGAGAGCTTAGTGTACTCTAAATTAATATTAGAATCCGAAAATATGAAAAATACTTAAATTGCAACAACCTAAGCATACGACCAAATTTATTGCCAAAACAGAGGCCCTCTGCTGCGCCAAAACAGAACATGCAGCTGAACCTTTCTTTCGCGCACTCGTTATTTGCTGTTGTACCCAACTGTCTCGACCTCCCAAGCACTGTACATCATGTAACACAATATGCACAAGCAGTTCACACAGGCTGCTGAAATTCTTGCCACAAGCTGTACAAAAAATTCAAACAGATGCAAATAAACACCATGGACATCAATTGTTAATCTGTCATGATCATCTGAAACCAGGAACACCGTGCCTTATCCATGTTGAGCAAACGTTTAGCTTGAGTTGGAAGATAAATTTTGTCATAGCTAACAATTTCCATATTGAACACCAAATTCGCCAAGAAATCTGCCAACTGATTGCCTTCTCTCAATGTATGTAGAAAAAACAATTTCGTTTCAATAATTGCTGGAATTAAATGCTTATCTAGGCAGAATTTCATTGCCTCCACGATCGCAATTGCTTCAGCCTGAACATTAGTGTCATCATCTTACTTTGTTGGCCCTTGCATACAGTAAATTCCCAGATGCATCTCTAACACAAAATCCATAAGAGCACAAACCTGGATTACTCCTACAAGCACCATCCGTGTTGCATTTATACCACCCTGAAGGAGGGAACTCCCTGCTATAATGAAAGAGCCTGTTTCATGGAAATTTGATTGTTCTTAAAATTATGTTTTTCTATTTAGGGGCTTATGTATAAATTAACATGGGTAAAAAAGGTTTATTTTCTTGCTTCTGTAGAATTCAAGAAGTTCTAGTAACAATAATCTTGTGCATGTAGCGACATAATTAGGCGTCTTTTCCAACGATTCTTTTGTCCAAGCTGCAGTTTTGGCATATGTTTGCACATACTGGTCTGTTTTGTGTACTAATGTACGTTTGTGGAGGAAAGACAAAAATACATAATACTCTTTTATTGTCTTGTGCTGGTGGTTATGAGAGTTGCTCCTATAGTTCATGAAAATTTGGTGGGGTATTCTTGTTACTTTAGCTCTCTTGTGATTCCCTCGAAATAAATGCTTTCTCCTAGGAGTTCACTTCCCTCAACTCCGGGACCAACTTCATTCACTGAGAAAGAAAGATTGTACACAGTTTATTCTCATCTTTTTTTGTTCTTAATACAGTCACACCTCTTTATAACAGCATCCGCATATAACAATACCTCTCTCTATAACAGCTAAGATTTTTTTATTGTACTTGGATGTGTCAATTACAAAGGAGGGGGAAAAAAAAAGTTTGCATCTGTATTTTCTGTGTGTTCACTCATTCAGTTTTGTTGGTTCTCTGTAAAATTGGTCGAAAGAGAGCATGATTAATAAATTTTCTTGCATATGCTAAATGGATGTGGCTTTTTCATCTCTGCTTTTTTTTTTTTCTGATAATAAATCTCATATTTTTCAGAAGACAGTTGAAATCATGTTATATCGCCTGGTGGAGTTTTTGCTTCCTGGTGATAAATTGACTTCTTTGGTAAGAATTACTACTATTGTTTTACTTCTATCTTTTTTATGATTAAAACACACGCAAACACAAAACTTAAATAAATGCAAACACAAAACTTAAATTTTTTTCTCAAAGGAAAAGAAGGATAAGAAGAACACAAAGTAGAGATGAACTGATGAGGTGAAATTTTGGATGTATCTGGTGAATGTCACAGTCACAGATGGTGTTTAAGAAGGCTCAGAGAGTATCTGCATACACATTTTCTTGTATCCACGAAACAAGGTAAGCAGAAAATAATAAAGAAAAGTAGGCTATTCTAAAATTTACTCCCCTTGACTTTATTGAATGAACTTGGTTTTATATTCTCAAGGACCTAATGATGCATCGTTTTGAATATTTGTGTCGTGCAAATTTTTTAAAGTATAAAGAAACTATGAAGATGCAGAGAATGTTGTTCCCAGACTATGAGCTAAACTGTAGTATCATTGTTAGGTGATCAACTGGCTACTATCCAGTCAAATTTCGGAACTGTAATGAACTTTCATGTAGAGGTGGCAAAATTAGCCTATAAAATCATACCCGTCCAAGTTCATTTTTTTTGCGCGGATTGCCCTTTTTTTGGGTGGTCTTTAAATTTTGTCCCTCAAAATGGTGGTCTTTAAGTTTTGCCCTTCGCTTGAAAAGATAGCCGAAAATACTGAGGCTCAGGGTTCAAACCCCTGCATCAGGCATAAAATAAAAATAATTTCACAAGGCAAGGCTTTGAGAAAAGTCTGCCTTATATGGCATAAGTTGCCTTAAGGAATAACTAAAGTTATGCCGGATCCTGCATATGTTGCCTTAAGGCATAACTTAGTTATGCCCTAAGACAACTTATGTTGTCTCCAGCGGAGGTTGCCTTAAGGCATAAAAGTCTGCCTTATAAATTGCCTTAAGGCATAAAATTTATGCTGGATCCGGCATAACTTTCCTCAAGCCTTGCCTTGCGAAATTATTTTTTGTTTTTGTACCAGTGCCAGGGTTCGAACCCAAAATCTCAGGATTTCTACGCGAAGGCCAAAAATTAAAGACCAGCAATTTAAGGGGCAAAAATTAAAGGTCACCCCAAATGAGGGACATTCTTGCGAATTGTTTGGGTTGGTTATTGACCCGTCATTTATTAGCTCAGCCTATTTTAGCCCATCAAAATTTGGGCTAATAATTAGCCCAAATTAATCCATGAGAAATTTTGTCAAAATATTTTCAAAAGTACCATTTGTTTATTTGATACTATGTTATATATAACCATAATAAAGAAAAATAATAATTTTATTAGGTATTAAAAAATTTAAACGAACAAATAAGCAATTAAAACTTTGTAAGAATTGACGTTTTTTAGCCCATTTCAGCCTAACCGATTTCAGCGCAAGTAACTTTGGGCAATTCACAGAATTGCCCTTCTTTTGGGGTGGTCTTTAAATTTTTCCCCTCATATTTGAAATCTTTAAGTTTTGCCCTTCGGCTAAATCCCATGGGTTCCAGGTTTGAACCCCCACACAGTCAAAATTTTTTTAAAAAAATCGCAAGGCAGAGTTTAAATTCGCTATGCCCCCACCGGCATACACTTGTGAAGGAATTACCAAAGTTATGTTGGACCCGACATACTTATGCCTTATGGGCAAACTTGGCATAAGTATGCCGGGTCTGGCATAACTTTGATAATTCCTTCACAAGTTTATGCCGGATCCGGCATAAAAGTTTGCCCATTAAAAGTATGCCCCCAACGGCATAAACTTGTTAAGGAATTACCAAATTTATGTCGGTCCCGGCATACTTATGCCTTATGGGCAGACTTGGCATAAGTATGCTGGGTCCGGCATAACTTTGGTAATTCCTTCACAAGTTTATGCCTGATCCGGCATAAAAGTTTGCCCATTAAAAGTATGCCCCCACCGGATGAGGGTACCTTGGAAGAATTTCATTGTCATCCTTCCAATATTATTACAGAACTAAAAGGCTTCATGGTAAAAACATTGTGCATGGTCTCTTCCACTCATCGTCATGCAAATGCTGTCAACAATTATCATAATGTTAATACTCATGAAAAACTAGGCTTAGATATAATGGAACAAAATCACGACAACTACTCTTTTCTAACACTACCCCATAATATATTAACAAGAGCAGTTATAATATATCCAATACAGGAAATGTAGCAAAGAAAGTCTTTAGGCCATATTGACACAAAAACCACTTGAATTTTAATAGAGCATTTTGATGTCACTAAAAATCTGTAAAAAGTTGACATGAGATCTCAAAGTTATGCCGGACCCGGCATAAACCTATGAAGGAATTACCAAAGTTATGCCGGACCCGGCATACTTATGCCAAGTTTGCCCATAAGGCATGAGTATGCCGGGTCCGACATAACTTTGGTAATTCCTTTATAAGTTTATGCCGGGTCCGGCATACACGCGACCCAAACCTTGCCTTGCGGTTTTCTTTTTTAATTTATGCTTGAGCGGGGGTTCGAACTCAGAACCTCATGATTTCTGCGTGAACGCTCAGTGTTGCAATGCGAAGGGCAAAAATTAAAGACCAGCAATATGAGGGGCATAATTTAAAGACCACAAATATGAGAGACAAAATTTAAAGACCACCCCAAAAGAAGGGCAATCCGCGCAAAAAAATGAGTAACTTTTGGGCAGGTCAATAGCCCGCTCATTTATTAACTCGTTCCATTTTGACCTGCCCAAATTCAGTCCAACCAACCCATTTGCCACCTCTACTTTCAGATGCACGGGTATTAAGAGAAATATGTTGTAAGTAACATAATAAAAAGGCAAATCATACTTCTATCACCAGGACTATGTAGCTTGTGAGCTGTATGGAATAGGATTTATTTTGTGCAATATCTGATGTCAATCTGAGCTCTGTTCTTCGGACATTAACTATATTTGATTTGCAGCTTACATATTGTGGGTTGTGTCTTGACTTGAGTTTGAGTATTTCTCTTCTTTTGAGGAGTTTTCTAATCTGCTTTTGTTCTTAGTACTTGGATTTATCAATTACAGGAAAAACAAGAAAGGAGTAAAAATAACAACTATACTTGTTGGTGAGGTTTCGAATCCCACGTTGTAATCTCCTTTCCCTATCCCTCTATGTAATAATAATAATATATATATATATTTTTTTTTTTTTTATTATTTTTTTTTATTTTTTTAAGTAGATGTATCAAGATTTTAAAAGTACTGATTATTCTAACTTAAGTCTGATGCCAATTTATAGGGAGACTAAGCAATGCAGATTCTTTCATCTGCAAATGATTGTTTTATGATAGGGTAGAGCTGAAGAGCTAAAAAGTAGTTTATACAATCCATGCTATTCTTAAATAAATCATAACGAGACGTAAAACCAAAGAATCAAAACAAACAAAAAGATAAATTTTTCAGCTGGAAAATAACCAGTGCAGCACCAAGAATCCTTGCATTCACACATTGGAAAGTTTATACAATCCATGCTATTCCAATATGGTACTTACTTTCTTATGCTTAGAACAAAGGAATAAGAAACAGATAACTTGAATCCATAAATCCAAAAGCCGTTTATGCTAATCGTCAACTATGTCATTTTAAAGAAAACACTTCTTTCCAAACATTTTGTGCAGCTCCTCACTCCAGTAGTATTCCTCGGGCGAGATCAAGTTTTCCATATAGTTAACTATGGGGCCAAATATAAAGTCAGTCTCTCTCTCGAAGAAGAGAATGTCTTTCATATTATCATTCTTAGGATTGTATACAACAACTTTTTGGTCTATTATCAAAGTCAATTCTCCGGTCTCTGTCACGGAAAAGGGCGCTGCATATCCATAAGACGTATTTACTTCTAAATTCCTTATGAAAAATAAAGATGTCCATGATTCCTTTACTCCATATTCCTTCATGACCAATATCTCAAATATCTCAACGCCCTTATCATCTTCCAAACAAGTCATGATACAAAGACATTCATTTAAAACTCTTAAACCAACTATGACATTCTCTTCTTGATTAGATTTAGGTTCACGGATCGGAAAATATTGAAATTTTCAGAGATGGGATCAAAATAAATTAATTTGTTGCAAGGACCTAAACGGTCCCACATACTCTCCTGAAGTTCATTATTTCCATCATTGTCATCACCTTTGCCGTTATTATTTTCCAAATAGGATTTTTTGACCCTTACCCTATAGTGAAGTAGTCCCTGCAATGTAATACCTTCACACACTGAGGGGATATCATAAGGGAATTTGAGTTGCCTCCATTGTTTGTCTTCAAGACTAGCAACTATAACAAACTCACCACCATAACTTGGGGTCTGATGTTGCATAATCAGTGTTGCCTTGTAAACATTCTTGGTGGAGTCGAAACAAAGTCCCCCACGTGTATAATAGGCCTCGTTCAAGTCGTCAAGCTCAAGTACTTTGGTGCAAAATGGGGTGGCAGGATTCCACAAGTAAATGTGCTCGTTTACATTAAACAGTATAAGACCATGACAAGAACCCAAAATCCTACAACTTCGTAGGTAATTCTCATCATCATCACTTAAAGGATAATTGAGTTCCTCCAAAGTGAGTTGTTGGTTTACGAATCGGAAGGAAGGTCTCCGTATTCGTGTTGTTGTTGACATATACACCGTGGCGACCGCTCCTTGTAGTCGTTGATGGGAGAGCTCGAAATTTGGACATGAAATCCAAGAACACCACAACTTAGAAACACACTTGAATTGTAAAAGGAATTTTACTGGTAAATTTGAGAGAATAATCATAGTGATTTCACTGAGTAAATCAGCCATTAGTATGTTTTGGTGTGTACACAGAATTCAGTAGCTGCCCTCTGTAGCTGTTTAGGGCCCTACGTTAATATTGCCCTAAACCCCTACGTAGGGTTTTCAATTTTGTGGTAGAAAAACGTATAGTAATTTAAAAAGAAATAGGAAAGATTTTTTTTCTCAAAAATTTTGATGTCCCGGTAAGTCAGAATCGTATTTATAGGAAAAAAAAACAGGGTGTTTCTTTTTACGAGGAAAAATCGAGCTACCATAAAATTGCTTTTATTTTAAGAAACTTTTCATCTTCTAATCCTCACAGCATAAGGAATTTACATCCACATTCTAATATTATTTAAAATTTCTTTTTCTTTTCTTTCTAATAATTTTTGTCACTTATATGTATTTCTATTTAGAAAAAAAAAATTGGGATGTAAAATATTCCTTTTGAAAACAAAGTACTTTTTACGAATATATACCACTAGATAGTCTAGCTGGTTTTTTAATACTTCCTTTGTCTTAATTTATGTGGCACTTTTCGTTTTTTGAGAGTCAATTTGACTAAACTTTGAAGCTAAATTGAATTATATTAACTCAATATTTTAAGATTAAAATTTATATATTTGAAAACTAGATAAAAAGTACTACAAGTTGTAACTTTTTCCATATCAATTTGGAGAAAAAAAGACATCTTAAAATGTTGGTCAAAATTCGTGCAGTTTGAATCTCGGGAAGCAAAAAATGCCACATAAATTGGGATAAAGGGAGTAATAATAATCAACCTTGTCCCATACAATATGAAAAAAATAGGAACTTGCAAAAAAATAAATTATAGGGACGTTGCTACCGCGATTTGCATGAAGACTCTCAGAGCTTTATTTCTATCCCTAGTCTCTGGTTTATTTCATAGCTTATACAATCCATGCTATTCCGATATGCTACTTTCTTTCTTATGCTTAGAACAAAGGAACATGAAACAGAGAACTTGAATCCATTAATCCAAAAGCCATTTATGCTAATTGTCAACTATGTCAGCTTGTTAAAAGGGGGTTATTTTCAATCATTTGGCGTCGCTCCTCAATCGAGTAGCATTCCTTTGGCGAGATCAAGATTTCCACATAGGTAACCATGGGGCCAACTATAAATTCCGTCTCTCTCTCGACGACGAGAATGTCTCTCATATTATCATTCTTAGGATTATGTACAACAAAGACACAAAGCACATAACTGCAATTGTTGAAGGTGTTATAGCATTACATACAAAAACCCCAGTCTAGTTTTTGTTAATATGACAAAGTCGGTACTGCACAAAATGTGAATATTCGTGAAAAGTGATAAATGTTACCATCATATAAAAAACAAGATTCAACCATCTACCATCTTGATGATTGTTCACAATTACCAAAATGTCTTGACATAAACAAGCTATATATGTCAAATATAAAACAGCTCCGGGCTACAAAAGCTCATTCAGTCTACTCAGCCAATACTGTACTTGATCTGTAGTCTCCTTGATGTCCCGCTGAACTTTTTTACCTAGTATGTCAAATACTTTGACAGACCTTTTAGCCTCTGTTGCTCAGCTTTTGGCCTCTTGCAAGCGCCTTTCAGCCTTTGGAAGCCGTTTCTCTGCTGCTAAGACCTCACTGTTCCTTTCTACCAAGTCCTGTTTAGCTGCTTTAGAGACAAGCATGGTTGTCTCTCTTAACGCCATTAGATAGGAATACTTTCCCTCCATATCTTCCTCTTCGAAAATCTCAGCCAGATACTGTTGCAGCCAAGTTACATCATGCTTGGCATCCGCAGCATCAGAGACTACAGATTTCATAGCTTTAATGGAAGAAGAATTAATATCACTAGTTTTCAGCGGCCTGACAACATCACTAACCACATCAAGAAGGGAAGCTCTAACAATAGGTGATTTATAGCCGACAGTGGGCTGTACTTTATAGCCATGCACATCCATCAGTTCACTGCACACCATCTTCAGGTGTTGTCTAACTCATGATTGGATTTCCCTCTAGCCCAGATTTTGAAGCTTCAACCTTGAACCCTTTATTTTGGTGCACTCCTTTTGGAGTTAAATTTTTCTGCACGGTCCTTCATAAAAAATTGAAAAAAAAGCTTCATTCAGCTCGAATTCCATTTATTATTATGCAAAGAGGGTCTAAATGCGATATAAATAACTTACATTGTTGAAGGAGGAGTCGAATCATCAGTTGCTTTTCCCTGCCAAATTTTCTAGCATAGACAGGTATTATGAAATAAATACTAAGATTAGGTTTGTAAAATTTCTATCGCTTTGCCACGCAAGCTTTCTAGGTTGCAATTTGTCATCTAACTTCTGCTGCAGTTTGCCATTCATGACACTTTTAAAGACCAAAATGGTTGTTGTGCAGGGTGAAAAGGACTAATTTAGCAAGGCAAACGTAGAGGATATAACAAGAGCCAATTATCATAAATTAACTGCTAGAAGAACTTACATTTAGAATCAGTTTGAGCTTCAAAGAAGGCCAAGGAAAAATAAATTCACGCGAACGTGTATGTCTCCTCTTATAACCGTCCTATTGAAAGTCTTAATTACAAGGGGGGGCTATTTTGTTCCTTCAGAAGTCATTATTTTCTTTCAGATAAGGTGATTGGATCTTCATACTTAGAGATTGTAAAATGTAAAGTGTAGTTAGAAGGAGATTACAACGTACAATTTAGCAGAATTTTGATGGCAAGGATTAGTGTGGTGGACTATAATTGAAAGACCAACTTACCCTGCATAACTTTGCTTTGCTGCAAACGATCTTCTTACTTTCAGTAACAGGAGTTAGCACCGCCACATCATCATCAACATTCAAAGCCTGCTCAAGAATGCAGAGAAAGTAGGTCTCATAACGTGAATTACACATTTCAGTCAATTAGATGCTTGAACTGAACAGGAAAGTAATCTTGTTGACACCTACAAATTTAACTGAACAGGAAAGTAAGCTTGTTGACACCTACAAATTGAACTTCCACGGTTTGCTTTTCTTATTTATTATCCTTAGAGAACCTCAAAAACCATTTTCTGAAGCATTAAAGACACGCTCAACTAGATATTGTGTTAACCCTAGTAATTTAAGATGAACATAAAAAGACCTATCCATTCAATGACTTGGAAATGAATTAGAAAGTAATCATATTTATACTTACAAAAAGACCTTCCACAGTTGAACTGTCGAGTGCAGCGGTAGAAGAAGTTTCCAAAATTGCTTATTCCAAAACTCTTAAGAATCTCAAGAGCAAACCATCTTTGTCTGTCTCTCCTCAACATTATATGAAAACAGTTGTTTGTTCACTAGCTCATGCTTGGGATCATCTTCAATAGCTCACTAGGGTTATTCTGATAAGTGCGTAGCAAAGGAAGAATTCATCATTACTATAAATCAGAACAAATATCACCTATAACCTGTCTAGTTTCTTTACTTATCACATATAATTCTGACAAGTGTGTAGAACGAAGTTACCTTTTGCTCAAAGAAGGAAGTCAATTGATTTCAATGAAAAGATCTGTCCTGTTGTAGCTCTCAGCAACGTGAAGTATCTCTTGGTTTCCTTACAAGGGCATCTTAGCCAATCAAGCATACAATGCTCCTTGGATCATCATTTAGCCATCTTTGACACCATTATCTGCTTTAACGACTACTGGAGAGGGAGAAGTTGAGGAATTATGGCCAACGAGAGTCTCTTGGGGTCAGATGAGTAAAGGGTATTAGTATAGTGGACTTTGTAAAAAAAAATAAAAAATAAAAAATAAAAAAATATATATATATAAGAAAAAACATGGCTTAGTCAGGAAAGTATGCAGTATAATGTATGCTCGGAGTCTTTTTAGTCTTTTTGAGATCTGTATGTGAGTAGAAATTGTGAAGAACCTCTAGCTTAGGAAAGTATGCAGTATAATGTTTGCTCAGAGTCTTTTTAGTCCTTTTGAGATCTGTATGTGAGTAGAAATTGTGAAGAACCTCTGGCTTTAGAGGACCGAGGTTACTGAATATTTGTGACCAGCAAACTGGAGCAAAAACCAATCGGATATTGGATTAATAAGCATCAAAATGGAACGAAATGGATAGTGAGGATTTATATAACTAACTTCAACTAGATTAAATCTGAAGTGCAGCGGTTGTTGTGGTAGAGAAAACATGGAGGCTGAAATGAAGCAGAAACACGTGCTTGAAGCAGAACGTACCAACCGAGAAACAGAAAGAGATGAGTGTCATTATAATCTTTCCTCCCCGGGATCTAAGATTTTGATTGCAGTAATTTGACTTAACAAGAAGTAATTAATAAAAAGAGAGAGAATGAGGACAGTTTCCTTATAGAAAAAATTGACCTATTTACCACCCAAAGAGAAAACGGGCAGAGCCATGAATAATTTTTTCCAAAACAAACTATCGTAAAAGAATAAGGACGAGCGCACTTTCAGCTTTGCCCAAATTTGGAGATTTAAATTGCTATGGTCAAATGTAAATCAAGAAAGAAGTTATACCACCAGAAAGAAACAAAAGGGAAACGTCAATGAAATATCTCCGAACTTTGCAGTATAAACATATAATGTGCCTGTTTCAATCTAATCTTTCCACGTGATCTTAAGAAAGAGATCTGAACAAAGATGTGTAGGTTATAGGTAGAAAGGTTCCATACAAGTACTCTCACCTCTTTCTTTTTCCTTATCTGGCAATATGATTCAATAATGCAATCAGGCACCTGCACATTTAACAACTATGTAATACTTATCAACCACTAAAAATGTTTCTCACATATATTTGAGAAAGCAACAACTTTGAGGTATAACATAAAATTAATAAACTTTAAAATGTGACATAGTATCTTATCCTAAAGGTCATAAGAAAAAATAGTACTCCTAGTGACTTTGTTTTTGCATTACTAAAAGTGTCCCACAGTTGGTTTACTCCTGCTAAAGTGGCTAGGGATGGAGATCTTTCACCAAGGCAGCAAAGGAAAGGATTAATACAAAGAAGACTCATGGAAGAAAATATAGTTGGGTTGGGAAAGTGTCTGAGGAGGTTGTTCCAAGGCAACTACCAATGAGAGTTGCAAAACAGAAGGAGATAAGGTTCAACTACATCAACAAGGCCCAGCAAATCTAAGAAGAATTAATGTATTTTCAAGAACTATTAAACAGGTTGGAGGAAGGAAACAAGGAGAAGAACCAAATTGATACAGGACTACAGATTTCAGGATTTGTCACAAGTAATACAAAGAAGAAAGGGCTTCACTTTACTTTCTTTCTTGTTTTATATTATCATTTTATTAGCATCCTTATTGGTAATATCATCACAAAGTTGAACATTGTGATTCAGAGAGTATTTGGTTCTTTCAAGTTCTTATTTCTTACATGCTTGCTAGTAGTAGAAGAGGTGTTTGACCTCATTAAGATTTGTAAGGTAAGACCTAGGCCCCCTTATGTTACACCCCGCACTTTCAAAGCATGAGCATGACATGTACATCACCGTAACAATGAAGTATCGGAGATGTCCTATGATGTTTTGGAAGATACAAGCCATGGGAAATATGTAACAACGAAATAAAAAGACGAATTACGATCTCGTAAGTCGTAATCGGGAAAGAGTGTTTTGAAACACGAGAACATGACCATTATTAGTATAATAAGTGATAAATATCATGTATGGAGAGTTTCGGAATATTTTGACATCGAGCAAATTGAAGAAAATAAGTTCGACGAAAATTTGAGAAATGCTGGAAGGATTTTTAGTCAAATTTGGAGGGATATATCTCCATGTATATTTGAAGTTTTAAGGTGTTTCAAAATCCTAAAATGAAGTTCGTTGAGTCTAGTTTATAATGCAACAAACCGCTCGTTGATAGGACCTCGGAGTAGAGAATTATAGACGTTACAAACTGAACTGTCGCGCAGAAACAGCACTGCTACAGCACCGCTACAGTACTGTAGATACAGTACTTCCGATTTTTGCCAATTATAAAGAGGGTCAAAACCCCCATTTTTCAGCATAAAAATGGTCCAAAATGTTCCAAAACCTTCCAGAAAAATCAGCCATCAAAAGGGGCTTAAATCCCACATAAAAGTGAGGATTTTGAGTGAAAGTTCAAGCTACGGAAAATCAATCGAGGTCCGGGTAACGCGTAGACGCGATTATGATTTCATTTTGGAGTTGGAGGAGCTTGGGAGCAAGTGAAATGTTGAAGATTTGGCTACCTTCATAAAAATAAGGTATGAATAATTAAATCTCTTTCTTTATCAAGTTTGATTAAGGAATATTTGCAAGAAATAAAAGTTTTAGTTGTTGTGTTGATGTTTTTGATCTATGGATTGAGGGTTGAAGAGACATTTGGATGGAAATACCTATATTTATCTTGTAGGATGTTGGGGATGTTGTTATTGATGTTCTTAGTATTAATTTCAACTTCCTTACTAAAGTAAAGATTATTAAATAGTCGTATCACAAGTGGGTTGGTTGAGAAATTTGAAAAATAGTGTGTGGGTTGTTTTATGACATATGTTGGTGTTGGAAATGATATTACGACTATTGGTGTTGTTGTTGATGTTGTTGGTTATTGAATTGGAATTTCGGGCGAGGCATATAAACAGGGGAAATGCTGCCCGAATTTCGACAGAATAAAAAAGGATTTTAATTAAAGTTTCGAGACGAGCGTATGATGATGATTCTAATAATAGTATGAATGGTTGTATATGTAGATTACGAGGCTACGAATAATCTTCAGTGGATTGCAAGACAAGAAGTAAGTTGGAAGTCAAGAAATTATCCTTCAGGTATGTTAAGGCTCGTCCCTTTCTTTCAAAGGCATGATCTTTAGTTTATGGTTTCATAAATGTTTCCGTATTTTCCTCGTCATCAATAGTTAAATGTCCCAGATTCCAAGGCATAATTTCCTTCTTGATATTCCAGAAGTGTTTTCCAAAATATTCGTATTTTCCAAATCAAAGTTTGTGATTATGTGAGATCTTATGATAACGGCAGAGGCTATGTTTTTCAATGACAACGATGATGTCAAAAGTGAGAATATCATTTTGATGACTATGATGAGAACGATCTTATGTTTAAAGGTTTCAAGTTTATGATTTCAATGACGATATGAGAATGTCGAGCTATTTATTGATTTCTCAATCTATTCATGGATGGTGACGTTATTTCTAAATCTTCCAAAGTATATGAATTGATGCCTTATGAGATTTACGATCCTATTCTATGTTTTCTCTTAATTCTATTCTTCATCGATAGTCTCATCTTAAAATAATTGTTCCTTCAAGGTGAGACAAAGCGACGATGAGTATTCCATAATATAATTGGAGGCTACCGACCTTACGTCACTCCGATACAGTTGTGGCTTTTGATTGGGCTCTTATGCATGCTTTATATATATATGTATGTATTTTCTCACATCGTGCCGCGCTATAGTCGGCCGGGCAGACACGTAGATGTGCACACCTGTCACGCCCCGAACCATGGCCTGGACGTAACACGGCACTCGGTGCCTGACTACATGTGACCGAGCGAACCACATGACTTGCTGAATCAACATGATGCATGACATAAGCGGAATATAACGTGAACGCATGATGAGCCTTTATAAAACATAGTAATTCATAATACTTAATAAAGTACTTGTTTAAAACATGAGTGAGCCAAAATGGCTATACGACTCCAAATGTCTGACATAACATAACTGACTGGTCTAGTCTATGAAACCTCTATCATGAGTCTGACTAGAAAACATAATTACTGGGACAAGGCCCCCAGCATACCTTTACATGCAAAACTAAACATAGAAATACAATGTTTAAACCCCGAATGAGATGAGGCTCACCGATAAGCTGGTACGAGTAAATCCTAATGATCAGAAGCATCGTCCTGTAACTCCGTACCTGCATCGTGAAATACAGGCCCCCGGGCAATAACAAGGGGACGTCAGCACATTGAATGTACTGGTATGTAAAGCAACCGGAAGAAACAACAGGGGACATGGAATAGCATGATAAGAACTGAAACTGGAAACTTGGACATAAACATGAGCATGAGCATGAGTACATATACGTATACATAACATGAGTAAAACATGATAAGTAGGGAGAGCATTTCATAAACCGACATATCATATCATATCATATCACCACGTGGGTACGTGGAGTCTGGTACCTCGCCGGACCAGCAGAGCCCCTATACCTTGCCAGGGTATAAGGTAGTAATTTACCACGTGGGTACGTGGAGTCTGGTACCTCGCCGGACCAGCAGAGCCCTCATACCTTGCCTGAGGTAGTAAGGTACCTGATGGATCCATTCAATGTAAAATTAAGGTATCGTCTTATCTGGGCGGAGCGATCCTTGTCCTACGGTGGCTCCGTAGTTTCAGGCTATCTGAGCCTTCTCGGTAATTTGTGCAACTCCCAAAAACATGAACATAATATAGTTGGCTAAAAAGCTCATGAATTTCGTGAATTTACTTGTACTTGTCTTGAAATCATGATTTCATGAAATGACTTGTAAACATGGGTTCATGCAATAATCTTGTAAACATATCCTTGAGTTATGAGTAATACAATAGTTCATAATCATGTATTTGTAGTTGACTTGAAAACATGTTTATGACTTGCAAAATAACTCATGCAGTTTCATATGAACATAATGAGAACACATGAGAAAGAATTCATGATTCATGGATTAAGTTGGGATTCCTAATATCCATAATGGAAGGTTAGGAATACAATAACGAACATAGATACGAAACTCGTGTACATACATACATAATTACGGGCTACCAATATGTTGGGTTTAATGCCCTAGGATTTGAACTTCATAGATTTTACGAAACGGATCATGGGGAAAAACGTAGAGGTTTCCACATGTAGATGGAAGTTCTACATACCTTAACCTCCCGCTTTTGAGCGTATCACAATATCTTTCAATCCCTTCAACTTCAATCTATAGCAATACAAGTCATAGGGATTCTATATTAGCAACCATATCCATGTTTTGTTCATCTAAGCATTTTATCAAACACTTAATAGGCGTGAAGCTTTATAGCCCTCATTAATGGTGTTTTCTTCACCAAATCCCCATCCTTTTACTTCTAGCTAATTCTACAATCTCCATTAGATGTAATTAACATCATTTTTCATCAACCATATGAATACAACAATCCGAAGTCAACAATCCAACAATTCTAGCATAATTCATATAATCATCTTCAACAAACCCAATTATTATTCTCCTAAGAATTTATCAATTCACAACTACAAGTGAATAGGGAGTAGAAATATTACCTTTTGGGTAGTTACCACGAAATCAACACCCCCAAGTCCGATCTTTAGCTTAAAATGACGACCACAACTTGTACTACAAATTATCCTTCACGAACTTTGGGATTTGGGGCCTTAAAATTGGTTGATTTTCTCCTTCTTCTCTCTAGATTCCCTTCTCTCTCACTTCCTCTCTCTAAAATCTGAATTTTGGAGAAAAAGTGGGCTGCTAGGGTTTTATTTTCTATATATACCAAGGGGAAAATGGGTTGACCCAACTTGAAAACGGGTCGGGACTGTTCTGTCTTAAAACGTCCATATCTCCCTATCCCGACGTCGCCTGTGAACCTACAACCTATGGTTGGAAAGGTATTTCAATTATCTACAACTTTCATTCTTTGAGTTTTCCCAAATTCTCAACTTACGATGGGGTTATGGCCTCCCGAAGTCAGGTGACCCGAAACTCAACTGCGGACCAAAACACGCCCATGTTACGGTCCCGTAACACAAGGGACGGACCGTAGCGTGGCGTCGTACCTTGTCAAAAATTTCCAGAAAGTTTCTGGAAATTCTCCCTGTGTTACGGTACACTGTTACGGTTCGTAACACAAGGTACGGCCCGTAACACAAGGGACGGACCGTATCCTGGGACCGTATCGTGAACGAAATTTCCAGTGAGGTTCTGGAAATTTCGTCTGTGTTACGGCTCACTGTTACGGCCCGTAACACGAGTTACGGTCCGTAATGTCACCGTAACGCGGACGACTTTTCCAGCGAACAGGCTTCACTCAAATGGGCATAACTCTTTGTACAGATGTCCGTTTAATCCTCATAATATACCGTTGGAAAGCTATTCAATAGGGCTACAACTTTCATCAAGGAGGTTCTTCCAGATTCGCAATGAATCAAGGAGTTATCGCTACCCGAAATAAGCCTATCAACCATTTTTGCAAACGCTCAAACCTACAGTGTTTTCACTAGACTTCTAATGATATGAGCTTAAACTTAGTTCCAAGATGCGGGGTGTTACAACACCACTGCAGTGGGCATGTTATGATATTGCCCCGGACGCGGGAGGCCTGGACGCAGGCTAATGATGATAACACCGAGCCTTAATGGCCAGGCATGTTACTATTTATATATCACACCGCGCCTTAATGGCCGGGCATGTTACTATGTATATGTATTGAAATGTTTTTTTTTAAAGGCTAAGCATGCATGACATCCGCCCTACGAGGCACTCAAATGTACAGGTTATCTCTTATTCCTTGTTACTTTTCATATCTATGTTGTATTGTTACTCATGCCTTACATACTCAGTACATTATTCGTACTGACGCCCCTTCTTGTGGGCGCTGCGTTTCATGCCACGCAGGTGCATACAGATGAGTAGAAGACATTGCTAGAAGATGTTCCAGCGGGATTGGCGAGCTCCATTTCTTTCCAGAGTGTTGCCGAGTCAGAGTATCCATGTCATGGTATAATGATTTATGTTAGAGACTTTGCAGACAGAGTCACGTATTTAGCCTGCCAGTCTTGTATGTGGCTATATAAGCCGATGTATTCATTATGCATCACTTTACAGATTTGTATGATTACAAATTTTATTTGATTCGAGAAAGATAAAAAGAATGTTTTTGTTAAAAGTTGTCCCTATGCATCTCAGTTCATGCCTTAAGGATTATGAGTACAGTGAGATCTAGCGGGTACGCTCGGCTCTAAGTAAGGGTCGGGTGCCCGTCACGCCCCATCGGGATTGGGGTGTGACACCTTACCTGTACTTATTCTTTTTGAGATTCTTTTGTTAATAATAAAAAAGACGTCACTCAAGATAAATACCTGAGTAGTCCAATATTCGCTTTAAAAAAAAAAAAGTTTTGTTGATGCGTTAAAAAGATTTACGAAAAATCTGCATCATTATACAATTAAAATGGAATCCAATCAATAAAATATTGAACATCCAACAAAATTTCATTGACAATCATCTTTTACTGGGTTTTATTCCAGAATTTCATTAATACTTCAAAATGAAAATAAAAGACAGTGCAAATATAACATTATTTTTTCACATACATTAGTGCTGGATTTTTAGTTGTTTTTTTCATTTAAGCACATACATTTAGAATAAACTAGTATCTGGACACGTGCGTTGCACGTGTATCCTAGATCAATTGTTATAAAATATATATAAAAATAGTTGGAATTTATCTATACACATTCTGAAAATATTTAATTCTAATATAAATTTGAAGCTAAAATATAAATATAAATATAAATATTTATCAATGTTTAATTAATTCTGCAAATGCTTACCTTAGTATTTGTCCAAAAAGAAGCCCTAGCACCAATACCAACAACAGCCAATTGTCTGCAACATAAGAAGAAGAAGAAGCAAAGAATGAAAAATTAAGTGATCAAATGTTTACCGAGTGTGACTAATAAGTTAGAAACAAAATTAGGAAAATAACTCGCGAAAAGTAATAACTCTCAATCACAGACACAATCCTGTTGAAACAAACATCGTCATAACTTGTTAGAAATATATAAATAGCACTAAAATCCGTATGATATTATAGGCAAAGAAATCAATAGATATTATGAAAGAAAAACAACCATAAGATAAATATTTAATCTTTTTACATTTAATTTTCTTACATTTAAATTTACTGATCTACTGACAGAATAAACATATAACGAACTCGCACAGCTCTAAGAGACTTTAGGCAAAATGAAATGGAGACTAACCTCGCTGCTGCTGTCTCGACTTCTCTTTCCAGGGAAATCAGCAAAACATCTCTTTTGTTATTGAAGATTTATGTATATTTTTGTAAAAGTCAATCTTAAATATGAGAAAGACAATTAATTAAGTTGGTGAATTGTAACTTAAACTTAATGTAAAAATTTAAAGGGAATTAAAATGAAGAAAGTGAAGGGACAAAGACTCCACTCCAAAGTCCAAACGTCGTCTTTAGATTTTCTACCAAGTAGAGGCATTAAGTAGATGAATATGGCCCGTACGTGTATTTATTTTTTCGTTGATTGAATTTAATGCACTAATTTTTAGGTAACTATTCAAAATTCTTATTTTCTGTAACAACAAAGAGAAAGTTAATGTGTTGTTTTCATGAAGAAGGTAGTATATCTATTTTTCAAAGGGTATTATAGTCACTAACTTTATAGGGTTACTTTAGTAATCTAACTTTTAACTTTGTTGCTTCCCACTTTTAGTATAATATATGATTCTAAAAAGCGTCTTATATCTTGTTTGCATCCCAAATATACTACAAAGAAATTGCCTATCAACAAAATGCTAGAAAGAAACTGTAATTATCTGGAAAAGTGAAGTATAACGTTTTATGATTTTTGTTTTCTTTTAAAAAATGAGGGAGGGTGCATATCAGTAATTTTGTAAAGAAATTAAAGAAAGCAGGAGAAGAAGAGAAAGGTTTTAACTCCCTACCACATTATGAAAGCTATCTGCTTGACGAACCTTTTTGCATGGTGTCACGTGACTGATGTAAATAACTATGTATTTTATTGGACTTGCTAAACTTCACTCAGTGAAAGAGCTAGTCAACATGTAAAACTTGTAATAATTAATTCAGTATATGATTTTGGATTAATTATTATGCAGTCAAGTTCTACTATTCCTGTCAAAAGTTATATCGTTTAGCATTCACATTCTGTAGGTTTTATGAAAGACATTCTTTTGTCGAACTGCAACATGAAAAGACATAATTATCAGGAGGATCAATTTCAATATCTGCTTACATACTGCTTATATATGGATGTAAAACTCATGTATTATAACCGATCAAAAGGGAAAGAAAAAAAACTGACCCCTGCCAAAAGAGGATGAGAATCCGGAAGTTCATATCTGTAATGGAGAAAGAATTGATAGAAAGTGAAAACAAATTTATGCGAATTGCATAGCCAAGGGAAAAAAATGGCTACCCTACTGTATTGGGTGATCTATCAGAAGTTATTGGAAAGCTTTACTCTATTTCATGATGCAGATATCAGGAGCATCTGCTTACACTTGATGTTCAGTTCTGGGCCAGCTTATATGCTCAGGTTTAGGCATGTAAATTGAAGCAGCTTCTGGAGTTAAAGCTACAAAGGCTTTTGACATTTCAACCTGTTGAAGCTCCATATTGTTTTGCACAAAGTTCTTCATATTGTGAGTGAGCTGCGCATATTCAATTCAACTATGGGAATCTCATTAGGATCTTCAACGTAAGCATCTTTTCAATGTCGATTTAAGGAGCTTCTTGCTCTGGCTCAGGTGTGGCAGGCTCTTCCAAAATGGGCTCTGTTGTTGTTGGCACCTCAATAATAGGTGCGGAGTTCATCAAATTGGGACACTCTAATGGTGTTTAATTAGCATGGGGCTTAGGCAGCGACTTTTGACTGAAATTCTAGCATGGATTCTACTTTTCTCTTGTGCAGTAGCATATTCAAATTCTAGAATGAATAGGTTTGAGTCAGAAGGTGGATTTTGAAATATATATCTAATTTCATATTCAAGCCAAAAGCTCTTGAGTTCGACATCTCAATGAATCTTCTATAGTGTCACTAATGTCTGTGGCTTTGATATATAGCACATACAAAGAAGAGATTATAGAAGCGTACAAACTCACATAGCTCATTCTTTTCGGAAGCCAGAGCAAGAAGCTCCTGAAATTGACATTGAAAAGATGCTTACTTTGAAGATCCTAATGAAATTGCCAATTGAATTGAATATGGTAGAGTTCACTCCCAATATGAAGAATTTTGTGCAAAACAATATGGAGCTTCAACAGGTTGAAATATCAAAAGCCTTAGTAGCTTTAACTGCTTCAATTCACACGACTAAACTTAAGCATATAAGCCGGCTCAGAACAGAACATCAAGTATAAGTAGATGCTCCTGTTATCTACATCATGAAATAGAGTAAAGCTTCCCAATAACTTCTGATAGATCACCCAATATAATAGGGTAGCCATTTTATTTTCATAGGCCATGCAATTCGCAAATATTTGTTTTTAGTTTCTATCAATTGTTTCTCCACTATAGCTATGAAATTCCGGATTCTCATCTTCTTTTGGAAGGGATCAGTTTTTTTCTCCCCCTTTTGATTGGTTATACTACATGAGTTTTATATCCATTTATAAGCAGCATGTAAGCTGATTTTGAAATTGATCCTCCTGATAATAATGTCTTTTCATGTTGCAGTTCGACAAAAGAATATCTTTCATAGAACCTACAGAATGTGAATGCTATGTGATATAACTTTTGACAGGAACAGCTGAAGCTTGGATGCATAATAATTAATTCAGTGAAATCACATACACTTGATCAAGCGGCCACCAAACCCTTGCTCTGCAGCCAATCAGCTCCTCGCCGACAACCTTGTCCGCAGAATCCTATGGAAAAGATTATAGAGATGCTCATAAATCTAGAGGGAAAACACTGATACATGCAGAGACGAGGTGGAAGCATCAAAAAGTCAGATTCCTTATTGGTCAAATGTCTCTTCTCTTCAGTTACAACCGGTAACTTCTTTATGAGATTTCATGACATCAGGGCTGTAGCACATGTAGAGGACAGTCATGTTGAAGATAGAAAAAAGAAATATCCTCTTCTCTTAAGGTAAATAGACAAAAGCAATACTAGTTTCATCACATAAATAACCTTATTGCCAAATTTTATGGAACATTCACTTTAGTAATCACTTAATGAAGGTTATCTAATCACATTAAGTATAAGCTAACTCTAACTAGTGATAATAATTGTGTACCTATTCTTGTGATGGCGAGTTCTTCCTTTTACGTTGTTCTTTAGAGGTTTTGGGGAAGTTGCTTTTCTCGGTGATTGAGACACAATCCTATGCTGAGCGAAGCAAACATAGATGGAGCTTTTAATTTCTAGAACATCTTTAATAAAGAAATAGACCTCTTATAGGAGATGATCTTTCGCTAGAGGTGCTTATCACCTCATGCAAACCATGATCAATCTACATTACATACATAGAAAAGGATCATTTTTTACAAGGTAGGAATCAAACCCTCACTAATTTCAAGTAGTAAACAAACTAAACTAGTAAAATTTTCAACAAAGGGTAACCAATAGGGCGATCATTTCAAACCAGTTTAGGAAGTTAGCTATAAACAAGTTACAAACTACAATGTTGAAGGGCAAAAATGGAATGGTTGATCATGAAATCTATGACTTTTTTAAGACCTCACTAATCAGCCAACCACTTTTTAGTTCATAATGAATGAACCCCCGGATTTCAATGATGTACAACCCAGCATAAGAAGTTAAATCCACGTAACCATATTTTTAAATTACATCCGCATAGCCACTTTTTCATGGTATACAACAATATACAGAAATATACAACTTTATACACCTACTGTAGAGAATGTATCAACCTTGTATAATAATGTATAAGAGGTGTTTATACCTACGTTTACACTGGCATACAATATTAGACAAACTTATACATGAGGTATTTATATATATGAGGTGTTTATACATACTTCTACATGTATAAAATTATATAATAATGGAGATACAGTGGAGATCTGGTGGTACAAGCGATAGGATGAAGAAGACGAACCTCTCCGGTTGAGATCCAGTGGGAATCCGGTGGAGATCCGACAGTACAAGGGAGAGGACGAAGGAGACCACCTCTCCGGTGTAGATTCGGTCGTACAACGAAGAGGATGAAGGAGATAACCTCTCCAGCGACCTCTCCGCCGGCTACGGTGGGTAAAAAAATAAGTTGGCTAAACTGGGTAATTACTTTACCCTAATTGCTATAGAGTGTAAATATCCCTTTTACTAAGCCACGGGGAGCCCCGAGTAGTTTACCAGACAAATCGAGTTGTCGTGACGATACCTTTCAACGTCGGAAATTCTCTTCATCACGAGACTGATTGGATCTACCGTAGACACCCGATATATCTTCACAATGGAGATGTTCGCCTTTGTTTGGAATGACGGTGGATGAACAGGCACTTGAGCCTGGAACTGATGAAATTCAGGAAAAACATGGAAGCGGTTGTTCAATCAAACAACATTCTTTTTTTTCTTCACTCAAGGAGAGGAAAGAGGGCTTTCTAAGAAGGGCATGAAGCTTTGGCTCATGAAAGAACATTTTCATAGGAAAAAATGTACAAAAGTGTTTCAGAATCAAAGAGACGATTGCTTTTTGTTTTGTTATTTAAATAGATGGAAAGAGAAACGAAAACAAGTCTTTCGTTGTGTTTCTTCACCGAAGCACTTATTTCCTTCTCACATAACAAGAAGAGCACTGCAATTTTGAAACCAAATTAACTTTTTGTGCTATTGAGGAACAATTTCTAAGCGTGTGAGTAGGACTGAGGCTGTCTTAACTACGTAAATTTTCAGATTTTCCCTCTCAAAAATTAAAGGAATTTACATTACAGTAATCTATACAGATTCACTTCTTATCTGGCCTTTTTGTTTTTTTATTTCATCTTTCCTCTCCATGTCCATGTAAAGAAAAATACTTAATACTCTTTTCTCATCGTATGCTGGTGGTTATAAGCGTTGCTCCTATAATTACATCCAATGTTTCAAGAGGCGGGGCGCGAGGCGAGGCGTTTTATGCAACGTGTGCAAGACGTAAGCCCCGAGACACAGGGCGTAAGTCTCATGGATCTACGGGGCGAAAATCTTAAGTCTCATGGATCTACGGGGCGAAAATCTTATGTATCTTAAATTTTATAATTTCATAAGCAAAAGTAAAAAATTTATTAAAATTCTGCAAATAAATCACAATAATATATAATTTTTTTTTACTATAATTACTATTGAGAAAGGTAACAACACAAAAAATGATAATAGCGGAGATATTTTTAAAATGAAATCATCGTCCACTTCATCATTTATCTCCACTTCTATTAGTCCTTCCCACCATCAACTAATATTCGCAGTAAGTTTTATTTCCTTATATATTTCAAAGAAGGAGAAGCGTAAAAAATAGTAGGAGAAATGACGAAAAATGGATAAATTAAAGTTGCTTCAGGAACATTGTGTTATGTAATCTCTATCCTATCAATTTCAGGCATAATCATCTGAGAAAACTATTTATGGCAGTGTTATTTTCTATGAGAGTTGCTTTCGTTATTTGTATATTTTAGGAAATATTACTACAACATGAAAACATGATAGCATAAAGTACAAATATTATTTCACCAATTATAAAAAAGATGATCTATAAAAAAATACTTTTAAAATAATAAAAATCAAATTTTAGATCCGCGCGTAAGCTTTTATGCCCGGGACTTACGTTTTTGCGCCTGGGGTTTACGCCCCAAATGCTAACGTGTACGCCCTATGGATCTACTCCTTTCATTTGCGCCCCTTTTTTGTACGCCCCGCCCCAAGACTCACCCCGAAAACGTCTTTGAAAACACTGGTTACATCGATTCAGTTAAAACTTCAGATCAGTTGTAATTCTCCTTTGATGATGCAAGTCTGAGAAATACATATCAAATTCATCCCAAAATCAATTACTGGTGACTTTGACTTGCATAAAATCTAGCATGAGAAGTACGAACAACGAAAATATGTGAAGTAACACTAGAAAAATAAGTTGTTAAAACGGAGATGAGACAAGAGATAATTATTGGTTTGTAAAAAACCTAATTGGTGTTCTTTGGGGTACTTTTTATATCAAGTTTTGAGGATACTTGATTTCACTTACTTCTTTTGAAACATAGAAAAATCTGTCAAGATAAAATGACTAATGTGCCCTTGACTGTTCATCGAACAATCCATCAAGATAATAGCATCAATATACCCTTTAACTATCCATCGGCCAATCCGTTAAGATAAAAGGACCAATATATCCTTGACAAGATTATTAGATGCAAGATAAAAAGGCTAAAATACTCTTTATTTAATTCAATAGTTATCTGTTAGGTTTTGTATACATTGTTCCATTTTTACAAGTTACTCGTTTTCATTCTCAAGTCTCCAAATTTAATTTGTAGAAGTATCTCAAAAATGGAAATTGCACATCCTCACTTGCTCATGGTGGAATTCATCGACATAATCTCCCTCTCACACACGCAATAATGAACTTAAAGGATCAATTACTATATCTTCTTGGACTTTGTACGTCATCCCATGTTTTATATGTAACACCCCGCATCTTGGAACTAAGTTTAAGCTCATATCATTAGAGTTCTATTGGAAACACTGAAGGTTTGAACGTTTTGCGAAAATGGTTGATAGGCCTACTTCGGGCAGCGATAACTCCTTGATCGGTTTGGAATTTGGGAAAGTACCCTCAATGAAAGTTGTAGTATGTAGAAATACCTTTCTAACGATATAAGGACCAAGCCAATCAGAGATCGGAGCAAGGAGATATGATCATCTCAATATGGCTAATAGTAAGGTACTTGAAATCCTATAGAATCGGCTAAGTTTTCGATACGTCTGCCTTCCAGTCAAATTTCGTAAAACTCAGTTGGGAATTTGGGAAAAATTCCTCTTTGAAAGTTGTAACCTTTGAAATAGCTTTCCAACGGTATATTATGGGGGTCAAACGAACATCTGTGCAAAGAGTTATGCCCATTTTACTGAAGCCTGTCTCGCTGGAAATTTTGCCTGTGATACGGTGGACGTTACGGGCCGTAACACGTGTTACGGGACCATAACAGTGAACCGTAACATCCCAAAAATTTCCAGAACCACACTGGAAATTTTCACTAAGGTACGGTCCCAAGTTACGGTCCGTCCTTCGTGTTACGGGACCGTAACATGGGGCGTCTTTTGGTCCGTAAGTACGTTTCGGGTCACCTGACTTCGAGAGGCCATAACCCTATCATAAATTAGGAATTTGGGAAAACTCAAAGAACGAAAGTTGTAGATAATTGAAATACCTTTCCAACCATAGGTCTTGGGCCCACAGGTGACATCGGGATAGGGAGATATGGACGTTTTAAGACAGAAAGGTCCCAACCCAATTTTAAGTCGGGTCAAACCCATTTCCCCTTGGTATTTAAAGGAAATGTTCAACCCTAGCAGCCCCATTCCCTCATATTTTCAGATTTTAGAGAGAGAGAGGGAGAGAGAGGAGAATTAGAGAGAGAAAGTAGAGAATCAATCAAGTTGAAGGCCCCGAATCCCGAGGCTCGTGAAGGATAAAGTGTAGTACAATTGTTGCCGTCATTCTAAGCTAAAAATCGAACTTGGGGATGTTGTTTTCGTGGTGACTACTCATAAAAGGTAATGTTTCTACTCCCTAATCATTTATAGTTATGAATTGATGAATTCTTGGGAGAATAATAATTGGGTTTGATGAAGAGAATTATATGAACTATGCTAGAGTTGTTGGATTGTTGACTTGGGATTGTTGTATTCATATGGGTAATGAAGAATGATGTTAATTACATCTAATTGAGATTGTAGAATTAGCTAGAAGTAATAGAATGGGGATTTGGTGAAGAAAACACCATTAATGAGGGTTGTGGAGCTTCATGTCCACCAAGTGTTTGATAAAATGCTTAGATGAACAAAGCATGGATATTGTTGCTAATACAGAATCCCTATGACCTGTATTGCTATAGATTAAAGTTGAAGGGATTGGAGGACATTGTGATACGCTCAAAAGCAGGAAGTTAAGGTATGTAGAACTTCCATCCACATGTGGGAATATCTACGTTCTTCCCCATGCTCCGTTTCTTGATATTCATGAAGTTCAAATCCTAGGGCACTAAATCCAACATATTGGTAGCCCGTAGTTATGTATTTATGTACATGAATCTTGTATCTATATTAGTTATTGTATTCCTAATCTTCCATTACGGTTATTATGAAACCCTAGCTTAATCCATGAATCATGAATTCTTCCTCATGTGTTCTCATTATGTTCATATGAAACTTTATGATTTTATTTTGCAAGTTACAAGCATGTTTTCAAGTCAATTACATATCTATGATTATGAACTGTTGTTATTACTCATGAGTCAAGAATATGTTTACAAGCTATTTCATGAAACCATGTTTATAAGTTATTTCGTGAAATCATTATTACAAGACAAGTACAAGTTAATTCACGAAAATCATGGGCTTCTTAGCCAACTATATTATGTTAATGTTTTTGGGAGTTGCACAAATTACCGAGAAGGCTCAGATATCCTGAAACTACGTAGCCACCGTAGGACAAGGATCGCTCCGCCCAGATAAGACGATACCTTAATTTTACACTGAATGGATCCATCAGGCACGATACCACCTTATACCCTGGCAAGGTATGAGGGCTTTGCTGGTCCGGCGAGGTACCAGACTCCACGTACCCACGTGGTGATATCACATGTCGGTTTATGAAATGCTCTCCCTACTTATCATGTTTTACTTATGTTATATATATACATATGTACTCATGCTCATGTTCATGTCCAGGTTTTCAGTTTCAGTTCTTATCATGTTATTCCATGTCCCATGTTATTTCTTTCGGTTGCTTTACATTCCAGTACATTCAATGTGCTGACGTCCCCTTTTATTGTCCGGGGGCCTGCATTTCACGATGCAGGTACTGATATACAGGACGACACATCTGCTCAGTAGGACAACATTCATATCAGCTTATTGGTGAGCTCCATCTCATTCGGGGTTTAGTCAACTTTTGTTTTATGATTATTTATGCATCTAAAGGTATGCTAGGGGCCTTGTCCCAGTAAGTATGTTTTCCAGTCAGACTCATGATAGAGGTTTCATAGACTAGACAAGTCAGTTATGTCATGTCAGACATTTGGAGTCGTATAGCCTTTTGGCTCATTCATGTTATTTCCGCACTCATGTTTAAACAAGTATTTTATTAAGTATTATGACTAACTACGTTTTATAAAGGTTCATCATGCATTCATGTTATATTCCGCTTATGTTATGTATCATGATGATTTAGCAAGACATGTGGTTCGCTCGGTCACATGCAGTCAGGCACCGAGTGCCGTGTTACGTCCAGGCCATGGTTCGGGGCGTGACATTATACCCTTTATGTTTACTTTTTAATCATCTCTTATTTGCCTTTCTATATAGACATAACAAAGATTCAACTCGCATTAAATCTAGGAGAAATTTTCATGGGATGAATGTGTCTAAATGATTTTATGTAACGCCATGCAATTTACATGTACGTCAATTCACCCAGACACTTGTGAGATATCTCATATATAGGAACCCTAAATGTTGTCGGAATAAAGGATTGTCAACAAAAGCGTTATGTGTCATACCCCCATTTTAACCGGGTTAAAGTAGAGTACAACATATTGGTGATTCCTATTTTTGTTATTTTTAAGGAGTCGCCACCTAATTATTTATGGTGAATTAGGACACCTGAAGTTTATTAAAGTTATGTTTAAAGTTAACTCTGTTTAAGGTCTACGAAACTTAATGATTCTAGGTAAGGATTCAATTAGTCTAAAGGGAAGGTATTAGGCATCCTTTAAGACCCATTAACAATGGTTAACCGACCGAACTTAGAGTTGACTAATTAGGCTAAATGTAAGTTGTAAAACAATTAGGCATTAACCTATAAGGTAATTGATTTAAACTAAGAAGAGTGGGAATTAGTGTTTAACATGAAAGGCCATGACTAAATGTATTGAAAACTAATTGACACTTTTAAAAATGTGTTGTGGGATTTTAACTCCTTGTTGTCAAAATCTTTTCCTTCATTGGATCCAATAACCCTTCTAAATTCCTCCCAACATGAAATTATTTCTTCAATATGACCTAACTGAACTTAACCCCCAGTTTCCTTATTTTAAAGATCCTTTCTTCTTTTGCCTCAGCGTTTATCTTGACCTCTCCTCACCCTCTTTACTTGTATTCCATGGAAACTTAAGCCCTCTAATGTTTGTCCGCTAGTGTTTGTAACTATTGTTATCATTTGCTGTTATCGATTCTACATTTTTCACATATGACAAAGAACGAAGGGACTATTATTCTTCCTTGTATTACTAGTTTCTTCCAACAGAACACACATAATTAGAGATAAAATCATTCCAATGCAAATAAAGTGAAAAACAAAGTAGATAGGTATGCAAAGTAGAGTAACGGAAAACGCATATATTTAATATAGGCTCAGCCCATTTTAGGACTGCTGCTGTCCGCTACTGTTGGGCTTCGACCCGACGAAATTGTTTAGCAGATTGCAGCGAGCGGACTGACTCGAGAGGAGGATTTTGTTGGGCTTTTAGCCCAGCGCCAAATGCGGGAGATGACGAGTCCAACTTGTATGCGAGATGATCATGCATAAAACAAAAGGAAAGAAAAGATTAGTATGCAATCCACAAAACTCAGCATATATGATGCAAATCTAAAAATAGGCCAATAGTTTTCAACTAAAACAGGGGACTGCCTGTGATTAGTATGTTAAACAAGTAATGAGAAAGGAAGTTAAACAAAGAAATCTGAACTTAAAATGAATTTGAGAAAGTATCATAAAGGATCTGCTGCCAACAAATTGTTATCAAACATTATGGCCTAATTGTCTTGCGCAGGGAGCAGCAGATAAACATAGATTCAGATGAGAAGGAACTGGGTATTAAACTAAGTTTTGGACCAAGGATGAGTCTGCCCTTTTTTCGCACCCCGAACCAGTTATGTCACTAAATGTTAATCAGAGTTAAAGAAAGTGGTTATCGACTTAAAACAGATTCAAACTAGCAGGCGATAATATACAAAGGGAATCACTCAATAGGAACAAAGATATTTAATTTGAGGTAGCATGATGTATCACATTAAGTCTCAGATGAACCAAAATAATATTAGGCAGAGGATTTTAATCAAAATGTGCCGCAGATTTGTAGGTGGTTCCTCGTACGAATTCAACCACAAATGACCAATTTAGAGTGACATGTGCAAACTGGATTGGACCAATAACAGGTTAAATCATGCATTTCGCATATACAACAATGTATATAATTTAAGAGAAAGTGTACTGCAAACGCATAATACATACCAAGTCTAAACAAGGCAGATTTTTGATATACAAAGCACCCACTGAATTCAGGAAGGATATTTTAGCATGCAGGCATATTTCCAGTTCACGTTCTTTATATTGACAAGTCAAGCCACCAGTAATCATACCAAAATCATCACAGCCAGTGGCTTATAATACTAAAGCTTATAGTAGAATATCATTGTCTCTCAGTTCACATTTTTAGCTGTTTCCAGATAGAATTATTTCAACACTCATTAAAGCCTAGACAACATCTAAACTATCTCAAATCTTGATTATATTTGAATCTTGATTCTGTTAGTACAGCCCACATCATAATCAGAAAAACTTCCCATGGTCATATAAACCAAAGTGAAAAAGGTAACAGAAATGAAAAGAATGATAGTAAAGACAATGATGAATATCAAAGGGAAGCAGCAAATTGTTCGATACAGTTCGATAATCAGCAGATGCAAAAGTTCTTTTAATATTCTAAATCAGAAACCATGGCCCTTTAGCAGGGCATCATTTAACTAGTTTACAGCTAGAAGAAACTTAATCTCTAGAACCAGCATCTATTTTAGTTTAAAAAGGAGTGGAATTCAATTATGCTACAAGAATGCATCCACTCTTAAGCTAAGATAGTTTTAGACTTGATTTCCCTAGTCCAAAGTTAATATCTCAAATAAAATCAGAATTCCAACCCTAAAGTAAACAATCCCAACACAAGAGTTAAACAAAGATTTACAGTTTACGATGAAGAAAGCTATTAAATAGTTAAATTAGATATAGAACACAAAGCTCACTCTATAGCTGAACAAAGGATAAAACCAGTAGCAACCAAACTGAAGAAAGTAACACAAAGCTAAATTCATGTAGTAAGATGGATATAGAACGAACTCTGGAAAACATGCAGCAAACAAACAAACTAAATTTGATCAAAGTACGTGAAAGGAGACTACTGTCTATTCTAAGTTCGAAATTGCACTCGTACTCTCAATTCTGCAAATCTTACTTTACTCGTTTAACCTGTAGGCCTTATGTGTTGCTACCCTGTTTTAATCATATACGCGATATACCTAAGATATATACACCATGATGTGTATATCAGATGTATATCGAATGCATACCTTCCCCTTTACCTTGATACCCACTGTATATCCTATGTATATTCGGCTTTAAATAGGTTTTAACTCCTGAGAATTCAGTCTAAGCGATCAAACTACAGTATACGTCCTTTAAATTCATTTTTAGCAGCTATCAACCTATCCTAACAGCTCCCAAACATCAAGCAAATAACAGGAAAACAAAGAAACTACATAACTACTACAAAGAAAACAGAAATGAGCTAGAATTTTAACTAAAGCGGAAAACTAAAGATTAAAAGCAATAAATGTATCAAGGTTTACCTTTTTTGTGTGCAATGAACTGGGCGTCGAGGCCTCGAATCTACTCTCGTATTGACAGATTCGAAACTCACAACAAATGAACCCGAAGATCTCTGTCGTGGCCAAAGTTCACCAAGATAGAATGAATGTTTAACGGTCTTAAAGTTAGAATGGTAATCAAACAAATGAAAGTCGTGAAATCTAAGGATTTCTGGAAAATTTGAGGCGACCGAAACTTGTGTTTTTGTAGGGGAATTTTTTAGATTCCAGATCTTGATTTTTTCCTCCGTTTGATCTTGTTTTATTCGATTTTTTGCTCAGAAAAATCCCCCCCTCAAACGATTCAACTAGGACTACATTTATAGGGTTTAATTTGTATTAAAGTAAAGAGAGGAGCGTGGGAGAGAGACGAAGCGGGGGACAGGTGTGGTGGAAGTGGCAGAGGCGTGGGGGACAGCGGTGAGTGGAGGGGACATGAGTGAGTGGAGGGGACAGAGAGGAGCGTGAAGAAGAGGGGAATGAGAGAGAAAGGGGAGAGGGGAGGCGGCTCAAGAAGGAGAAATAACCCTACGGGGTTCTTTTGTTTACTGACCCGGGTCGGGTCACCGGGCTGGATCGAGTAAAAGGGGTAGTGGGCTGAATTGTTTTGGGTAGGGAAATAATGTGGCCTGGTATGTTGAGGAATGTTGTATTTTGGGCCATTAATTTGGCTGAAATTGTTGATCCTTCTTCCTCTAATTTAATTATTCTTGGGCTTTTAACTAGTACAATATATGCTATATGAGACAATTAATAATTAATATGTAGAAAAATAAGGATTTAACAAAGTGTTGTCTTGTAATTAATTTAACGAGTCCAAACCCGAAAATGAAACGATGACGAACCATAAAGTAATGCTCGTAATGTTGTAAATAAAAGTAGCGAAATTAATAGTAGTAGCAATAAAAAAATAAAAAATTGTGAAAATAAAGTATTTAGCTCGTCAATAAATTTAGAAACCCGAGTAAATAAATTGAAATAAAGGAGGGACAAAATTGGTTGTCAACATTATGTGTTGGTAAAAAGAATGTTAATGACTTTGTTTTTGCCGAGAAATTGATGTCTTGCTCTACAATTTTGAGGGAATCTCAGCCTGGTTGCCAAATACCTCGATGAAGGAGGATAGCTGTCACACCCCTACCAGGAGTATGACGGCCTTCGACCCGTAGGCCGGGAACCACATGACTTATCCATTACTTTGAACATTATAAACCATAACTCAAAGAACACCTGCATGCAGAAAAGGCCCAACTTAGGAATACCCAATCAGTCAGCACATATGTTCATATGCGGACTGACAAGGTCGCCACAACATAACGTATATCATAAAGTCGGCAAGGCTAACAATAAAGTATCAAGAGCTCAAAATAAGGCCGACAAGGCCATCAATATATTATATAACAATATGAACCGGTGGAGCTATAAAACATCTAATTGTACACACACATCTACGAGCCTCTACATAGAATACAAATGATCATAAGGACAATACCAAATAAACTGCAGCTCTGAAGTAAGTGGAGTTCTCCTGAGAATTCGCTGATAGAACACCTACGGGTCTGATCCGTCTCCCTGCTTACCTGCGGGCATGAGCGCAGCGTCCACAAGAAGGGACGTCAGTACGAATAATGTACTGAGTATGAAAGGCATGAATAACAACATAATATAGATATGAAAGGTAACATGGAATATGAGAGATAACCTGTACATCTGGATGGCTCATAACGCGGTGTCATGCATGCTTAGCCTTTAAAAAAAATATTTTTACACATATATATAGTACCATGCCCGGGCATTAAGGCTCAATGTTATATATATATATATATATAGTATCATGCCCGACCATTAAGGCTCGATGTCATATATATAGTATCATGCCCGACCATTAAGGCTCGGTGTTATCATCATTAGCCAGCGTCCGGGCCTTCCGCGTCCGGGGTAATATCATAACATGCCCACTGCAGTGGTGTGCATATCTACGTGCCATGCACGGCCGACTATAGCGCGGCGCGGTGTGAGAAAATACATACATATATATAAAGCATGTGTGAGAGCCCAATCAAAAGCCACAACTATATCGGAGTGACGTAAGGTCGGTAGCCTCCGATTATATTATGGATCAATCATCATCGTTTATCCCACCTTGAAGGAACAAGGGTCATAAGGTGAGATTACCAACAATGAAGGAAATTAAGAAATTGCAAAGTAAGCTCAATCACCTCATAATAATATAAAGCTCATTACTTGGAAATATCTATGAATAAAATCATCTCATAATAACATGAAATCCATATGCCTTGGAGCTTTGATAAATAAATCCCTCATAATCATCATCATGGTTATCATAAAAAAAATTATTCATCTTTAGCACCGTAAAAACTTTAAGAGTCATGAATCGCTAACATTCTTGGAAATGAGGATTTTTATGGAATTCATGCATGGGTTGGTAGGAAAAGAATAATGCCTTTAAAAGAAAGAGGAATAGCCTTAACATACCTGAAAGATAATTTCTCGACTTCCAACTTACTTCCTGTCTTGCAATTCACTTAAGATCATTCGTATCCTCGTAATCTACATATACAACCATTCATACTATTGTTAGGCTCATCGTCATACACTCGTCTTAAGCCCTTAATTTAAATCGATTTAGAATCTGCCGAAATTCGGGCACCATTTCCCCTGTTTATATGCCTAGCCCGAAATCACAATCCAATAACCAACAACAATAACAATAATACCAACATCAACAACAATAATATCAACAACAAGATGCCCCATAAACATCCCACACGATGTTTATTCAATTTCTCCATCAACAGTTCATTACACGATCATTTAATAACTCTATCTCCGTAAATAAACTGAAATTAATATTAATAAGGAGAGATTCATACCTTATTCTTGCTAGAGCAGAAATATCTTCAATATTCACTTTGAATCCAAGCCACTTCCACCGCAAGACAGTACTATAATCGCAACTGCATGTTACCCGGACCTCGATTAATACTCCGTCACTTGAAATTACTCAAAATCCTCACTTTTATGATGTATATTTGCTCTCTTATGCTTCTAAATTTTCTATAATATTTGGGAAATTATTATGGAGAGAAAATGGGATTTTAACCCTTATATAGGGTGCCCAAGTCGGCGGTACTGCAGCAGCACTGTAGCAGCGCACCCTGCTCTGCCCGCCTAACTTGTAACGTCTATAATTCTCTACTCCGATGTCGTATCGATGAGCGGTTTGTTGCGTTGGAAACTAGACTCGACGAACTTCATTTTAGGCTTTTGAAACACCTTTAAAATCCTAATATAATAGGAGATATACCCCTTCAAATGTGACTAAAAATCTGCCCAAAATCCTGCCAACTTTTTCCATATTTTCGTCAAACTTATTTTCTTCGATTTGCTTGATCCTGAAATCTTCTGAAACTCTCCATACATGATATTTATCACTAATCATACTTTATAATGGTCATTTCCTTTGGTTCAAAGGTTTTCCTTCCCGGTTACGACTTATAAGATCATAATTCATCATTTAATTAAGCGATATACTTAATAATGCTTCGTTCCTCACACTCTAAAGTTGTTTTACATAGCACTGAAAGTTGTTTCACACTCGGGGTGTAACACTGAAAGTGCAAGGTGTAACGTTCTCCCCCCTTCAAAAACATTCGTCCTCGAATGTTGAGGTAGAGTTCGCTCTGAGGTAGATATCAATGTTCTTACCTTTGTTTGTCGGTATTTACTTTACTTACTTGTAGTCTTACTTTCCCATTTAAAATTGAACTTATCCGAATTACGCAAATCATCCTTCTTCTTTTGTGGCCAAAATTTACGCCTGTACTCAAGGTCGTCTCTTTTCTTATTATCTGTTTGTCTACTAACTCTTTATGCTTTATCGTTCTCATTGTCTCTTTAGCCTTCGCTGTTTACATTCTTATATGCCCTATCATCCAGTACTTACCACATACTTTTATCCAATTTTGATCCCATCTTCTTTTTATTCAGAAATCTTTGTTCTATTCGATCTCCACGTATCTTTCTTACGTTTTACAGATGTCCCAGGACTTTGTCTTCTTGGAGTTTACTTATTGTTATTCTTCCTCCCTTAAAGATAAACTCAAGACTGGTCATATTTTAGCATCCTTTTCTTTCTATAGCAGTCGAATTAATCCTCACGGTACATTAACTTTTAACTAGTTTAACATCGAAATGTCTCGCTTAATTTCTCTTTCTTTCAATTGGACTTCTGGCACTTGGCTAACTAACGGTAATTCTTGTACTTATATCAAAAACATCTCAAACCACTTCTTTAATGATTCCTTTCCTTCAATTTACTCTTAAAGTTTCTGATCCTTAGTTCGGCTAATAACTTAGGGGTGAATTCAGAAATTTGTCGAAGAATAACCAAGATTCCTAGTCATGCAGCGAATTCGAATCTTTTCGTTCTTTCCTTTGTCTGTAACCTTCATTCATCCCTTTTTCCAATAAGAGCCATCATGTTGCTTGTTCCAGGAGGTCTGATTGTCACCCACTTATTCCAATCAAAGGTGATATCCTTTGATCATTTCCTTTGGGGTTCTCCTTCTACTTTTAACCTTTGCCCGATTCTCACTTAATAAGTCTTTCGCATAGTTTGACACACCTATCTGTCATTTCGGTTTATCAATCAAGCGGATGTCACACCCCATTTTAACCCGGGAGATTAAAGTAGAAGTATGACGTATTGGAGATTCCTGTTTTTATTTATTTTAAGGAGTCGCCACCTAATTATTGTGGTGAATTAGGACACCTAAAGTTTATTAAAGTTATGTTTAAAGTTAACTCTGTTTAAGGTCTGCGAAACTTAAGATTCTAGGTAAGGGTTCAATTAGTCTAAAGGGAAGGTATTAGGCACCCTTTAAGACCCATTAACAATGGTTAACCGACCGGACTTAAAATTAATTAGGCTAAATGCAAATATAGTATTATAGGAAAAAGGAAAGTAATTTTGTAAGTATGGCTAAAGTTATAGCTAAATATGTAAGAATGCTATTTAAAATAGAACTTGTAAAATAATAACAATTTGTATAAAAGAGTACTTTTAATGCTATTTTGAAATACGACTTATAAATGTTATTAACATTTTAAACGAAAGTATAATACTTGTGGAAAGGTAATAGTTGCATAAAAGAGTTTTAGTCAAAAATAGACTAAAAGAAAGCGGAACATGTAATGTTTATATGTGGAGGAAATGGCTAAAATTTAAAAGAATTATTCAATAAAGTTTTAAAGGTTATCTTAGACAAACATGTATTTCAAGTGTTGGAAGGAATTAAAGTGGAAAGTTATCCGTTGAAACTAATTTATCTTTTTATTTCTTAGAATAAGCCAAGTTAGTGTAAAACTTCTAAAATAGTAAGTATAATTTAGTTTCCTTAGTCAAAAAATATATAGTCATGATACTTTGAAAACCAATTATTCTACAAGATAAATATTATGGATAGTAAATAATTTTGACATAAACTAATGGAGTTAATTGTTAGTTTCCTCTTTGAATTAACTACCCATTATTAAACTAAACTTACTAATTTGCTGAAGTTTTATCTAAATTAATAAACGGAATGTTAGTCATACAACACACGTTAAATGCGCACAAAATAAAATAAAAATAGATGTAATATAAATGAGCTTGGCCCACTTTCAGAACTGCTACGGCCTGCTCGCAGCTGGGCTTCGGCCCAGCAACAGCCTTTATGCGTTGCTGCTATCTGCTACTGTTGCCATTTGGGCTTCGGCCCAACATTTTTAGGAATCGTTTCAAATGGGCTGGACACGAGAGGAGTTGTGTTGGGGTTTTGCTCAACATCGGATGCGGGGGAAGATGAGTTCCAGGGAATCGTACACGAATGGTCATGCATAAAACAAAATAAAAGGATTAGTATGAGTTTAGATACTCAGTGATGCAAAATATCTCAACTCAAAGAAGGAAGGGTAATGAACTCAGATGTGCTCGGTATACAGTGGAGAAAACACAGTAAAACAACAGTAGACAAAAAAAAGACATAGTCTTTGAGGTATAAATTGAAGCCACAGTAACACAATAACAGCAGTTGCAAACAACGAGATACAAAAACAGGAAGATAAGTAATAAAACTGGACAGCAATTCTTACTACACCTACTATTTATAACATCACTCTCTTTAACATAGAAACTCTGAAATCTCTGGAAAACTAGGATTCAAACATGATATGCTACGAACATTAATTCTTTGTTATCTTATACATGATAGGCTACGAACTAAAAATAACTCTTACTGCATCTATCAGTTTGGCAGTCGAGTTGATAGTTTCACACAAATCCAAACTATATGCCCAAAAGAATCAACAAGTAAAGGGAGGATGGGTAGAGTTAGCGAGCTTAGTTTTAAACCAGAAGTAGAGCAAAAACAGGAAAAAGCATAATAAAACAAACGTATTGAATGGAACATGGACTGATCAACCTGAAGAGCATATATCACTTAATCTCAACTGGCATAGCTTTAGATTCAGATAGACTTATGCACCATATGTACAACTTATCATCAAGTCTTAATAATATGGACATACAAAAAAAGCAATCAAACATTTTGAAGCAAACATCATTTTAGCTAGAGATTGAAAATATGCTCACTGCCAATTTTTCATGGAGCAAAATATTGAATCATAATTAAAGAAGTCACAAGGAGAATCCAATGAATAATCGAATAAAAAGTCAATTGAAATCTTCAGCCCATAACACAAAATTATGCCAAGATACACATAACAAGCAGATTTGTGAGTTTCTTTGGGATACAAAGAATATACTTTCTAGAGATCAGTAACTAAACCAAACATAGCAAGAGAATACAATACTGCCTAAACTAAGCTTCGATGGACATTTAAACATACAAACGACATTGAATTAAATTTTCAATACTTTAATGCTACCTTGGGGCCTAATTGGTGTAACCATATACAATAGAAAACTCTAAATCATAGAAGAACAAAGGATCAATACTCACTGACACTGTTTCACATTAGCATTAATCAAGACAGGAAACTTAGACTTACAGATGAAAAGGCGATTATGAAGGTGGTCTAGTATTGATTTGTTTTAATCATACACACGACATACCTAAGATATACACATCACGATATGTATATCATATGTATATTGAATGTATATCTTCTCCTTATCTTAATAAACAATTGTATACCCTATGTATATTTGACTTCAAATAGATTCTGAGTTCTGGAATATCAGTCTAGGTATCCAAAACTACAATGTACATCTTTCAAGTTCATTTTTTAGCAATTAACATTCTATCCTAGCAGCTCCCAAACATTAAGAAACTACATAACTAAAAAAAATAGCAGAATCAGCTGAAGATTTAACTAAAGCAGAAACTAAAGACTAGAAATAATAGATGTATCGCGGTTTACCTGTTTTGTGCGCAATGAACTGGGATGTCGAGGTCGTCGAATCTACTCGAACTCGAAGTAACAAGCCGAAAGGGTAAAACGACTTAATTTTCAAATGGGTATCCGGATATAGCGATTGAAAGTGTAAGTATTTCAAAATGGGATTTTTGGTGACCGACCCAATTGTAGGATTAAAACGTGGTATTTATAGGCTAAGTAACTAGGGTTTCTCGGACTCCCAATTCTTGGCTCCAAAACAAGAACCGTTTGAAATCGAATCCGAATCTTTACAGTTGTTTTCCCTTTTTCAGAAATTTCAAAAAAAAACTTTGGCCATATATGTTGACTCGAACGTTGAAGGTAGGAGAGAGAGGAGCGTGGGGGACAGAGACGTCAGAGGGGTAACGTGGGGGGTATGGGCGAAGTCAGAGGGGACAAGGCATGGTGGAGGCGTGGTGGAGATGGTGGGGTGTCAGAGCAAAGTGGGGGAGATGTGTGGAACGTGAGGGGCATGTGAGGCGTGAAGACGACACCGACGGAAAGACGAAGGGAAGGAGACGGTAGGTTTTGTGGGAGAGGAGCGGCGGAGGAGATGACAGGAGAAAGAGACGAGAGAGGGAGAGGCGAGAAATGAGGCTGAAGGAGAAAGAGAAAGGGTTTAGGGATTTAGGGTAAGGAGGAAAATAAGGAGTGGGCCGGGTCGGACGAATTCTATTGGGCTGGTCCGTTTTGGGCTGGCCTATTAATTTAAATATGGGCTGATATAAATGTGGGTTGGATATAAAAATGTGGTTTGCTTATTTGGGTAGAGAAATAATATTGTATTTATATTTCGGATCATGAATTTGGCTGAAAATAGTTGTTCCTTCCTCCGCTATTTAATTATTTTTGGGCTTCTAATTTAATAACTGGTATAATATATATATTGTGTAAAGATAATAAACATGTAAAAATAAATATTTTGCGAAGTGTTGTCTTGTAATTAATTTAACGATTCGAGCCCAAAAAATGAAACGATAGCGAACCATTTAAAATTTGTGATAAAGTAATGCTCATAAGGTTAAAAATAAAAGTAGTGACATTAATAGTAGTAGCGATAAAATATTGTGAAAATAAAGTATTTAGCTCGTCGATAAATTTAGAAAACCGAGTAAGTTAAATAAGAGAGGGACAAAATTGGGTGTCAACAGCGGATATCTTAATTCCTTAAATGTCTATCTCCTTTATTTATATCCTTGAATTCTTTTCTTGCGATCTTATCTTCATCTATTTCCGTGACTTCACCTTTCATTGACTTAGTCCTTCCTATTTCGCAGCCCTCTATTTCTCTACTAGTGGACAATTTTCTTATTCGGCTGTGGCACGTTTCCTTGCTTGCTTCCCTAGTGCTACTTTAAATTATCCCTCTTAGTACTAATTGATTTTACATACTTATCATCTCATCTCCTTGTTAATTCTTTGGTCGGACTCCTTAATTCTTACAATGTCATCATAGTTCCACCTATGGTAGCGCCCAGATGGCTTGCAATAGAATTTCCGTGCTAATGGCTTATTATTCTCATTAATTACTTTACTTCAGATTACTCATCCAATGCGTCAAAACACCATAGCCAAGGGATTTATATTCCAATAGGACTCAATTCGACCCATATAACAATCCTCAGCACCATTCCTTATACACTTGTATACAATATTTTCTTATCATCGTTGTTATCTCCCATCAAAAGATTATACTTAAAACATACTAATGATCATATCTGAAGCTAATCTACTATTCAAAATATCTTCAAATCCATGGTTGAATCTTTCCTCCAATTTTCTCTCCTCCAATCTTATCATCATTACAAACTAACACATAAGTTTGAGACTAAAATAAAATCTTACTTAATCATAACTTCCTTTCAATACGAGTGTGCTTCCCTCTTTAAGTCCTTGGCTCTCCTATACTAGCGGCTAATTGAGACTTAACTAGCTTCCATTCTTCTTCAAATATTTATTGCCGTCCTCACACCATTTTACTAGCCATTTCATCAGGACGATTATTTATATGGTCCTATGACATATACTCTCACGATTTAATATAAACGGTGACTTATGATTTCACGACGCAAGAGATATTTTCTAGTCTCAGGTAGTATTGTTGTCATGCTATCCCTAGGCATACTGTCTTTCTTTCTTTTAACGATCATTGAAATTCCTAAAAATATTCCTCTTTTAAAACTTTCACCTCTTCCAGTGCTACAATTTCTCTTTACTAAGCCCGACTGTCCCTGATACTTATCCTTGGTCACTTGTAGGCCTTCTCACTTCTTCTGTTACCTTTTTGGGGTACGTTTGCTGCACATTTAATTGTAACAAAAAATTTCTCTGGTACGAGCGATTCGAATCATAGCCCGGACACAATGTATTGCTTTGACAAAACTTATTCCCTTTAATTTGTTAAACCTTCATTATCTTTTCATGCCTCCTTTTCCATGTCTGTCTCATAATATACTTGCATTTAGTGTTTTCTTTAGCACACACTTGCTTTATTAGTTCATCTCGAATTTCAACTCCTTCAAACCAGTACATTTCCTTCTTCTGTACTTGGGAATATTCTAATTTGTCTAAGAATGTTCTCATATACCAGTAACATTCGAGTGTTGACCGTCCTTGGTAGTCATCTGGCCAACCCTAGCGATCCTTCAACTCCTCTATTCCATATAATGCTGGAGTTACTTTCATCGCATGGTTTGACTTATTTCTCTTTTGGTAACTGGATTCTTGTATCAAGTCAAATGTCCACACATAATGGACACAATTCAAACCACTTCCTTCCTTCATGCCCAATATTAGTCCCGTAGGTTAATGAATCAATTGTGACATCGTAATTCGTTAGACTCCTTATAGAATGCCGGACTATACCATGCTCCCTCAGCTGTAATTTTCCTTCATAGGTATCCTTTCACCAGTACCCTTGAGATTCCTCTTACTCTTGGTTCCCGATTCCGAGTTAGTTTTATACCATACCAGTAAAAAGTCGGTACTCTCTCTCATTCATTCTCCTTCCTATCGTCAAGGCTAGTCCATACTCATGAATATTTCCCATACATCCTTTTATTTTCTTTATAATCGAATCTCGGTATTCCTTATCCTCATCCCATGTCCTTGATGTACTACCTCCCGGTCAGCTTTGTTAGTTCATTATCCTCTCGCTTGTCCTTGGTGATTGCTCAATTTTTCTTTTCTTCCCTTCTTCTTCTCTCCTCTCCTTTTGACCAGCCCATTAGTGTACCTTTCCTGCTTTCATCCTCAAACCTTCCTTGAGTTCCTTCCTCCTCGAGCGCCCTTCTCCACTTTTTATTTTATAGTATTGACTCTGAAGTTCGTGAAATATTCCTTTAAACGTGCAAATCCGTTCTATTCTTAAATCATCTTTTAGGAAAGCTTCTCTGTTTTCGAGGTAACCGTTTCAGTATGACTACACATTTATCCCTTTATATACCCTCGAGAGCTAGAAATATCTTAGTATCGTTTCAAAGCCTGATCATTCTCTCTCTTACTTTACATCCCCATTTGTGGTTACTATCCTTTAGTGCCACTCATCGAAATCTGTTCAATTTCTTTTCTTCCTCACGAATTATTTTCAGTCCAATCTCAAAAGATACCCTTTAGTTACTCCGTTCATTTGCTGACTTGCCTTCAGATCTTGTTAAACTTATTTCCACAATAATTCTTACTTCAAACTATATCTGTAATCCATTCCTAATATAATATTTACAACATATTATTTCAGTCTTTGTGCTTGTACTCAATTTTACTTGCTTCCCCCCTTAAAGTTTTTACCTCATGATGTTTTATTTCATTGCCATTCTCGATCGAAATTTGTAGGGATATTTGAAATAATGATGTGCCCAACTATCTGTCCAGCCAGAATAGTACTTTTTATTCCAATAACTAATACCCGATATCCACTTATAGCGTCATCTTTATTTTTTTCATCCCATATCAACTTGTCCCATGCTTCCATTTAATCAATCTGTAGCAATCATGGACATATAATCTTTGCTATCTCTTAAATCTTTGGTCCTCGTCCTTAAATTTTAGGAAAATTTTGACAGAGTTTCCCCTATATTTCTTACTACCCAAAACCTGCACGCAGCCCAAAAAATACATGCAATGCCTCACAGGGCCAAATATATATACATGCATAACACACCTTAGCCTCACAGGGCTCTCAATATCGAACAGAAATGCAAAGATAACGAAACTTACCTCATGCGTCACAACTCGGAATATACTTGAACTTTTATCAATTGTCCTTTTATTTTTCCCTGGTCACTTTCTCTTCCATTCATTGGCTATACATTTCAATAATACTTGCAACATTCTTATCATATCTGACTTATAATCCTTTTTACCATTACTTACCTTTGTACTGATTCCTTCAACTTCTGTTGTCTGAAATCTTACAACTGAACTTATCATTAAATTATACATTTAACTAATTCCCCCGCTTTACTATACAATCAAATTATCTCGATTATGACCAATTCATTCTCATAGAAGATGCACATTCTGATGACATAGTTTTAGCAAGTGACTTACCTATGTAGTCTCAATATCATCATCCACTTCCTTTGTCAATACCATTCTTCCGCTGAAATCAAGGGTTAGTACAGAAATTCTCTATGACTTGGCTCTCATCGCACAATCTTAGATGAGAATGAAGGTCAATGGTTCCTAAATGCCCTGCAGCCTCTTGTTTATAAGTGTGGCGTGCTTCACACCCATAAACAAGACTCTACTGGACACGGATCGTAGACATTCCCTAGGACGAACTGCTCTGATACCACATTGTCACACTCCTACCAAGAGTATGACAGGCTCCGACCCGTAGGCTGGGAACCACCTGACTTATCCATTACTTTGAACATTATAAACCATAACTCAAAGAACACCTGCATGCAGAAAAGGCCCAACATATGAATACCCGATCATTCAGCACATATGTTCATATGCAGACCGACAAGGTCGCCATAACGTAACGTATATCATAAAGCCGGAAAGGCTAACAAGAAAGTATCAACAGCTCAAAATAAGGTCGACAAGGCCACCAATATATTATATAACAATATGAACCGATGGAGCTATAAAACATCTAACTGTACACACACGTCTACGAGCCTCTACAATACAAATGATCATAAGGACAATACCAAATAGCCTACAGCTCCTGAGTAAGTGGAGTACTCCTGAGAATGCGCTGATAGAACACCTACAGGTCTGATTCGTCTCCCTGCTTACCTGCGGGCATGAGCGCAGCGTCCACAAGAAGGGATGTCAGTACGAATAATGTACTGAGTATGTAAGGCATGAATAACAACATAATATCGATATGAAAGGTAACATGGAATATGAGAGATAACCTGTACATCTGGATGCCTCATAAGGCCATGTCATACATGCTTAGCCTTTTAAAAAAAATATTTTTACACATATATATAGTACCATGCCCGACCATTAAGGCTCGGTGTTATATATATAGTATCATGCCCGGCCATTAAGGCTCGGTGTCATATATATAGTATCATGTCCGGCCATTAAGGCTCGGTGTTATCATCATTAGCCCGCGTCTGGGGCAATATCATAACATGCCCAGTGTAGTGGTGTGCACATCTACGTCCTATGCCCGGCCGACTATAGTGCGGCGCAGTGTGAAAAAATACATACATATATATAAAGCATGCGTAAGAGACCAATCAAAAGCCACAACTATTTCGGAGTGACGTAAGGTCGGTAGCCTCCGATTATATTATGGATCAATCATCATTGTTTATCCCACTGTTTATCCCATTAAGGCTCGGTGTCATATATATAGTATCATGTCCAGCCATTAAGGCTCGGTGTTATCATCATTAGCCCGTGTCTGGGGCAATATCATAACATGCCCAGTGTAGTGGTGTGCACATCTACGTCCTATGCCCGGCCGACTATAGTGCGGCGCAGTGTGAAAAAATACATACATATATATAAAGCATGCGTAAGAGACCAATCAAAAGCCACAACTATTTCGGAGTGACGTAAGGTCGGTAGCCTCCGATTATATTATGGATCAATCATCATTGTTTATCCCACCTTGAAGGAACAAGGGTCATAAGGTGAGATTACCAACAATGAAGGAAATTAAGAAATTGCAAAGTAAGCTCAATCACCGCATAATAATATAAAGCTCATTACTTGGAAATCTCTATGAATAAAATTATCTCATAATAACATGAAATCCGTATGTCTTGGAGCTTTGATAAATAAATCCCTCATAATCATCGTCATGATTATCATAAAAAAAATTATTCATCTTTAGCACCGTAAAAACTTTAAGAGTCATGAATCTCTAACATTCTTGGAAATGAGGATTTTTATGGAATTCATGCATGGGTTGGTAGGAAAAGAATCATGCCTTTAAAAGAAAGAGGAATAGCCTTAACATACCTGAAAGATAATTTCTCGACTTCCAACTTACTTCCTGTCTTGCAATTCACTTAAGATCATTCATAGCCTCGTAATCTACATATACCACCATTCATACTGTAACACCTCATAGCTTCAGGTTAAGATTTTACTTATAAGATGGGGGTATGATGAACCCAATTTGATTAGTATAAATGGTGTTTGAAACCCAATCAAGACATGAGAAGAGTCTTTGGGCAAAGCAAAGTTGAAAACCACTCTACGGAGCATGTTTGCAAGTGAGTTTATAGAAGGTCTTACTTCCAACGACCATAACCCCTTTATTAGTTGAGAATTTGGGAAAACTTCCTTGATAAAAGTTGTAGCCCTTTGAAATAGCTTTCCAACTGTATATTATGGGCCTTAAACGGAGCTATGTACAAAAAGTTATGGCCATTTTACTACAGACTGTTCGGCAGAATATCACCCTCTGTCACACTATGCGGCTCAAGATGCGGCCCGCAAACACGACATGCGGCCCCGCAGTTCCGCCGCAAAGTGTGCCAGAGAGATTTTGTCCAGACTTTTCTGGACTACTTTAAATAAGACCCAACTCGATCAAAATCATATTTTTCATCATTCTTGGTCAAGAAAACCTCTAAAATACTCTCTAACATTCATCCACAAGAAAATTCAAGGGAAATCCATAATCAATAACACCAAATCCATGAACCCAAATGTATGAAACCTAGCCAAAGTTCATCTAATTCAAGAAAACCCAAGGGAAGTGAAGTAGGGTTTTGGTGCTAGAGGAGTAACTCCACTCAAGACTTGTTCAACCACTATCTAAGGTAAGTTTCATGACTTTCTCATGATGATTAAAGTGTTGATGAGTTCTTGGGAGAATAGTAAATGGGTTTGATAAAGAGAATTATATGAACTATGCTAGGGTTTTTGGATTGTTGACTTGGGATTGTTGTATTCATATGAGTGATGGAGAATGATGTTAATTACATCTAACTGAGATTGTAGAAGTAGCTAGAAGTAATAGAATGGGTATTGGGTGAAGAAAACACCATTAGTGAGGGTTGTGGAGCTTCATGCCCACCAAGTGTTTGATAAAATGCTTAGATGAACAAAGCATGGATATTGTTGCTAATATAGAATCCCTATGACATGTATTGCTATAGATTGAAGTTAAAGGGATTGAAGGACATTGTGATACGCTCAAAAGCAGGAAGTCAAGGTATGTAGGCGCTATCCACGTGTGGGAACATCCTTGTTCTTCCCCATGTTTCAATATTCCATGATTACACACCAAGTTTTAGGATTCTAGGCATATTCATGTTGAACCCTAGACACTTGAACCATGATGTATATTATATGGTCAGTTACAATTCCGTTTGATTAGTCTTAATTTACTGTTTTGGTAATTGAGACTCGGTCCGTAATCTATGAAAAACCCATAACTTGCATTCCATGGGTTCTATAACACAAGATATGAGATATTATGCTTATTTTCATGAAAAACTTTTATATATGTATTTATTGTCATGTCTTCATGTACCCATGTTCATGTCAAGATTCAGAAATCATGTTTTCAGTTATTTTCATGTTCGGGAGTTGTATTAATACCGAGAAGGCTCAGATAGCCTGAAACTACGTATGCCAACGTAGGATAAGGATCGCTCCGCCCAGTTAGGACGATTCCTTCATATTTTTCCCATTGAGGGATTTTGGATCCATTCATGTCATGTTCATGTCTCGTGTCCCGGCAAGGTACGAGATGACTTAGCTGATCGGGCAGAGATCAGACTCCACGTTTCTCCCCGTGGTGGTTCATGTCGGTATTACAGAATATTACAGATTATTACAGAATATTACAGATCATTACAGATTATTACAGATTTCTTCATGTTGACAACACTCATGTTTATGATCAGTTTCAGTATCCAGTTTCAGTTTCAATTTCATGTTCATGTATCATGTGCCTGCTATTTCTCTCATGTGTTTACATACTAGTACATTCAAAGTACTGACGTCCCCGTTTATTTGCCTTGGGGGCCTGCATTTCACGATGCAGGTACTGACGTACAGGACAACGCACCTGCTCAGTAGGACAACTCTCATATTAGTTTTTGGGTGAGCCCCATTCTCTTCGGGGTTTAGTCAGTTGTTTACCTTATGTCATTGATGCATTAAGGGTATGCTGGGGGCCTTGTCCCAGCAAGTATATTTTATGTTCAGACTCATGTTAGAGGTTTCATAGACTAGACAAGTCAGTTATGTCATGTCAGACATTTGGAGTCGTATAGCCATTTTGGCTCACTCATGTTTAAACAAGTATTTTAATAAGTATTATGACTTACCATGTTTTATAAAGGCTCACTATGCATTTATGTTATATTCCGCTTACGTTATGTATCATGATGATTCAGCAAGCCATGTGGTTCGCTCGGTCACATGTAGTCAGGCACCGAGTGCCGTGTTACGTCCAGGCCATGGTTCGGGGCGTGACACATACTATTGTTAGACTCATCGTCATATGCTCGTCTTAAGCCCTTAATTTAAATCCATTTAGAATCTGCCGAAATTCGGGCAGCATCTCCCCTGTTTATATGCCTAGCCCGAAATCACAATCCAATAACCAACAACAATAACAACAATACCAACATCAACAACAATAATATCAGCACCAAGATGCTCCATAAACATCCCACACGATGTTTATTCAATTTCTCCATCAACAATTCATTACACGATCATTTAATAACTCTATCTCCGTAAATAAACTGAAATTAATATTAATAAGGAGAGATTCATACCTTATTCTTGCCGGAGCAGCAATATCTTCAATATTCACTTTGAATCCAAGCCAATTCCACCGCAAGACAATACTATAATCGCAATTGCACGTTACCTGGACCTCGATTAATACTCCATCACTTGAAATTACTCAAAATCCTCACTTTATGATGTATATTTTCTCTCTTATGTTGCTGAATTTTTTAGAATATTTGGGAAATTATTATGGAGAAAAAATGGGGTTTTAACCCTTATATAGGGTGCCCAAGTCAGCAGTACTGTAGCATCACTGTAGCAGCGCGCCATGCTCTGCCCGCCTAAATTGTAACGTCCATAATTCTCTACTCCGATGTCGTATCGATGAGCGGTTTGTTGCGTTGGAAACTAGACTCGACGAACTTTATTTTAGGCTTTTGAAACACCTTAAAACTCCTAATATACTTGGAGATATACCCCTTCAAATTTGACTAAAAATCTACCGAAAATCGTGCCAACTTTTTCCATATTTTTGTCAAACTTATTTTCTTCGATTTGCTTGATCCCGAAATCTTCCGAAACTCTTCATACATGATATTTATCACTAATCATACTTGATAATGGTTATGTCCTTTGGTTCCAAGGTTGTCCTTCTCGGTTACGACTTATAAGATCATAATTCATCATTTACTTAAACAATATACTTAATAATGTTTCGTTCCTCACTCTCTAAAGTTATTTTACCTAGCCATAACTCGACATACTTACATTCAAATTTAACCAATGGTTCTTCAAGATACGGGGTGTAAAACTGAAAGTGCAGGGTGTAACAATATGGACACTGATTTACTTATATAAAATTCTTTGTTGTGTTTTTGAAGTACTTTTCTATCAAATACGATAGATAAAAAAACATATATGCCATTCCAGAAATCAAATTCGAAAGATGATCTAATGTATGTTATATCACCAGAATCAAGATTCACTTACAACGAATGCTTGTGATCGTAAAAATTAAAACACGTCCAAGTGTTTTAACTTTAGCTAGAAGATAGACGATATTAGTGATGTCATAATCTGAAAAGAGGTTATTTATGTTCTTGTTTACTAGATATCATTTTGGGCAAGCTTAGATGAAAACAATTGCTTGTCAAAAATGGCTTGAAACTCCTGATGATGAATGTTTGAAAAACATGACGGATCTATCACTACTAGAAAAACTAGAATTACACGGGGATTTTCTTGGGATTTTTGAAGCAAAATCTGCAGGTAAAGAAGTTTTTTGCGGATTTTCCTGCCAATAAAAATTCATTGGAAAAAAGCTCGTGGGTAATTATTACTTGCGGATTTAAAGTTCCCCAGGTAACTTACTTGGGGATTTTAACTCCGCATGTAAATTACCTACGGATTTTTTTGCATGAAATACTACATGAATTTTCTCGTGACTTTTTTGCAAATAATTCCGCATGAGAATTGCAAAAGAAACATTAATCATTGTAATTATTCTATTTTCTTTTATTTAATTTATTTCTTGTCTAAAACATTTTCGTTTGTAATTTAATTTTTACATGTTCTAATGTATTTTTTTTTTTTTTTGGTTTACCAATACTAATTTGTTATAAAGAACAGAGACAAAACACCCAAACCATCACACACCTACGCTACACAGTGCCCGCATCACAACCCGCTCTAACTAAATGGTTAACATCCCCTAGGAGGATATTTGGTTGCCTAATTTAATTTTAATTCGTTGAAGACAGCTAACCACCTATACCTTTAGGTGGAAGCCTTATAAGGGGAAATTTTTATGCTTAAACATTCGATGTGGTACAATGCCATCTCCTAATTCCCCTTCAATAAATCTTTAATACCCTTCAACAAATCAATATCTAAGATATTTATTTTCTCTATTTTATTTTGTTTCAAGAATTGTAAGTATAGATCAAAAATTATAATTTCTATCTTTCTATATATTTCTTCAAATATAACCAAGTGAATAAAATTATGCCCATTTCTTCAATGATTAATAGACTGTTCATACAATGTGTGTTTTTTTCTTTAAAAGAAAAACAAGAATATAATTTTGGGAATTAGATACTTTAAATAAAAAATAATTTGATAATTTTTATAACTATACCTTGAATAAAACATTAGATACCTTTAAAAAAAATATTATTTTCTTAAAATAGGTCTATCTACCGAAGGAGACAATTAAAATTCACGTTAATAATAAATATAAATGAATATTTCTCTACTCAAAAGTTATACTTAATTACTCAATAATTAAGCATGGATTCCAAAAGTTACAATGGATTTTTTCTTCAAATATAACCAAGTAAATAAAGTTACATCTCATTCTTCAATAACTACTGCATTGTTCATATAATGGGTGTTTTCCAAGAAAAAAAGCAAGAATGGAATTTTGAAAATTAGATTAAATATGAAAATCATTGATAATGAGACATTTATAACTATACCTTGAATAACACATTAAATTTTATATTATAATTTCTTTAAATAAGAATTAATAGTATTTCACCTACTCTAGCCACATTTACAAGATCCAATTACTTCGATAATATTAATCAAAGAGAATGTTTCAAAATAAAATTAGAAGATCACTCAATACTTAGTTTTTACTTATAATATTTAAGAATAATTATACTTACGTAACAAATTATAATTAAATTACATCATTTTTAATATATGTATTATGTAAAATGAAGTAATATATAATTAGGATGTACACCATTTAAAAAATTGTTTTCCGGTTAAAAATAATTCTTCTCTATTGAAGGAGACAATTAATCTTCACGTTAATCATAAATATAAATGAATAATTTCTCTACTTAAAAGTATACTTAATTTCTAGCTAATACACAATTTAGTAAAAAATGGTAAGTATGGATTTCAAAACTCATAACTGATTTTTTTTTTTTTTTGTTAGATATAACCAAGTGAATAAAATTGGGTGTCTTTTTTTTTTCAAGTAAAAAAAAAATATAAGGACATAATTTTGGGAATTAGATATTTCAAATAAGAGAAAAAATGATAATGAGACTTTTATAACTATACCTTTTGAATAACACATTAATTTTTTTATATTATAATTGCCCTAATAAGAATTAATAGTATATAGTAATTGGTAAAATTATTTCACCAATTTTAACCACGAATAAAAGATCCATGAATATAGTTTAAACCTTTTTTTATCTTATTGTAGGTTTTTATTTAAGTTCATCAATTAGAATTAAAAATAGAATAATCCTTTTATGAATGTTACAAAATCTAATGCAACTTTTATTATTGTTATTTTTATATAACACACTTTAAATATGTATATATGTATTGTATTTATGTGCGTGCATGTGTGTGTATTTCTATTTCACTTCTCTCTTATTCTCTATTGTTTATATGGATAAACAAATTTTGATTTTTATAAATGATATATTTTATAAATTATAATTTAAAATTTATTTACTATATAATAGATAATATTTTAGGAATTTATTACAAAATATACCTTTATTTTTATTAATTGTTTTTTTGAACTGCATTGAAATATTTTTATAAAGTTATCACTATTTGTTATTTTCACGTGTCTAAATAGATATTAGAATTTTAAATATTTTTAACAAAATTAAATTTCTCATTTGGCTCATTTGTTTCATTATTATAGAACATCATAAACATATATACCCAATCACTTTTTATTTTGTCTTGAAAATAATATTTGTTTTTTTCTCTAGGTAAATTTGATTATATATATTTAGAAAAATATCATGGATTTAAAGAAGTAAAAGAAAAAAAAAGGGTTGATACTTTATGAAATAAGCTAGCATTAAAAAAATTAATTGACATATGAGAAGGATAATGGCTATTGTTCAAAGTTGAGGGGGGAATTTGATTTTTAAATCAAAGTTGGGGGTATAAATGATTTTCACACTAAATAAATTAACTAAATATGATGATGTTATGAATAATTATGTCTAAACTATTGTTTTAAATCTTTTCCTTTCAAAACCCAGGTAATTCCCTAGGTAATATAATCCCCCGGTAAATCTCCAAGAAATTATCCCTAGGTAAAATCGCAGCAATAAAATCCTCAGGTAATTCCTTAGGTAATATAATCCTCAGGTAAAACTCTATGAAATAATCCCCAAGTAAAATCGCAGTAACTAAATCCCTAGGTATATTCCCATGTAATATAATCCCCAAGTAAATTCTCAAGAAATAATTCCTAGATAAATCCCCAAGTACCGTTACCTGGGGAATTTCCTACGAATACACAAAGAAAATAAAATTTTCATATTTTTATCGATTAGCTATGGAATTACCTACGAAACTCATACTTAGGGATTATTTTCCTCAAATAAATCCATAGTTAAATTTTTGGCGCTAAATTACACCAAAATTACCTGTCGATTTACTTGAGGAAATCAGACCCGCAGGTAAATATTTTACAATTTAGGAATTTTTAGATTTTCGCATGAAAATCCATAGAAATTACCTGCGAAAAAAATCCCCAGGTGAAATCCCCATGTAATTCAAGTTTTTCTAGTAGTGTATTTTTTTCTGACATGCCTAATATTTCAATATCCTTCTCATTTGGGATTGATGTTGAAGGAGGGTAGCGGGTTCTGGAACACAAGGTTATCCAATTTTAAATTAATTAGTTCAAGCTTACTTTACGCAGAGTAAGGCAGAAAACACTAGACACAGAGCACATAATTATATGATATTATAGGAAAATATGGAGGTAAGGGTGAAAATCGTTACTCTTCCTATTTTTTAATGTGTTGTTGATCAGTTAGTATAATATGATCTTCACTATATATGTAGTCAACCGATGTTTCCATGTGCACTCTTCCTTTCATGATCTTAAAATTACAATTATTCTCTTCAGTTTTAACTTAATATTCCCTCCGGATAAAAAAAAGTGTCCACTTCGCCATTTGCATATCCCTTACGAAAATACCAACTTCTAAAAAAAATGGTAATTTTACTAAACTTCTCCTAATTAAATATCGGGTTTTGATCACATAGCACTTCATAGGGCATCTGAAAAAATAAGGTTAACTTTTTCTTGATTTGATAAGTAGACACTCTTTTTGACCCAAGAAAAAAAAGGTTAAGTGGACACTCTTTTTTATCCCGAGGGAGTAACATATACTCCCTCTGTTTCAATTTGTTTGAACCTATTTCCGTTTTAGTCCGTGCCAAAATGAATGACTTCTTTCCTAATTTGGAAACAAATTCACTTTATGAATGATTTACAGCCACACACAAATTTTCAAGGCTTATTTTGAACCACAAGTTTCAAAAGTCTTCCCTCTTTCTTAAATGTCGTGCCCAGTCAAATGGATTCATATAAATTGAAACGGAGGGAGTAACTTTTTATCTTTTTAATGGATCAAATATAGCAGGATTGTTCAAGAAAAACTATTTTTTTAAAGAAACAACCTCAGACTAAAAAAGGACTCTTCATGTGCTTTGGTTTGAGTATGATTGTAAGGTTTTAATTTTGACAGAGCGTGCTATATAAAAAATCTACTTTTTTGTTGCTAAACTATTTGCTATATTAATCATCTCAACTTAAATAACTTTTTATGCCATAATGAAACAAAAAGACGATTTGAGATGCAGTCATAACTGAAAATGTCAATATAATGTTGACAGCAAATAGTTATAGTCATGATTGAGCAAACAAAACATCGGGATGCATGGATCATACATCAAGAACATTGTCTATAAGAAACCACTAAGTTAAGAACAATGATTTCATATGTCAGCGTCTAATTACGTCAAGATTTATCTCATTACACATTGAACCTACCCAAGTAAATTTAATTGTCCAACTTTGCAGGTTTAGATGATCCATAAATATTTTGTATTAAACAATCAAGTCATTTGAGTAGGCTAATTTTTTTGTCAAATTCAGCTTGTTCTTTCTTTCTTCAAATTCTCAATTATTCATTACACACAATATCTTTTTATATTGTTTTGAAATTAGACTGATTGAATTGGGACACACGTGTCCAAATACTAGTTACATGCAAAAAAACCCAGTGTAGTTGTTGTTAATATGACAAAGTCGATAGTGCACAAAATGTGAATGTTTGCGGGAAGAGATACAAAACAAGATTCAACCATCTAAAAACTTGCCAGCTTCATGATGATCATTCACAATTTCCAAAATTTCATGACATAAACAAGCTATGTCGCTCCGGGCTACAGAAGCTCATTCAACCTACTCCTCCAATATCGTGCTTGATCCATAGTCTCCTTGATGTCCTGCTGAATTTTTTTACCTTGTACGTCCAATACGTTGACAGACCTTTCTGCCTCTCCCGCTCGGCTTTTGGCCTCGTGCAAGCACCTGTCAGCCTTTTTGAGCCGTTTCTCTGCTGCTAAGACCTCACCGCTCTTTTCTACCAAGTCCTTTTTAGCTGCTTTTGAGACAAGTATGGTAGTCTAGCTTAACGCCATTAAATAGGAATATTTTTCCTCCTTATCTTCCTCTTCGAAAATCTCATCTAGATACTGTTGCAGCCAAGTTACATCAAGCTTGGCATCCACAACATCAGATAGTACAGTTTTCATCGGTTCAATTGAAGAAGAATTAACATCACTAGTTTTCAGCCGCCTGACAACATCACTAACCACATCAAGAAGGGAAGTTCTGACAATAGGTGATTTATAGCGACAGTTGACTGTAATGTTACCATACTTGACAAAAATGGCAGCAATTATAGGAGCACTGCTCACTTTTACTTTATAGCCATGCACATCCACCACTTCACTGCATACATCACCATCTTCAGTGGACACCTTTATAGGTGTTGGATTTCCCTGTAGCCCAGATTCTGAAGCTTCAACATTGATCCCTTTAATTTGGTTCACTTCTTTTGGAGTTAAATTTTTCTGCATGGTCCTTCATAACAAAAATACTTCGTTCAGCTCGAATTCCATTTATTATTATGCAAAGACGGTCTAAATGCGATATAAAAAACTTACATTGTTGAAGGAGGAGTCGGATCGTCAGGTTCTTTCCCCTGCCAAATTTTCGATCATAGACAGGTGTTATGAAATAAATACTAAGATTAGGTTTTTCGAATTTCTATCGCTTTGCCATGTAAAATTTCTAGGTTGCAATTTGTCATCTAATATTCTGCTGCAGTTTGCCATTCACGATGACACTCTGAACACTTTCCGAGACCAAAATGTTTGTCGTCCAGGGTGAAAAGGACTAATTTACCAAGGCAAACGTAGAGGGTAACAAGAACCAATTATTATAAATTAACTCCTAGGAAAACTTACATTTAGAATCAGTTTGAGATTCAAAGAAGGCTGAGGAATAATAAATTCACGTGAACGTGTATATCTCCGCTTATAACCCGTCTTTTGAAAGTCTTAATACAAGGAAGGGATATTTCGTTCTTTCAGAAGTCATGGTGATTGGATCTTAATGCTTAAGAGATTGCAAAATGTAACGTTTAGTTAGAAGGAGATGACTACGTACAATTTAGCAGAACTTTGATGGCAAGGATTAGTGTACTGGACTATAATTGAAAGACCAACTTACCCTACATAACTTTGCTTTGCTGCAAACGATCTGCTTGCTTCCAGTAACAGGAGTTAGCACCGGCAAATCATCATCAACATTCAAAGCCTGCTCCAGAATGCAGAGAAAATAGGTCTCATAAAGTGAATTACACATTCCAGTCAATGGAGAATGGTATTAACTCATGCAAGTTCTACCCTATACTATTATCAATTCCGTAAAGTTGGTGAAATATGATACACCAGTAGGTAAACTTATGGGGACTAGCAGCATGCTCTACCCTGACTTGAATTTCTTTCTTTATCTTTAGAAGCCTTAAAAATTGTTTGTTCAAGTGTTCTATTGTTCATACTAAAGACACATATGACCACATTGTATTAACTGAAGTTAAAGTCAAAAGATAATCATAACTAGACACATCAATTAGGTGCTTGAACTGAACAGGAAAGTAAGATTGTTGACATCTACAAATTGAACTTCGGTTTACTTTTCTTATTTATTATCCTTAGAGAACCACAAAGACTATTTGCTGAAGCATTAAAGACACGCACAACTAGATACTGTCCTAACCCTAGTAGTTTAAGATGAACATTAAAAGATCTATCCATTAAATCACTTGGGAATGAATTAGAAAGTAAGCTTATTTATACCTACAAAGAGACCTTCCACAGTTGAAATGTCTGAGTGGTGTGGTAGAGGATGTTTCCAATTAAAAACAACTACGGAATTGCTTATTTCATAACTTGAAGAATCTCATGAGCAGACCGTCTATTGCAACAGTGAGATAACGACAACTTTGTCTGTCTCTCCTCAACATTTTATGAAAACACTTATTTCTGTCTCTCCTCAACATTTTATGAAAACACTTGTTTCTGCCTCTCCCTTGACATTACCTAAAGACAACTTTTCTGTTTCTTTTCCGTAAAGTTTTTCATAAGAACAATCGACATTATTCAGTAGCAATGTGAACTCTCTCCCTGGTTTACTTAGGGTCTGCACTCTTACATGAACTCAAATGTTAAAGAGAAACCACTTTACTAATCCTGTAGCATGAAGAAAACTACAAAAGGAGGGACAATCTTGTGTCTCTGAAATACATACATTCAATAAGTCATGCAAATAAAGACAGGTACAGAACAGTCAAGTAGAAAAGATAACCCACAGGAACTGATGCACTGTCATCTTCAACTAGTTCCCAGCGTTCCTTTGTAAGATTTAGCATTTCTTGATCGCCATCTTCATAGATCACCTTAGAATATCATGAAAAACATAAATGATAAAACATTACCAAGACTTAGAAAACTGCTTGGCAAATAAGATTACAACAACCTGTGAAAATGTAGACTGACACCAGCCTATTAACATATGAGGAGCATCAACCAGCAATTAAGGGAGCATGATGACATAAAGCTGTTGAAGTCAATTACTAATGTTTATATAGCCATGCTAAAATCCTTACCTTGTGCTTCTTCTCTGAATGGTCAAATAAAGTGATATGTCCTTCATAGAACCTACAGAATGTGAATGCTACGTGATATAACATTTGAACTAAAAAATAAATTTTATCACAATGAAACAAATAATGTGTCAAAATTTTTGAAAAAAAAAAGGAAGAAGAAGAAGATAATCAGCAGCTAAAGGCTCAAAAGTCTGCCTGTTTGGACCTAACAAACTAATAAAAATTACCACCAATCTTTTTGCGCAACGAGATTGCTACATCAATATGATGCAATGACTGAACCAAACACCAACAAGATACATCTGCTTAACAACGTCCTTTAACTTGTCATATTTTACCTTAAGAAAGGCCCATATTGGTTTAATATCAGATTTGAAACATATAATCCCATATTAAAAACCGTTTCTTTTCATGTTTTTGAGAATATGAACGTTCAATGAGTAGAATTATGCTTGAAAGTGGAGCCGAGGAATCACTATTTGCATAATCAGTAAAACATTGTTAACATGCCCTTGAGTCCTTATTATGGCTGGAGTACAACAAGTACCTGCATTTAATTTTTATAGCAAGAAATTTTAATATTACAGTTGACCATACTATTCCCTCTTCTTTGCCTCGTCCAGTTAATTGGGCGTCCATCTTCATGCATGATTCGAACAGAGCTATAGTATTTCTTTATCTAGTTCCTGTCGTTTACAATTAAAAATGTGTACCTAATTCTGCAATTGACATCATAACTGAGCCTAATATATATGCATTATCCATATTCAGAATATTATGACAAAGCAATTCATTCAGAGTTATTCAGATGAAAAAAAATTCTACTCACTCAGAGAAAGAGAAAGTCAACATTTAAAACTTGTAATAATTAATTCAGTGAAATCACATACACTTGATCAAGTGGCCACCAAACTCTTACTCTGCAGCCAACCAGCTTCTTGCCGACAACCTTATCCGCAGAATCCTAAGGAAAAGATGATAGAGATGCTCATAAATGTAGAGATCAAACGCTGATACATGCAGAGACGAAGTGGAAGCATCGAAAAGTATGCACATCAGATTCCTTATTGGTCAAAAGTCTTTTCTCTTCAGTCACGTTGAAGATAGAAAAAAGAAAATATCCTCTTCTCTTAAGGTAAATAGACAAAAGCAAAACTAGTTTCATCACATAAATAACCTCATTGGCAATTTTTATGGAACATTCACTTTAGTAATCACTTAATGAAGGTTATCTAATCACATTAAGTATAAGTTAACTCTAACTAATGATAATAAACGTTTACCTCTTCATGTGATGGCAAGTTCTTCCTTTTATGTTTTTCTTTAGAGGTTTTGGGGAAGTTTCTTTGCTCGCTGATTGAGACAGAACCCAATGCCTGCATCACTCAAGTTTTATACATAATAAGCAAAAAACTAAGGGTAGAAAATAAATATTAAACATGAATCCACATAACTTCCAAATGAGAACATTCAATTGACTCTAATTGTTTGATTAAGGGGCAGAATAATTACTTTACTTAAATGCACAACTTCCCAAAACGAATTCACCCAATTGACGCTAACTGTTTGATTTACCTCAGCTCTTGATTCTTCAACTGATGACCACGGTCTTTTATCATGAAATCTGGCAGGTACGTTTTTCTTGGAGATTTCACATTTAGGTGAACAACTACTTCTCTTTTTAGTATTTCTCCAACAAGCCTTCAAGAGAATACGACCTTTTGATCTCCTTTCTCCACTTAACCATGCATAATCATATCCTTCCTCTGGTTTATTCAAAGAATTAGATTTCCAACGTCTTTTCTTTGAAGCTTGAGTAGCTTCTGGATCTACTTCTTTGTTTGCTGTATTTACGAAATCCACGTTTTCAGGTGGCAAAGTGGTCCTTGAATTTGTACTTCTCTGTTGCTTCATTGCATTTCCATGTTCTGATTCTTTTAAAATTGTATCCGTAGCTAGAACGACGTCGTCGACCTTATGCTTGGGATCATCTTTCACCTGTGATTTTGATGCTCCATTCACAAATTGATTACTTTCCCCCTGTCCAGATTTTGAAAGAAACTTTGTAGCATTCTGACAAGTGTATAGCAAAGGAAGAATTCACATCATTACTATAAATCCAGAACTAATTGTTACACCCTGCACTTTCAGAGCATGAGCATGACATGTACATCACCGTATCAATGAAGTATCGGAGATGTCCCATGATGTTTTGAAAGGCACAAGCCATGGAAAGTACATAACAACGAAGAAAAAGGGTGAAATACGATCTCGTAAGCCGTAATCGGGAAAGAATGTTTTGAAACACGAGAACATGGACATTATTAGTATAATAAGTGATTAATATCATGTATGGAGAGTTTCGGAATATTTCGAGATCGAGCAAATTGAAGAAAATAAGTTCGACGAAAATTTGAGAAATGCTGAAAGGATTTTTAGTCAACTTTGGAGGGGTATATCTCCATGTATAGTTGGAGTTTTAAGGTGTTTCAAAATCCTAAAATGAAGTTCATCGAGTCTAGTTTGTAATACAACAAACCGCTCGTTGATAGGACGTCGGAGTAGAGAATTATAGACGTTACAAACTGAACTGTCGCGCAGAAACAGCACAGCTACAGTACTATAGCTACAGTACCGTCGGCCCACCCACTATAAAAGGGTTAAAACCCCATTTTTTTCATCCAAAATGTTCCAAAACATTCCAGAAAAATCAGCAAGAAAAAGGGCCCTTAAATCCCACATAAAAGTGAGGACTTGAGTGAAATTTGAAGCTACAAGTACTAATCGAAGTCCGGGCAACGCATAGTCACAAATATGATTTCATTTTGGAGTTGGAGCTTGGGAGCAAGTGAAAAAATTGAAGATTTTGTTACTTTGGTAAATACAAGGTATGAATCATTAAATTTATTTCTTTATCAACATGGATTAAGAAATAATTGCCAGAATAAAGGTTATATTTTGTTGTGTTGAGGTTGTTGAATTATGGATTGAGGTTTGAAGAAAATATTTGGATAAAATATGTATATAATCATCTTGTAGAATGTTGAGGATGTTGTTATTGATGTGTTGGTGTTAATTTCAACTTCCTTACGAAAATAAAGATTATTAAATAGTTGTATCACAAGTGGGTTGGTTGAGAAATTTGAAAAATAGTGAGTGGGTTGTTTTATGGCATATGTTGGTGTTGGAAATGATATTACGACTATTGGTATTGTTGTTGATGTTGTTGGTTATTGAATTGGAATTTCGGGCGAGGCATATAAACAGGGGTAATGCTGCCCGAATTTCGACAGAACCTAAAAGGATTTTAATTAAAGTTTCGAGTTGAGCGTATGATATGATTCTAATAATAGTATGAATGGTTGTATATGTACATTACGAGGCTACGAATAATCTTCAGTGGATTGCAAGACAAGAAGTAAGTTGGAAGTCAAAAATTATCCTTCAGGTATGTTAAGGCTCGCCCCTTCTTTCAAAGGCATGATCTTTAGGTTATGGTTTCATAAATGTTTCCGTATTTTCCTCGTCATCAAAAGTTAAATGTCCCAGATTCCAAAGCATGATTTCCTTCTTGATATTCCATAAATGTTTTCCAAAGTATTCCTACTTTCCAAAATAAAAGGTTGTGATTATGTGAGATCTTATGATAACGGCAAAGGCTATGTTTTTCAATGACAACGATGATGTCAAAAGTGAAAATATCATTTTGATGACTATGATGAGAACGATCTTATGTTTAAAGGTTTCAAGTTTATGATTTCAATGACGATATGAGAATGTCGAGCTATTTATTGATTTCTCAATCTATTCATGGATGGTGACGTTATTTCTAAATCTTGCAAAGTATATGAATTGATGCCTTATGAGATTTACGATCCTATTCTATGTTTTCTCTTAATTCTATTCTTCATCGATAGTCTCACCATAAAATAATTGTTCCTTCAAGGTGAGACAAAGCGACGATGAGTATTCCATAATATAATCGGAGGCTACCGACCTTACGTCACTCCGATACAGTTGTGACTTTTGATGGTCTCTTATGCATGCTATATATATATATATATATATATATATATATATATGTATGTATTTTCTCACACCGTGCCGCGCTATAGTCGGTCGGGCAGGCACGTAGAGGTGCACACCACTGCAGTGGGCATGTTATGATATTGCCCCGGACGCGGGAGGCCTGGACGCAGGCTAATGATGATAACACCGAGCCTTAATGGCCGGGAATGTTACTATTTATATATCACACCGCGCCTTAATGGCCGAGCATGTTACTATGTATATGTATAAAAATATTTTTTTTAAAGACTAAGCATGCATGACATCCGCCCTACGAGGCATCCAGATGTATAGGTTATCTCTCTTATTCCTTGTTATTTTTCATATCTATATTATGTTGTTACTCATGCCTTACATACTCGGTACATTATTCGTACTGACGCCCCTTCATGTGGGCGCTGCGTTTCATGCCGCGCAGGTGCATACAGATGAGTAAAAGACATTGCTAGAAGATGTTCCAGAGAGATTGGCGAGCTCCATTTCTTTTCGGAGTGTTGCCGAGTCAGAGTATCCATGTCATGGTATAATGATTTATGTTAGAGACTTTGCAGACAGAGTCACGTATTTAGCCTGCCAGTCTTGTATGCGGCTATATTAGCCGATGTATTCATTATGCATCACTTTACAGATTTATATGATTACAAATTTTATTTGATTCGAGAAAGATAAAAAGAATGTTTTTGTTAAAAGCTTTCCCTATGCATTTTAGTTCATGACTTAAGGATTATGAGTACAATGAGATCCAGCGGGTTCGCTCGGCTCTAAGTAAGGGTCGGGTGCCCGTCACGCCCTATCGGGATTGGAGTGTGACAAGTTGGTATCAGAGCAGGTCGTCCTAGGGGTTGTCTGCAAAGTCATGTCCAGTAGAGTCTTGTTTATGGGTGTGAAGCGCGCCACACTTATAAACAAGAGGCTACAGGGAATTTAGGAACAATTGACCTTCTTTCTTATCTTAGATTGTGTCGTAGAGCTCAATCATAGGATAAGACACCCCGGATTCTGATCGAATGCTTTGATCACGAACAAGTAGTTAATTTTGTCACTACGAGAGAATTGCTTTGAATTGAAGTCAATTAATTGAAAGGTATGTTTCCTGTTTCATTAACATGGATAGATGTTAACATAAGAACTTGAGCGAGATATTATGGTATTGGGGATTGCTCTGTAGAGCATTGGATGTGTTTTCTGGACTGTGTGCAGGAATGTGGTAGTAAGAATTATAGGGGGAAACTCTGCCGAAATTGTTACAAATTGAATTGTTTGCATTTCTATAGAGAAAGAGTAAAGAGAAAATATGACCATCAGCCATTTGGTAAGTCATGGTTGAAGGAACAGTTATGGGACTTATTGGAAACATAAAGAAAGTTGATACCAGGAACTTAAATGCAGTATTACGATTTATAGATTCGAATGGTTAGTAAGTGATAACAAAGAGATATTGAGATGGGAAGGAAGTTAGCGAGTACGGGAAAGTTCCATTTAGAAGTATATATAAATATATACGAGATTAAGATGGGTTTGTACTCCTTGTGGAAGGATCTACAAAACTACTAAGTAGATATTGTTAAGTGGCAAGCGGGAAAGGAGCCCCTTTAAGAGCAATGGAAATCTAGGAGGGCCTTCAAGATGAAAATACGAGAAATAAACATACATACGAGCAAGCTATGCTATCGTAAAGGGGGATAAGAAATGAACGAAGAAAGAAAGAAAAGGACGTCTAAGAGTGCTTATAAGTTGACGAAAATGTGATGAAAGTATGATTAATGATATATATATTCCTCGAAACATAACAGCTCGGGTGAAGGGCAAACTTGATTGTAAGGTGTTCGCTTTTCCCCTCCCCCTTCTTTGGGCGTAAACCCGGCTAGAACATGAACATGATCATTCCATAACCAATCCAGTCCATTCCCATGCCTTATAATTTGAATCTTGATGCCTTGTCATTTGATCGATTCTTGAAATATTACTTTGCCCACCGTCGATTATTCCTTTGGTTCGATACGAATTCCATAAGCAATTCAGAGATTATGATCTTGTGTTACTCGAAAGGCCAAAGAATCAGATCCATAATTTCTCATTCAAAATCAGCCTCAGAACATCGCTGCGGAAGAAAACAGAGTTCTGCGCAGAAAGCTTCAGGGCATTGCGCTTTCCGTCCGCATCACGAAAGGAAAGCGGAAGGCTTCAGAACTTACTGCTTTTCGTCCGCATCGCGGAAGAAAAGCGGAGCTCTGCACAGAAGGAAGTTGCGCTTTCCGTCCGCATCGCGGAAAAAAAGCGGAAGCTCCCAGAAGGTTGTGCTTTTCTTCCGCATCGCGGAAGAAAAGCGGAACCCTGCGCATTTAATTTTTTTCGGACTAGACCAATAATGGTATGTACGTATGAATGAATGTAATGCGCTATTCTATGGCATAAAGGAAGGAAGTAATTTGAATTGTGTCCAAAATATGTGGACATTTGACTTGATACAAGGATTCAATTAGCAAAAGAGAAATAAGTCAAACCATACGATAAAAGTAGCTCCGACACTATATGGACTAGAGGAGTTGAAGGATCTCTAGGCTCGGCCAATTGACTACCATAGACAATCAATACTCGAATGTTACTGGTATAGGAGAACCTTCTTAGGCGAATTAGAATAATTCCAAGTATAGAAGAAAGAAATGTACCGGCTTGAAGGAGTCGAAATTTGAAATGAACTAATAAAGCAAGGATGCGCTAAAGGAAAGTGGCAATGGACTAAATGCGAGTATATTATGAGACATACGGGGGAAAGGAGGCATGACAAGATAATGAAGGTTTAACAAATCGAAAGAAATAAGTTTTTGTCGAAAATAATACATTGTGTCCCGGGCTATGATTTGAATCGCTCATACCAGAGAAATATTTTGTTACAAGTAAATATGCAGTAGATGTACCCCAAAAAGGTAACGCAGGAAATGAGAATGCCTACAAGTGATCAAGGATAAGTATCAGGACAGATGGGAATTACTAAAGAAAAATCGCGGCGTTGGAAGAGATGAGAGTTCTAAAAGAGAAATACTTATAAGAACCTCAATGATCGTCAAAGGAAAGAAAAATAGTATGCTTATGGATAGCACGACAGCAGTACTATCTGAGGTTTGAAAATATCTCCTGCGCCGTGAAATCGCAAGTCACCGTTTATATTGAAATGCGAGAGTATATGTTACAGAACAATATAAATAATCGTCATGATAAAATGGCTAGTAAACAGTATGGAGACGACGATAAATATTTGAAGAGCAAGGAAAGCTAGTTAAGTCTCAATTAGCCACTAGTATAGGAGAGCCAAGGACTTAAAGAGGGAGGAACACTAGTATTGAAAGAAAGTTGTAACTAAGCAAGATTTTATTTTAGTCTCATGCTAACGAGTCATCTTGTAATGATGTGAAGATCAGAGGAGACGAAATTGGAGGAAAGATTCAAACATAGAATTGAAGATATTTTGAATAATAGATTAGCTTGGGATATGAGCATTAGTATGTTGAGACTTGTAAGTATAATCTTAGGATGAGCGATAACGACGGTGATAAGAAAATGCTGCATACAAGTATAAGGAATGGTGTTGACGAATGTTATGTAGGTCGAATGGAGTTCCATTTGAATATAGATCTCTTGGCTATGTATTTTTGATGCATTGGATGAGTAATCTGAGGTAAAGTAATTAATGAGAATAATAAGTCATTAGCAAGGAGATGCTATTACAAGCCATCTGGGCGCTACCATAGGTGGGACTATGATGACAAGCAAGGAAGTAAGGAGTCCGACGATTAAAAAGAAAATGAGATGATACGCATGTAACGTCGATTAATACCAAAAGCTTAATCGGAAGTAGCACTAGGAGAAGCAAGCAAGGAAAAGTGCCGCAGCTAAATAAGAAAGTCATCCACTAGTAGAGAAATAGAGAACTGTAAAACAGGATGGACTAAGTCAACGGAAGGTGAAGTCAAGGAAGTGAATGAAGATAAGATCGCAGGAAAAGGATTCAAAGATATCAATAAAGGAAATGGACATTTAAGGAATTAAGTGATCCGCTTGATTGGTAAATCGAAATGACAGATAATTGCGTCAAACTATGGGAAAGACTTATTAAATGAGAGTCAGGCAAAGGTTAAAAGTAGAAGGAGAAATCCACAGGAAACGATCAAAGGATATTGCGTTTGATTAGATCAATCGAGTGACAATGAAACCTCATAGAACAAGCAACATGATGGCTCTTATTGGAAAAGGAACAAATGAAGGTTACAGAACTAAGAAAGAATGAAAGGATCTGAATACGCTGCATGACTAAGAATCTTGGTTATTCTTCGACGAATCTAGGAATTCACCCCTAAATTTATTAGCTGAACTAAGGATCAGAAACTTTAAGAGTAAATTGAAGGAAAAGAACCTTAAAAGAAGAGATTTGAGATGTCTTTGATATAAGTACAAGAATTACCGTTAGTTAGACAAGTGCCAGAAGTCCAATTGAAGGAAAGAGAAATTAAGCGAGGCATCTCGGTGTTAAACCAGTTGAAAGATAAAGTACCGCAGATGAATTCGACTGCTATAGAAAGAAAAGGATGCTAAAATATGACCAGTCTCAAGGTTATTTTAAGGGAGGAAGAATAAGAATACTTAAACTCCAAGAAGACAAAGGCCTGGGATATTTGTAAAACGTAAGAAAGATGCGTGGAGATCGAAGGGAACGAGAATTCCTGAATAAGAAGAGGAGGAGATAAAAATTGGATAAAGGTATGTGTAAGCACGACATGAAAGGGCATACAAGAATGTAAACAAAGAAAGCTGAAGAGACAATGAAGGCGATAAAGCATGGAGAGTTAGTGGACAGACAAGTAATAAGAAAAAGGGATAACCATGGGTACAGGCGTAAATCATGGCTACAAAAGAAGAAGAATAGATTGCATAGTTTGGAAGGTTCAGTTTTAACGAGCAATTAAGACTTCATGTAAGCAAAGTAAATACCGACAGATACGGGTAAAAACATTGACATCTATTTCAGAGCGAACTCTACCTCAATATTCGAGGACGAATGTTTTTAAAAGGGGGGAGGATGTTACACCCCGCACTTTCAGAGCATGAGCATGACATGTACATCACCGTATCAACGAAGTATCGGAGATGTCCCATGATGTTTTGAAAGGCGCAAGCCATGGAAAGTAAGTAACAACGAAGAAAAAAGGTGAAATACGATCTCGTAAGCCGTAATCGGGAAAGAGTATTTTGAAACACGAGAACATGGACATTATTAGTATAATAAGTGATTAATATCATGTATGGAGAGTTTCGGAATATTTCGAGATCGAGCAAATTGAAGAAAATAAGTTCGACGAAAATTTGAGAAATGCTGAAAGGATTTTTAGTCAACTTTGGAGGGGTATATCTCCATGTATAGTTGGAGTTTTAAGGTGTTTCAAAATCCTAAAATGAATTTCGTCGAGTCTAGTTTGTAATGCAACAAACCGCTCGTTGATTGGACGTCGGAGTAGAGAATTATAGACGTTACAAACTGAACTGTCGCGCAGAAACAGCACAGCTACAGTACTATAGCTACAGTACCGTCGGCCCACCCACTATAAAAGGGTTAAAACCCCATTTTGTTCATCCAAAACATTCCAGAAAAATCATCAAGAAAAAGGGCCCTTAAATCCCACATAAAAGTGAGGACTTGAGTGAAATTTGAAGCTACAAGTACTAATCGAAGTCCGGGCAACGCATAGTCACAAATATGATTTCATTTTGGAGTTGGAGGAGCTTGGGAGCAAGTGAAAGAATTGAAGATTTTGTTAGTTTGGTAAATACAAGGTATGAATCATTAAATTTCTTTCTTTATCAACATGGATTAAGAAATAATTGCCAGAATAAAGGTTATATTTTGTTGTGTTGAGGTTGTTGAATTATGGATTGAGGTTTGAAGAAAATTTTGGATAAAATATGTATATAATCATCTTGTAGAATGTTGAGGATGTTGTTATAGATGTGTTGGTATTAATTTCAACTTCCTTACGAAAGTAAAGATTATTAAATAGTTGTATCACAAGTGGGTTGGTTGAGAAATTTGGAAAATAGTGTGTGGGTTGTTTTATGGCATATGTTGGTGTTGGAAATGATATTACGACTATTGGTATTGTTGTTGATGTTGTTGGTTATTGAATTGGAATTTCGGGCGAGGCAAATAAACAGGGGAAATGCTGCCTGAATTTCGACAGAACCTAAAAGGATTTTAATTAAAGTTTCGAGTTGAGCGTATGATGATGATTCTAATAATAGTATGAATGGTTGTATATGTACATTACGAGGATACGAATAATCTTCAGTGGATTGCAAGACAAGAAGTAAGTTGGATGTCAAAAATTATCCTTCAGGTATGTTAAGGCTCGCCCCTTCTTTCAAAGGCATGATCTTTAGGTTATGGTTTCATAAATGTTTCCGTATTTTCCTCGTCATCAAAAGTTAAATGTCCCAGATTCCAAAGCATGATTTCCTTCTTGATATTCCATAAATGTTTTCCAAAGTATTCCTACTTTCCAAAATAAAAGGTTGTGATTATGTGAGATCTTATGATAACGACAAAGGCTATGTTTTTCAATGACAACGATGATGTCAAAAGTGAGAATATCATTTTGTTGACTATGATGAGAACGATCTTATGTTTAAAGGTTTCAAGTTTATGATTTCAATGACGATATGAGAATGTCGAGCTATTTATTGATTTCTCAATCTATTCATGGATGGTGACGTTATTTCTAAATCTTCCAAAGTATATGAATTGATGCCTTATGAGATTTACGATCCTATTCTATGTTTTCTCTTAATTCTATTCTTCATCGATAGTCTCATCTTAAAATAATTGTTCCTTCAAGGTGAGACAAAGCGACGATGAGTATTCCATAATATAATCGGAGGCTACCGACCTTACGTCACTCCGATACAGTTGTGGATTTTGATTGGGCTCTTATGCATGCTATATATATATATATATATATATATATATATATATATATATATATATATATATATATATATATATATATATATATATATATATATATGTATGTATTTTCTCACACCGTGCCACGCTATAGTCGGCCGGGCAGGCACGTAGAGGTGCACACCACTGCAGTGGGCATGTTATGTTATTGCCCCGGACGCTGGAGGCCTGGACGCAGGCTAATGATGATAACACCGAGCCTTAATGGCCGGGCATGTTACTGTTTATATATCACACCGCGCCTTAATGGCCGGGCATGTTACTATGTATATGTATAAAAATGTTTTTTTTAAAGACTAAGCATGCATGACATCCACCCTACGAGGCATCCAGATGTATAGGTTATCTCTCTTATTCCTTGTTATTTTTCATATCTATATTATGTTGTTACTCATGCCTTACATACTCGGTACATTATTCGTACTGACGCCCCTTCTTGTGGGCGCTGCGTTTCATGCCGCGCAGGTGCATACAGATGAGTAAAAGACATTGCTAGAAGATGTTCCAGAGGGATTGGCGAGCTCCATTTCTTTCCGGAGTGTTGCCGAGTCAGAGTATCCATGTCATGGTATAATGATTTATGTTAGAGACTTTGTAGACAAAATCACGTATTTAGCCTGCCAGTCTTGTATGCGGCTATATTAGCCGATGTATTCATTATGCATCACTTTATAGATTTATATGATTACAAATTTTATTTGATTCGAGAAAGATAAAAATAATGTTTTTGTTAAAAGCTTTCCCTATGCATTTTAGTTCATGACTTAAGGATTATGAGTACAATGAGATCCAGCGGGTTCGCTCGGCTCTAAGTAAGGGTCGGGTGCCCGTCACGCCCTATCGGGATTGGGGTGTGACACTAATATCACCTATAATCTGTGAATTTTTACCTTTACTTATCACCTATAATTCTGACAAGTGCATAGAACAAGGTTACCTTTTGCTCAGTGAGGGTATATACGCACACATAGCATGAAGCGGAATGTCACACCCCAATCCTGATAGGGCATGATAGGCACCCGACCTGTCACGCCCCGAACCATGGCCTGGACGTAACACGACACTCGGTGCCTGACTGCGTGTGACCGAGCGAACCACATGGCTTGCTGAATCATCATGATACATACATGAGCGGAAATATAACGTGAATGCATGATGAGCCTTTATAAAACGTAGTAAGTCATAATACTTAATAAAAACACTTGTTTAAACATGAGTGCGGAAATAACATGAATGAGCCAAAAATGGCTATACGACTCCGAATGTCTGACATAACATAACTGACTTGTCTAGTCTATGAAACCTCTATCATGAGTCTGACTGGAAAACATACTTACTGGGACAAGGCCCCCAGCGTACCTTCAGATGCATAACTAAGCATAAAACAAAAGTTGACTAAACCCCGAATGAGATGGGGCTCACCAATAAGCTGATACGAATGCTGTCTTACTGAGCAGATGTGTCGTCCTGTATATCAGTACCTGCATCGTGAAATGCAGGCCCCCGAGCAATAAAAAGGGGACGTCAGCACATTGAATGTACTGGTATGTAAAACAACTGAAAGAAATAACATGGGACATGGAATAACATGATAAGAACTGAAACTGAAAACCTGGACATGAACATGAGTGCATACATATATATATAAAACATGGTAAAAATATCATAAGTAGGGAGAGCAATAACTTATAACCGATCCATGGTCTGGTGCTTGCGTCCCGCCAGCAGAACACTCAGTCCTTGCCAGGGAACATGAGATTTAATAAAATATGAAAGGATCCAGTCATTATGAGAGATCGTCCGGGACATGGGTGGAGCGATCCTCATCCTACGGTGGCTACGTAGTTTCAGGCTATCTGAAGCCCTCCTCGGTAATTAATGCAACTCCCAAAACATGAACATGAAAATAGTGGCACTTGCTGCCCATGGTATATCATGAATCGTAACTTGCTTGTACATGGTATTCATGATCATAACTTGCTTGTACATGGTTTTCATGAATCATAACTTACTTGTACATGATTTTCATAAATCATAACTTGCTTGTACATGGTTTTCATAAATCATAACTTGTAAATATAGTTTCATAAGATAACTTGTCATAGTCTTGCAAAACATGTTTTTGATGCATGAGTAATAACAATAGTTCATAATCATATATATATACTTGACTTGAAAACATGCTTGTAACTTGCTGGATGAAATCATAAAGTTTCATATAAACATAATGAGAACACATGAGGAAGAATTCATGATTCATGGATTTAGCTAGGATTCCTAATATCCGTAATGGAAGATTAGGAATACAATAACGAACATAGATACAAAATTCATGTACATACATACATAATTACGGGCTACCAATATGTTGGGTTTAATGCCCTAGGATTTGAACTTCATATATTTTACGAAACGAATCATGGGGAAGAACGTAGAGATTCCCACATGTGGATGGAAGTTCTACATACCTTAACTTTCCGCTTTTGAGCGTATCACAATGTCCTTCAACTTCAATCTATAGCAATACAAGTCATAGGGATCCTATATTAGCAACAATATCCATGTTTTGTTCATCTAAGCATTTTATCAAACACTTAGTGGGCATGAAGCTCTATAACCCTCATTAATGGTGTTTTCTTCACCCAATCTCCATTCTTTTACTTCTAGCTAATGCTAAAATCTCAATTAGATGTAATTAACTTCATTCTTCATCACCCATATGAATACAACAATCCCAAATCAACAACCCAACAACTCTAGCATAGTTCATATAATTCTCTTCATCCAACCCAAATATTATTCTCCCAAGAATTCATCAATTCACAACTATAAATGATTAGGGATAAAAACATTACCTTTTTGAAGTCCAATCCTCTTGAATTCGGGTTCTAGGGTTTCCACATCCAACAAAAATGTTCCAATCCTAACTCTATGGATTAGAAGAGTTTTACTCAAGTTAGAAAGGGATTAGGGACTTAAATTCAACTTAGAATCATGATAAAAACTTACCTTGGAAGATCTTGAGGTTTGGGATTTGTTGTCTCTGAGTTTAGAGAGAATTTTCGTGAATGGGGTGTTGGGGAAATAAACCCCAACCCCAAATATAACAAGAAAACGCGTAAACCCGACTTTTGACCCGAAAACGTACTTAACGGACCAAACGACGGTTCAAACGACGAACCGTCGATCAGATCGACGGAGCGTCGATCTGCTCCGTCGAATTGGTCAAATTTCCAGTGAACAATGCACAATCGACGGTTCAAAGGACGAACCGTCGATCAGATCGACGAAACGTCGATCTTCCCGTCGAAGTCACCCATTTTCCAGCGAAGACAGGCTTCAGTAAAACGGGCATAACTCTTTGCAAAGATGTCCGTTTGACCTCCATAATATATCGTTGGAAAGATATTTCAAAGGGCTACAACTTTAATCAAGGAGGTTTTCCCAAATTCCAAATTAATAATGGGGTTATAATCGTTGGAAGTATGACCTTCTATAAACTCTCTTGCAAACATGTTCCGTAGAGTGGTTTTCAACTTTGCTTTGCCCAAAGACATTTCTTATGACTTAATTGGTTTTCAAAACACTTCCTATAATCCTCATATTGGTTCCATTATATTATCATCTTATGAGTCAAACTTTCGTCCGAAGTTACGAGGTGTTACAATATCTCCCCCTTGGGATCATTCGTCCTCGAATGATAACCATTCGGGATTCTACAAAAATTTCGCTAGAGTTTCCCCTGTAATAAGACACTACCAACCTGTCACAAAAACCCATAATATCATTGCCTCACAGGGCTACATCACAATAGCATTATAAATTGGCCACACACGACCAAAAACATGAAAAGAAAGCTTTCATACCTCAAAATCTTGGTGCTTCATCATAAATCTCTTCTGCAGCCTGAAACAAGTGCGGGTACATGGATTTCATATCCTCCTCAGCTTCCTATGTAGCTTTCTCAACCCTCTGAGTCTTCCACAGGACTTTCACTGAGGCTACTTCCTTAGCCCTCAACTTGCGAATCTGACGGTCAAGAATGGCTATGGGGATCTCCTCATACGTCAAACTATCCTTAACTGTTTTAGCATCAGTAGGAACAACCAACGACGGGTCTCCTACACACTTCCTCATCATAAATACATGAAACACTGGGTGTACAGCAGCTAAATCTCGTGGCAACTCAAGTTCATAAGCTACTAGAACGATCCTTCGCAGAATTCTATAAGGTCCAATATATCTGGGGTTGAGTTTGCCTTTCTTGCCAAATCTCATGACACCCTTCATGGGTGAGACTTTAAGGAACACCCAATCATCTACTGAAAATTTTAAGTCCCTTTTGTCTCACATCTGTGTAAGACTTCTGGTGACTTTGAGCCGTTTTCAAACGCTCCTGTATTAACTTAACTTTCTCCATAGCCTGGTAAACCAAATCTGATCTTAACAACTCTGCTTCACCAACTTCGAACCAACCAATTGGTGATCTACACCTTTGCTCAAAAAGGGTTTCAAACAGTGTCATCCCAATACTAGCATGGTAGTTATTTTTGTAAGTAAACTCAATAAGAGGCAGGTGGTCATCCCAATTACCATTGAAATCAAGGACACATGGTTACTGAACTGAATGAATACATGACTACTAAACTACTGAGATACTAAATTGAATGTCTATTAAACTAACTGAAGACTGGCTGACTGAATACTGAGCTGGCATGAATACGTGAGTACTAAGCTGACATAAATATCTGAGTATTGAACTAACATGAATATCATAACATGAGATCTGAATAGCGTATCTGTCTGACCATTTGTCTGAGGATGAAAAGTTGTGCTAAGGTTCACCTCTGTACCCAAATCCTTTCTGAAAGGATTTTCAGAAGTTCGCTGTGAACTGAGCACCAAAATCTGAAATAATGGACACTAGGGTCCCATACAATCCGGAAATTTCATTAACATATGACTTGGTATAATCTTCTTGTTCAATCTGTGGTCTTAACTGGCAAGAAGTGCGCTGACTTCGTAAGTCTGTCCACAATCACCGAAATTAAATCATGACTCCTAGCTGAACGGGGTAGACCTAGAATGGTGAGCTTTTGACATAATTAGCTCTCTGATTCCATCTACATCTGGAACGCATAATCTGCCTCGGTATCTCAAAGTACCATTATCTCCCCCTTGTTCAAAAGCTAAGGCTTTCTATTCGTGAATCCCCTCTTTCATCTGCAGCAAGCAGGAATCACCAAACTGCTTCTCTCTAACTTCGATGACTAAGGAGGAATAAGTCATGTTCTGAGCAATAACTCCACCCACTTCGGAGTCTGAAAGTCGAATTCCTAGCTTGGAGAAATAGTGAAATTCTTTCACCCTAGTTCTCTTGTCTGCCTACATCATGAGTTGTACTTCCCATACTTGATTTTTTTTTTTTTTTGAGATTCTTCCTAAAATACTCATAGTACGGTTGTACGCTAAGTCTTTTGCGAGCACCTTAAAGATTAGAGTCTTGTGCAATGGCACTACCCTTATGACACATAACTGGGTATGATCTTATAGCTTTTCTGTGATCGCCTAATCGATAGTAATTGAACTTGACACGATTCGTTCGACGATCATTCTACTCACTTCGGGTTTCCTCTAAGATGAGGCATATTCCTTATGGAGACTGTCTCATTATACCAACTTAACTTAACTGAGGTTCTTCATATCTCATACTAACCATTCAGGTCTTCCATTATCTCGCTGGACTTACTAGCGATTTATGCATCTCCCCATTAGACCAAGGCTAACATCTTATACTTATAAATTCTTCTCTTCTGATGGGATTGCAATTAACATTCCTTATCTTCTGTAATTTCTTTGTATTCTACAACACTGACGATTTTTTTTTTGACTCACATCTGAGCAATTTCTCATGGGGAAAAACTAAATTTACTTACATGAACGGGTTGCTACTGTATTCATAACTGGCATACTTCATCTTAACGACTTAACTCTGCTCACACTGTAAATATTAGGGCAACCCCTTTTTGACAACTCTTAAAGGCTATTCTTCTGTAGTTTGCTCTTTTACGGCTTAGCTGATTTCTTCTTCTACTAATCACTCAACTCTGAAATTAACTTAAGCCCTTGGTTTCTAACACACATTCGGATGTATCCGGACTGTCACCCACTCAAGGTGTTCATCTGAATAGGAAATCAAATTATATTTATCAAGGTCAGCCGTACTCGTAACTTAGTCAAATCTTATCATTACTGTTGACATGGCTTTTCCAGACATATTACGAACTTATATCTTATTCTCCTTCTATTTCTAGGAAAAATTTGGCAGAGGTTCCTCTGTATTTCTTACTATCCCAAAACCTGCACACAGGAAATACCAACAATGCCTCACAAGGCCAGCATATATACATATATACCATATCATATCATATCATATCATATCATATCATAGCCACACAGGGTTTCCAATTTCAACAACAATATTAAAATGATGAACTTACCTCATATGTCCAACTCAAACTATACCTAATACACTTTCCTGTTTGTTTTCCCTTTAAACCTTTAACTGTAGATGGAGTGGGTCCTGATGACCTTCGGTAGAAAACTGTCTACCACCACTTCCTTGAGATCCTCCATGATTTACCTTTTTCCTGTTGACTTAGCTCCTTTTCTAATTTCTCTGATATCCTCTCCCTGTTGTATTCCATTCCCCTTTCTCAAGAACATCATTATCATTCAACATACCATTCATTCCACTACACCCCTTCTCGGGCAACTTACATTGTATTCCACTTTCAATAGCACTTGAAGTCTCATTCGTTACCAGTAAGTACTGCACAATTGTACCCCCTATGGGTAAACATCCTTACTTGGACCTTGAGTTTTCTGTTCATCTCCTGCGCATTCGAAACGTATGTAATTCGAGAGGAAGAGAAGTTTCTTATTGCTCTAAGCTTCATGGCACGATCTAGAGTAGAAAGAAATGAGACAATCCTGAATGTCTTGGTGGTCAACTGTTTATATGTGTGGCGCGCACACACATATAAAAGTGACCCCACTGGACACGGTTTCATAGACTCCCTAAGACACTTGAACCTAGGCTCTGATACCAAGCTTTGTCACGCCCCGAACCATGGCCTGGACGTAACACGACACTCGGTGCCTGACTGCGTGTGACCGAGCGAACCACATGGCTTGCTGAATCATCATGATACATACATGAGCGGAAATATAACGTGAATGCATGATGAGCCTTTATAAAACGTAGTAAGTCATAATACTTAATAAAAACACGTGTTTAAACATGAGTGCGGAAATAACATGAATGAGCCAAAAATGGCTATACGACTCCGAATGTCTGACATAACATAACTGACTTGTCTAGTCTATGAAACCTCTATCATGAGTCTGACTGGAAAACATACTTACTGGGACAAGGCCCCCAGCGTACCTTCAGATGCATAACTAAGCATAAAACAAAAGTTGACTAAACCCCGAATGAGATGGGGCTCACCAATAAGCTGATACGAATGCTGTCTTACTGAGCAGATGTGTCGTCCTGTATATCAGTACCTGCATCGTGAAATGCAGGCCCCCGAGCAATAAAAAGGGGACGTCAGCACATTGAATGTACTGGTATGTAAAACAACTGAAAGAAATAACATGGGACATGGAATAACATGATAAGAACTGAAACTGAAAACCTGGACATGAACATGAGTGCATACATATATATATATAAAACATGGTAAAAATATCATAAGTAGGGAGAGCAATAACTTATAACCGATCCATGGTCTGGTGCTTGCGTCCCGCCAGCAGAACACTCAGTCCTTGCCAGGGAACATGAGATTTAATAAAATATGAAAGGATCCAGTCATTATGAGAGATCGTCCGGGACATGGGTGGAGCGATCCTCATCCTACGGTGGCTACGTAGTTTCAGGCTATCTGAAGCCCTCCTCGGTAATTAATGCAACTCCCAAAACATGAACATGAAAATAGTGGCACTTGCTGCCCATGGTATATCATGAATCGTAACTTGCTTGTACATGGTATTCATGATCATAACTTGCTTGTACATGGTTTTCATGAATCATAACTTACTTGTACATGATTTTCATAAATCATAACTTGCTTGTACATGGTTTTCATAAATCATAACTTGTAAATATAGTTTCATAAGATAACTTGTCATAGTCTTGCAAAACATGTTTTTGATGCATGAGTAATAACAATAGTTCATAATCATATATATATATACTTGACTTGAAAACATGCTTGTAACTTGCTGGATGAAATCATAAAGTTTCATATAAACATAATGAGAACACATGAGGAAGAATTCATGATTCATGGATTTAGCTAGGATTCCTAATATCCGTAATGGAAGATTAGGAATACAATAACGAACATAGATACAAAATTCATGTACATACATACATAATTACGGGCTACCAATATGTTGGGTTTAATGCCCTAGGATTTGAACTTCATATATTTTACGAAATGAATCATGGGGAAGAACGTAGAGATTCCCACATGTGGATGGAAGTTCTACATACCTTAACTTTCCGCTTTTGAGCATATCACAATGTCCTTCAACTTCAATCTATAGCAATACAAGTCATAGGGATCCTATATTAGCAACAATATCCATGTTTTGTTCATCTAAGCATTTTATCAAACACTTAGTGGGCATGAAGCTCTATAACCCTCATTAATGGTGTTTTCTTCACCCAATCTCCATTCTTTTACTTCTAGCTAATGCTAAAATCTCAATTAGATGTAATTAACATCATTCTTCATCACCCATATGAATACAACAATCCCAAATCAACAACCCAACAACTCTAGCATAGTTCATATAATTCTCTTCATCCAACCCAAATATTATTCTCCCAAGAATTCATCAATTCACAACTATAAATGATTAGGGATAAAAACATTACCTTTTTGAAGTCCAATCCTCTTGAATTCGGGTTCTAGGGTTTCCACATCCAACAAAAATGTTCCAATCCTAACTCTATGGATTAGAAGAGTTTTACTCAAGTTAGAAAGGGATTAGGGACTTAAATTCAACTTAGAATCATGATAAAAACTTACCTTGGAAGATCTTGAGGTTTGGGATTTGTTGTCTCTGAGTTTAGAGAGAATTTTCGTGAATGGGGTGTTGGGGAAATAAACCCCAACCCCAAATATAACAAGAAAACGCGTAAACCCGACTTTTGACCCGAAAACGTACTTAACGGACCAAACGACGGTTCAAACGACGAACCGTCGATCAGATCGACGGAGCGTCGATCTGCTCCGTCGAATTGGTCAAATTTCCAGTGAACAATGCACAATCGACGGTTCAAAGGACGAACCGTCGATCAGATCGACGAAACGTCGATCTTCCCGTCGAAGTCACCCATTTTCCAGCGAAGACAGGCTTCAGTAAAACGGGCATAACTCTTTGCAAAGATGTCCGTTTGACCTCCATAATATATCGTTGGAAAGATATTTCAAAGGGCTACAACTTTAATCAAGGAGGTTTTCCCAAATTCCAAATTAATAATGGGGTTATAATCGTTGGAAGTATGACCTTCTATAAACTCTCTTGCAAACATGTTCCGTAGAGTGGTTTTCAACTTTGCTTTGCCCAAAGACATTTCTTATGACTTAATTGGTTTTCAAAACACTTCCTATAATCCTCATATTGGTTCCATTATATTATCATCTTATGAGTCAAACTTTCGTCCGAAGTTACGAGGTGTTACACGACCCTTACTTAGAGTCGAGCGAACCTGCTGGTTCTCGTTATACTCATAATCTCACAGGACTCTTAAGTCATGAAATGAAATGCATAATGGAAGCTTTTCGTAAACATTATTTTTGTCTTTCTCGAATCAAATAAAATCTGTAATCATATGAATCTGTAAAGTAATGCATAATGATACACCGGCTTAAATAACCGCTTACAAGACTGACATGCTATACACGTGACTCTGTCTGCAAAGTCTCTAACATACATTAATATACCATGACATAGATACTCGGACTCGGCAACACTCCGGAAGAAAATGAAGCTCGCCAATCCAGCTGGAACATCTTCTAGCAATATCCACTACTCATCTGTATACACCTGCGTGGCATGAAACGCAGCGTCCACAAGAAGGGACGTCAGTACGAATAATGTACTGAGTATGTAAGGCATGAGTAACAACATAACAAAGACATGAAAGTAAAAAGGAATAAGAGAGGTAACCTGTACATCTGAATGCCTCGTGGGGCGGATGTCATGCATGCTTAGCCTTTTAAAAAAAACATTTCAATACATATACATAGTAACATGCCCGGCCATTAAGGCGCGGTGTCATATATAAAATATCATGCCCGGCCATTAAGGCTCGGTGTTATCATCATTAGCCTGCGTCCAGGCCTCCCGCGTCCGGGGCAATATCATAACATGCCCACTGCAGTGGTGTGCACATCTACGTGCCATGCCCGATTGACTATAGCGCGGCGCGGTGTGAGAAAATACATACATATATATAAAGCATGCATGAGGGCCAAATAAAAGCTATGAGTACATCGGAGTGACGTAAGGTCGGTAACCTCCGATTATATTATGGAATAATCATCGTCGCTTTGTCTCACCTTGAAGGAACAATTATTATAAGGTGAGACCAACAACAATGAATAAAATTAAGAAAGGTCAAAAGATAGCTCAATATTCTCATATCGTCATTGAAATCATAAACTTGGAACCTTTAAACATAAAATCGTTCTCATCATAGTCATCATAATAATGTAAAGCTCATGTACATGGAAATCTCTATGAATAAAATCATCTCATAAAAGCATTGATCCCATAACTTGAGACTTTTAGCCATAAAATCATCATAGAAAATATCCTTATTTTTGACATCATCATTATCATCATAAAAACATGCTCATCACGGTTATCATAAGAGCTCACAGAATCATAAATCTCTGATTTGGAAAGTACGACATTTTGGGAAAAACAGCTATGAATTATTAGGAAAGGAATTATGCCTTGGAGTCGTAAACATTTAACTTTTGAAAACGAGGAAGATATGGAAACCTTTATGAAGCTGTAGTATCGGAATCATGCCTTTAGAAGCTCAATAAAATTATAAGGATCACGAAATTCGTGGACTTCCAGCATTTGCGGAACCAATGATATTATGAGTACGATACAAAGGTTTATAACGAAAGGATCATGCCTTTAGAAAGAAGGGGACTAGCCTTAACATACCTGGAAGATAATTTCCCGACTTCCAACTTACTTCCAGTTTTGCAATTCACTTAAGATCATTGATAGCCTCGTAATCTACATATAGAACCATTCATACTATTGCTAGAATCATCATCATACGCTCGTCTTAAGCCCTTAATTAAAATCCTTTTAGATTCTGTCGAAATTCGGGCAGCATCTCCCCTGTTTATATGCCTAGCCCGAGATCATAATATCAACAACCAATCAACAACAACAATACCAACATCATCAATACCATTATTCATGCCAATATATCTCCTAAAACATCCCACACGATGTTTTCTAAATTTCTCAACTAACCAACTTGTGATACGACTATTTGAATTCTTTATTTCCGTAAAGAAGCCGAAATTAATACTAACAACATCCTCAACATCCTACAAGATGAATATATGTATTTTCATCCAAATTTCTCTTCAACCCTCAATCCATAAATCAACAACATCAACACAACACACCATAGCCTTTATTCTTGAAATTATCCCTTAATTCATATTGATAGAGAAAGAGATTCAACAATTCATACCTTATTTTTATGAAGGTATCAAAATCTTCAACATTTACTTATTCTCAAGCCAACTCCAACACCAAACGAAATTATATTCGTGACTACGCGTTGCTCGGACCTCGATTGATATTCCGTAGCTTAAAATTTAGCTCAAAATCTTCAATTTTATGTGGCACAAAGGCCCTCTTGTTTGCTGAATTTTCTGGAAATTTTTGGAAGATTTTATGACCAAAAAAGAGGGATTTTGACCCTTTTATAAGTGGCAAAGTCGGCATCACTGTAGCTACAGTACTGTAGCAGTACTGTTTCAGCTTTGTCAGCTCAGTTTGTAACGTCTATAATTCTCTACTCCAATGTCCTATCAATGAGCGGTTTGTTGAATTATAAACTAGACTCAACGAACTACAATTTAGGCTTTTGTTTCACCTTAAAAATCCAAATATACATGGAGATGTACCCCTCCAAAGTTGACTAGAAATCTGTCCAACATTTCTCAAATTTTCGTCGAACTTATTTTCTTCAATTTGCTTAACCTCGAAACCTTCCGAAACTCTTCATACATGATATTTATCATTTATTATACATGATAATTGCCATATTCTTGTGTTTCAAAATAGTCTTTCCCGATTACGACTTACGAGGTCGTAATTCGTCCTTTTATTTCGTTGTTACATACTTCCCATGGCTTGTACCTTCCAAAGCATCATGGGACGTCTCCGACACTCCATTACTACGGTGATGTATGTGTCATGCTTATGCTCTAAAGGTGTGGGGTATAACACGAAAAATAAGAATTAGTGGTATGTAGCACAAAGTGGTTCGACAACTGAGACGCAATCACCAAACTCAAGCCTTTACACCTTCTTTTTCCCGTGAGAACTTTTTGGCCATGGTCTTCTCCAAGCAATCATATAATTCCTAGAATGTCAATCAACTGCAACCCAATCCCAAACTAAGCTAGAAGGGTCGGCTGTATGAACCTATGTCTCCTTTCCGCTATTCCGGTCCTATTCAGAGATTTATTGGATCAACTTTCCTTATCTATGTTAAGCGAACAAACATAGACGGAGCTTTTTATTACTAGAATGACTTTAGAAAAGAAATAGACCTCTTATACGAGATGATTTTTCACTAGGGGTGCTTATATGAATTTCACCAGATGCAAACCAAGATCAATCTACATTACATACATAGAAAAGGAACGTTTTTTACAAGATGGGAATCAAACCCTCACTAATTTCAGTTAGTAAACAAACTAAACTAGTAAAATTTCCAAAGAAAGGTAACCAATTGGGTGATCATTTCATCCTAGGATTAATTAACAATTTTGACCTGAAACAAATTTTAACCAGTGTACGAAGTCAGTCAATACATGACCACGAATTAGTTCATAAGATATCAAGATCATACAAGTTACATCAATTACTAGTAAAAAGGACTTGGGTAAGTGCTTTTTAAACTTATGCAAAAAGAATATATTTCATTTAATTTAGCCCCTTTATGCTTACTATAACTAGTGATTTCGATTTTCTATTGGCGGCTTTAACTATAAACTCAACTCTATTTGTTCTGAACAAGATACGACTTACTTAAACTGAATATATAAAATAAACAATTCATAGAAAGAAATCCTTTTTGCTTGTTCGTGTATTTACTTGCGTTAACAATTGTCAATTCTTATTCGTTGTCATTGAGATTCATTCAATTTGGATTAATATTTAGATATTGACATTACAACACCGAGTCAATACTTTTATTAAATATGCAGTGAGAAGGCCAGCAAAATCTATATGGTTCTACAAGGAAAATTCATATGGTTTAGTGATAAACATGCAAAATTAATGCATCAGAGAAAATTCGATACAGGATTAGGAAACATTTTAGAAGTCTAACAACCATCGAAAACAGATATTCTTTAGTGGAGGGAAGGTTCTTGAAGTTTAATAGGAAAGAATCTCAAATAATTAAAATGAACAAAAAATTAATGTACTTCATCAGTACTAATAGTATGAGCTTGATGATCCACAGTTCTTACTGTAATATTAATCATCGTACCAATGCCTTCAGATTCATGGCCCTGATCGGAAGCTTCACCTACTTGAGCCATCTCCTTTCAACGGCCTAATTACCTATAGCAGGACAGGTTATAGGAGTTATAAGTGTTCCCAAGTTTTGTCACGTATTGTATATGCAAATTAGGGTAACGGGGAAGGGCACAAAAAAGAAGAAAATGAAGGGTATCTCAGTAATAGCACCAGAACAACAATTTTCAATGAAGATGGAAGGCAAAAGAAGCAACAATTGACAAGAAAGTATATGAGCACGTTAACTGAAACAATATATTCCTTGATAACCGAGTTTCACGACACCTATCCCATCAAGCAGTGCGGCCGGGATTTGGGGGGGGGGGGGGGGGGGGGTTGTGCAAGATGCATAATAAATGTGAGATACGTAAAGGAGATTTTTTAGCTTTCATGCATATCGTAGATTTCAGAGAAAACCTGTGCATGATATGGATTGATGTAAAACATAAACTGTGCATGAGACGTATTGATTTTTAATAGCTAAAAACACATGATTTCATCAATCTGCTTGGAAAGGAACCATTACATTTACACTACTCTGAGAACATGCGTTTTCTAATAGTATACATTTAGAAAAAGGCATGAAAAGCAAGCAAACAAAATTTTACACTGTAAAATGTATACGAGAACCAGTTATACACAAGCATGCTTATCTTTATGGAAAGGAATAGTTAGTCTCTTTATAACAAAATGATATAGAGTTCATTCTACAAGTATTGGCTATTATACCATATGAAACTAGGATTACTGTAATAATTCCTTTAACTACTATACTTATATTTAAAAGAAAGCTTTAAGAATACCAAATACATACTTTTAAATAGTTCTATGCATATAATAAGACCAAGAACAAATAGATAGATTGAAACCAAAACCCAGTAACTCAAAAGGACTGAAACCCCAGACCCATAAGCTTTAAGTACCAGCTTTCCCTATGCTTTTCATCAACAAATCTTCTGAGAATCCACATTTATGATTCATGAAAACTATATATCCCACATGACTCTATCATCTAAATTGCTCAAAATGCGGTCATTTCCATATAGATATTTGGGTATTTTGATAAACGAATGTAGAGTCTTCTACGTACGTCTAAAACAAAGATTCAAGGGAACTATTCCACAAAAAACTATGTCATCCAAATCTTTCAATATGAGGACATTCCCATAGATAAACTAAATCAATGTAGAGTCTAACAAAGATAGAATCTCAAATAGGTCAAGTCAAGACATCAAAACTTCTATGAAAATTCATAAACAACCAAGAAAACTCAAATTCAAAAGCTTTTTCAAAAAACTGAATGAAGTACAGAGACTCCCACCCCCCAAATCCAAAAGTACACCAATCAAATTAGTGAAAAACACTGTAAAATGACTATGTGATTAACCTAAGAAAAAAATAATTAAAAAGAAAAGTGAGCTTCTTCATTGTTGTTCACACTCAACACTCTTTCTGGGCGTTACATTGTTATTTAAAAGTACAATCTGTGCATTTTCTCTCTTGGTAATCCAGCAAATACCTCAAGAATAAAGATAGATTCTCAAATAAGTCAAATAAATAAAGATAGACTCTCAAATAGCCCAAATCAAGACTTCCAAACACCTATGAAAATTCAGAAATATTCAAGAAAACTCAAATTCGGAAGTTTTACAAAAAAATTAAATGAAGTACATAGAATTCCCGCCCCAATCAAAAAGTTCATCAATGAAATCAGTGAAAAACACTACAAATGACTGCGAGATTAATTTGAGAAAGAAAAAAAAAGTAACGCCCAGGAAGAGTGTTGAGTGTGACAGCTATGAATTGCAATCTCACTATATTTATACAATCTATGCATTTTCTCTCTGTAAAATCCAACAAGTACCTCAAGAACAAAGATGGACTCTCAAATAGGTCATGACTTCAAAACATCTATAAAAATTCAGAAAGAATCAAGAAAACTCAAATTCAGAAGTTTTTTTTTTTTTTCAAAAAACCGAATGAAGTATAGTGAACCCCCACCTTCCAAATCCAAAAATTCATCAATCAATTAGTGAAAAATATCGTACCAATGACTACGTGATTAATCCGAGAAAGAAAAAAAAAATCCTTTTTTAACAAAAATATAACGCCAAGAAAAAATGACCACTAGGATTGACAACAAAATCTGCTCACCCAGCCCAATTTTCACGAGATGATATATATATTCAAGGCAGAGAGTGCTTCTTAAGAAGAGTTTTGGCTTACTTCCAACACAGAAGCAACCTTTGCTACAAACTCTTTGCTACTCTTATGATAGTTTTTGGTTCTTCTAAAATTGGTAGTGTTCTCTCGATATGTTAGTATTATTGAGTCTCCACCTGTTAGCTTGTTTGTCAAACCAAAAATGTGGCATCTCATGAATCTAGAGATTGACAAATCTTTGTCGACATTTGAAAAGAAGGAACAGAGGGAGGTCGTTTTTTGCTCTATGTGAAAAAGAAAGAAAGACCGAAAGAACGAACGAAAGAATGAATAACACTTTTCTGAGTGGGCGTTCGGATCTATGTTCAAAGGAAAGGGTCTATTAGCAAAGCGTCAAGCAAACATTATTGTGGAAATCAAGGGAGAGTGCCGTTTTATGTTGAGTATGAATAAACACTTTTCTTTTTCTTTTTTGTAATCTTGCAAGTTCGCCATATTTATAGAGTCTGTGCATTTTCTCTCTCCGTTATCCACCAAGTTTTTTGTCTTTACTTCACTGTTTTGTTGTTTAATTTTTTCACTCTAAAAATATCAAATAATAGTATACTCCATTAAATGCAGAATGCCACTTTTAATTGTATTTTCATATCTTTTCGATCCATCAGGGATTCTCTTCTTTTCATCTCTAACAATCTCTCTCTCAGGGGCAGACCCACGTTATGTCCAGGGTTGTCAGCCGACACCCCTCGTTCGGAAATTTTAGTATATATATGTTTAATATGCAAAAATACGTATATATATTAGACAAGTGATACCACTGAGCATAATCAGATCAGCATCCTGGCTCGCCGGTCTAGGGCCCTGCAAGTTGCACTGTAGTCGTGAGTTTGATTCCCAGTTGCAGATTTGATTTTAAATTAAATTTTTATTTAAGGGCATCACTAGTTTATCTACTAAAAATGACAGGTTGTGACTTGTGACAATAATTTGCTTTAAAACCTGGAACAGGCTTACTTAAATTCTAACTATGGAAATAAATTACCCATTCTCTTTTGCAATTCCTAGGAGGGCGTCTAATTGCTGCTATTTATTTAAAGTTCTTTTCTTATTTTTTTAATCTTTTATTAATTTCTAATTGAATCTTTTTTATGACATCCACCGTTTTTTCTTTGTGAATTTAGTTCCATGAATTTGTTTGAGTTTTATTAACTTAATATTTTAATTTGATGTCTGCAATCATGATAAAAGGTTTTCTGATTTTAAGGGACTTGGTGATCTCTCTAAAAAAAAAAAACTAGTAGAAACTCAGCTTCTAGTGTTCTGGCTTGTAAAATTTACTTTACTTTTGTCAATTTCTTCTACTATAGTTAAGAGAGCTTTCTCAGCCATAAGTTGATTAAAACTGATTTATTTAATCGAATGATGATGAACTTTTGAATGGTTATTTGATGTTTTATATAGAAAGCAAAGTATGTACTCGATTTCTTAGGATCAAACTATTTGAATACAACATTTCAAAATATATAAACTTGCTGAGGAGGGTTGTAGCAATTTATGTGAGTTATATGTGCGTGTGTGTGTGTATATATATACACACACACATGACATTATAGCGATTTGTTCAACTGTTCACTTCTTTACATGTCGACACGGCTTACAAAAGATCTTGTTTGCGCCACTGCTCTCTCTCTCTCTCTCTCTCTCTCTCTCTATATATATATATATATATATATATATATATATATATATATATATATATATATATAGACACAAACTATTAATTAATATTTTCGGAGTCCAAAATTAAAAGACCATAAATCTTTTTTCTAGGCATAAACAAGGTGAAATGACACCTCTTGATGATAGACTAGAAGACCATTTAGCTTTTTCTCATTTCGTTTTATTTTATTTTTAATAGCCCAAAAAGTCTTTAAATTTAATTAATTAACTTTTCACCTCCATTATAATTGTCTTCTTTGTTAGATATCTTATTATGCATTTATGTGGCACCTCTCTTAGACTGGGATTCTCCCTCCAATTCAAAATAAGTGTTCACTTAGCCTTTAGCACACTCATTAAGGAAATACTAATTTCAAGAATAAAGATATTTTGACTAAACTACCCTTAATTAAATACTACCTAATTAGTATATTTTCTTGATTACATGAAAACTCACTGAGCTAAATAGAGGTAAATTTGGAAGAAAACAATTAATTGCTTCTTGATTACGTAAATGGTTTTGGACAAAAATCAAAAGACTAAGGGTGTGTTTGGTATGGAGTGTTTTCCCAATTTTCTCATGTTCGTTTAGTAAACAATTTCTGAAAATATTTTCTCTAAGAAAATAAGTTCCTTAAAAATGAAGAAAATGACTTCCCTAATGAAAGTAGGGAAAACAAGTCACACAAGTGGCATTTCACCAACCACCCACCCCACTCCCCAACCATCCACCCCACCAAACCTGTTACACCCCGCATTTTCAGAGCATGAGCATGACACGTACATCACCGTAGTAATAGAGTATCGGAGACGTCCCACAATGTTTTGGAAGGTACAAGTCATGGGGAATATGTAACAATGAAGTAAAGGATGAATTACGATCTCGTAAGTCGTAATCGGGAAAGACTATTTTGAAACACAAGAACATGGCCATTATCAAGTATAATAAATGATAAATATCATGTATGGAGAGTTTCGGAAGATTTCGAGATCAAGCAAATTGAAGAAAATAAGTTTGACGAAATTTGAGAAATGTTGGGTAGATTTTTAGTCAACTTTGGAGGGGCATATCTCCTAGTATATTAGGAGTTTTAAGGTATTTCAAAAGCCTAAAATGAAGTTCGTCAAGTCTAGTTTATAATGCAACAAACCACTCGTTGATAGGATATCAAAGTAGAGAATTATGAACGTTACAAACTGAGCTGTCAACGCAGAAACAGGGCTGCTACAGTGCCGCTACAGTACTGCCGACCTTGGCTACTATAAAAGGGGTTAAAACCCCATTTTTCAGCATCAAAATGGTCCAGAAAATTCAGCTCACAAAAGGGGCTTTTATATCACATAGAATTGAGGATTTTGAGCAAATTTCAAGCTACGGAATACTAATCGAAATCCGGACAACTTGTGGTCGCGATTATCATTTCATTTTTGTGTTGGAGGAGCTTGGGAACAAGTAAATATTGAAGATCTTGTTACTTTAGTAATTACAAGGTATGAATCATTGAATCTCTCTCTTTATCAACTTTGATTAAGGAATATTTGCAAGAATAGAGGTTATAGTTTGTTGTGGTGATGTTGTTGATTTATGGATTGAGTTTAAGGAGAATTTTGGATGAAAATATATATAATTATCTTGTAGAATGTTGAGGGTATTGTTGTTGTTATTATTGGTATTAATTTTGGCTTCTTTACGGAAATAAAGTTATTAAATAGTCATATCACAAGTTGGTTAGTTGAGAAATTTAGAAAACATCGTGTGGGATGTTTTAGGAGATATATTGGCATGAATAATGGTATTGATGATGTTGGTATTGTTGTTGTTGATATTATGATTTCGAGCTAGGCATATAAACAGGGGAGATGCTGCCCGAATTTCGACAGAATCTAAAAGGATTTTAATTAAAGTCTTGAGACAAGCATGATGACGAGCCTAACAATGATATGAATGGTTGTATATGTAGATTACGAGACTACGAATAATCTTAAGTGAATTGCAAGACAGGAAGTAAGTTGGGAGTCAAGAAATTTTCTTCTAGGTATGTTAAGGCTAGTCCCCTTCTTTCTAAAGGCATGATCCTTTCGTTATAAACCTTGGTGTCGTACCATAATATCATTGGTTCCGCAAATGCTAGAAGACCACGAATTTCGTGATCCTTATGATGTTATTGAGCTTCTAAAGCATGATTCTTTTCCTACCAAACCATGTATGAATTCCATAAAAATTTTCATCTCCAAGAATGTTAGAGATTCATGACTTTTAAAGTTTTCATGATGCTAAAGATGAATTATTTTTTTATGATAACCATGATGATGATTATAAGAGATTTATTTATCCAAGATCCAAGGCATACGGATTTCATGTTATTATGAGATAAATTTTTATTCATAGAGATTTCCATGTACATGAGCTTTATATTTGTAACACCCCGTACCTTTAACGAAAGTTTTGACCACGATCCTAGACTTAGAAAATCAAATAAAGAATGTGGGAATTGAAATTTTCCTGTTCAGTTGTGATATGGTGGTTTACGCCCATGAACAGTGGTCATATTTCAATTTACGCCCATGAACAGTGATCGTAAACTGAAACCAAAAATTTCTGAACATTCTGGAATTTGACATTTTGAGGTCATATGGTTAAATACGGATCGTATTTCACTTTACGGCCCGTATTTCAAAACGTATTTGGGAAAACTTCCTTGATGAAAGTTGTAGATCTTTGAAATACCTTTCCAACGGTATCTTACGGGGGTCAAACGGACATCTAAGCAAAGAGTTATGACCATTTTACTGAAGAGACGCAGTGCAGTCCGTATTGCAAAATACGACCCGTAAATTCAATTTACGACCCGTAAACTCAATTTACGACCCGTAAACTGAAAATACGGACAGCACTGTTCATAACGTAAACTACAATTTCACAGGGCATTATATATTCATCCATATCAGTTCAAGTCATTATTTTTCATTCCCTCAAACCCTAGAACGACCTCCTACTCTCCTCCAACATCAAGAACACCAAGGTAAGTCCATTCTAACTATTCCAACTCAATTCTAACATATATCCTTGTAATCTAAACAAGAAATCATCATTCCTAATCTAGGGTTTTCAATAAAACCCATCTCAAGATTCAAGAATCAAGATTTAGGAAATCTTCTCCAAAATTCAAGTCTTTAATTCAAGTTTTGGAGCAATTAAGGTATGTAGAACTTCCATCCACATGTGGGAATCTCTACGTTCTTCCCCATGCTCCGTTTCTTGATATTCATGAAGTTAAAATCCTACGGCATTAAACCCAACATATTGGTAGCCCGTATTTATGTATTTATGTACATGAATTTTATATCTATATTCGTTGTTGTATTCCTAATCTTCCATTATGGTTATTAGGAACCCTAGCTTAATCCATGAATCATGAATTCTTCCTCATGTGTTCTCATTATATTCATATGAAACTTTATGATTTTATTTTGCAAGTTACAATCATGTTTTCAAGTCAATTACATATATATGATTATGAACTATTGTTATTACTCATGAATCAAGAATATGTTTACAAGCTATTTCATGAAACCATGTTTACAAGTTATTTCGTGAAATCATTATTACAAGACAAGTACAAGTTAATTCACGAAAATCATGGGATTCTTAGCCAACTATATTATGTTAATGTTTTTGGGAGTTGCACAAATTACCGAGAAGGCTCAGATAGCCTGAAACTACGTAGCCACCGTAGGACAAGGATCGCTCCGCCCAGATAAGACGATACCTTAATTTTACACTGAATGGATCCATCAGGCACATTACCACCTTATACTCTGGAAAGGTATGAGGGCTCTGCTGGTCCGGCGAGGTACCAGACTCCACGTACCCACGTGGTGATATAACATGTCGGTTTATGAAATGCTCTCCCTACTTATCATGTTTTTACTTATGTTATATATATACATATGTACTCATGCTCATGTTCATGTCCAGGTTTTCAGTTTCAGTTCTTATCATGTTATTCCATGTCCTATGTTATTTCTTTCGGTTGCTTTACATACCAGTACATTCAATGTGCTGACGCCCCCTTTTATTGCCTGGGGGCCTGCATTTCACGATGCAGGTACTGATATACAGGACGACACATCTGCTCGGTAGAACAACATTCGTATCAGCTTATTGGTGAGCCCCATCTCATTCGGGGTTTAGTCAAATATTTATTTTATGATTAGTTATGCAACTAAGGTATGTTGGGGGCCTTGTCCCAGTAAGTATGTATTCAGTCAGACTCATGATAGAGGTTTCATAGACTAGACAGGTCAGTTATGTCATGTCAGACATTTGGAGTCGTATAGCCTTTTGGCTCATTCATGTTATTTCCGCACTCATGTTTAAACAAGTATTTTATTAAGTATTATGACTTACTACATTTTATAAAGGTTCATCATGCATTCATGTTATATTCCGCTTATGTTATGTATCATGATGATTCAGCAAGCCATGTGGTTCGCTCGGTCACATGCAGTCAGGCACCGAGTGCCGTGTTACGTCCAGGCCATGGTTCGGGGCATGACAAAGCTTGGTATCAGAGACTAGGTTCAAGTGTCTTAGAGAGTCTATGAAACCGTGTCCAGTGGGGTCACTTTTATATGTGTGTGCGCGCCACACATAGAAATAGTTGACCACCAAGACATTTAAGTTTGTCTCACTTCTTTCAACTCTAGATCGTGCAATAGAGTTGTGTTCTCAGAAATCACTCGAACTCGTGTGTTGTTTCCCAATCTACCAAATACGCCTCATCTCAGTGTATGAGGAAGATGTGAAACTAATCATTATCGGTGTGTTGCTTTCAGATAGAGTTATCAGGAGTTATTCTGACTCATGCGCATTGCATTCTTTCAGAAAATGTCTACTAAGAGAAAGGCAACTTCAGGCCCAAGGGCTACCATTGATGGGACCCCAGAGACGAACTCTCAGACTCCGAGAGTTCTAATTTTTCAATTCTGCGACTGTAGGTCATCAGGACCTGCTTCAAGTACCACTAACGTCCTAGCTCAGACCAATGCGAGGAAGAGGGTTTTTCATAATCCTATTTGCTGCAAGTGTAATAAGAGACATCAAGGGGTGTGCCGCAATGGCACCCATAGATGTTTTGGGTGTGGCCGGCAGGGACACTATCTGAAAGACTGCCCACCAGTGAAATAGGATAACAAAAGATTTTCGCACCCCATTTGCAGTAGGTGTGGAAAAAGACATGCAGGAGTGTGTAGGATGGGTTCGGATGTGTGCTATAATTGTGGTCTCCGAGGCCACATGCAAAGAGAATGCCCTTCAGTCAAGTACAATAGTAAGACTAAGGGTGGTGGTGAAATTCGTTCCCCCAGACCATGCATAACCAATTCAACAACACCGTTCACAGCCCGTAGTACTCGGGCACTAGCAGACCAAGGCACTGATCAGGATGAAGTATTAGGATTAAGTGGGGATCAAGCACGTTATCATGATATGGTAGATCACCAGGATTCTGATGTGCCATCACATGTGTCATAGGTACGCCAATAATTTTCCCTCCTTGTCACATATGAGATATTATGCCCTAGATCTATTATGTCTTATGTGGTTATCGTGCAGTTGATAGTTCAGATTTAAGACCCCACGAGGTAGCATGTTACGAAGTTAACCGCAACAAGCATAAATTGTCCACGGTAGTTTTGAGCAGAGGAATAGCCTAAAAGCCAACCACTTGTAATACTAGAAAGTCTCGACTTTTCAAGGATATATATATTTTGCCATATGATATATGTACATGACTAGGAAGGGACTGATGTGATAAGAAAACCATGAGCAGATGAAATTTCCCTAAGTGTGATCCATGTCTATAGTTCAGAAAGATAGTATACAACCCCACAATAGAGTCAGATAAGGAGGAAAAGTTAGAAATAACCTTATGCTTCACTTTAGTACTCAGAGAAGAATTTGAGAACATGATGTTAGCAAGTGGTTAACAGAAGCATAGTAAGTAAGTTTGAATAGATACAGTGAATTAGAAATGTTCAACAAAGTTAGTAGAAGTACGATTTGAGTTACTTAGTCAAGTTAACACTCTTAAGTGGGTGCCAGTTCAGATACATCCGAATGTGTGTAAGAAACTAAGGGCTTAAGTTAAGTTCAGAGTAAAGTGATTAGTGGAAGAAGAAATCAGCTAAGCCGTAAGAGAGCAAGCTACATAAGAATAGCCTTTAAGAGTTGTCAAAAGGAGTTGTCCTAAGATTTACAATGTGAGCAGGGTTAAGTCATTAACATGGAGTATGCCAGTTATGAATACAGTAGCAATCCGTTCATGTAAGTAAATTTAGTTTTTCCCCATGAGAAATTGCTCAGATGTGAGTAAAAAAAAATCGTCAGTGTTGTAGAGTACAAAGGAATTACAAAAGATAAGGAATGTTAATTGCAATCCCATCAAAAGAGAATAATTTATAAGTATAAGATGTTAGCCTTGGTCTAAGGGGGAGATGTATAAATCGCCAGTAAGTCCAGCGAGATAATTGAAGACCCGAATGGTTAGTATGAGATATGAAGAACCTCAGTTCAGTTAAGTTGGCATAATGAGATAGTCTCCATAAGGAATATGCCTCATCTTAGAGGAAACCCGAAGTGAGTAGAATGATCGTCGAACGAATCGTGTCAAGTTCAATTACTATCGATTAGGCGATCACAGAAAAGCTATAAGATCATGCCCAGTTATGTGTCATAAGGGTAGTGCCATTGCACGAGACTCTAATCTTTAGGGTGCTAGTCATAGACTTAGAGCACAACAGTACTATGAGTATTTTAGGAAGTATCTCAGAAAAAAATCAAGTATGGGAAGTATAGCTCATGATTTAGACAGACAAGAGAACTAAGGTGAAAGAAGTTCACTGCTTATCCAAGCTAGGAATTCGACTTTCAGACTCCGAAGTGGGTGGAGTTATTGCCCAGAACATGGCATTCCGGTTTAGTCATTGAAGTTAGAGAGAAGAAGTTTGGTGATTCCTACTTGCTGCAGATGAAAGAGGGGATTCACGAATAGAAAGCCTTAGCTTTTGAGCAGGAGGGAGATAATGGTACCTTGAGGTACCGAGGTAGATTATGCGTTCCAAATGTAGATGGAATCAGAGAGCTAATTATGTCAGAAGCTCACCATTCTAGGTCTACCTCGTTCAGCTAGGAGGGATGATTTAAATTGGGTGATTGTGGACGGACTTACGAAGTCAGCGCACTTCTTGCCAGTTAAGACCACAAATTGAACAGAAGATTATGCCAAGTTATATGTTAATGAAATTGTTGGATCGTATGGGACCCTAGTGTCCATTATTTCAAATTATGGTGCTCAGTTCACAGCGAACTTCTGGAAATCCTTTCAGAAAGGATTGGGTACCAAGGCGAACCTTAGCATAGCTTTTCATCCTCAGACAAATGGTCAGACAAATACGCTATTCAGATCTCATGTTATAATATTCATGTCAGCTTAGTACTCAGATATCGTCCAGTACTCACGTATTCATGCCAGTTCAACATTCAGTTAATCCAGTATTTAGTCCGCTCAGTACTCAGTTAATCCAGTATTCAGTTAGCTCGGTATTCAGTCAGCCCAGTCTTCAGTCAGTTCAATAGACATTCAGTTTAGTATCTCAGCAGTTTAGTAATCTTGTATTCATTCAGTTCAGTAACCATGTGTCCTTGATTTCAATGGTAATTGGGATGACCATCTGCATCTTATTGAGTTTACTTACAAAAATAACTACCATGCTAGTATTGGGATGACACTGTTTGAAACCCTTTTTGAGCAAAGGTGTAGATCACCAATTGGTTGGTTCAAAGTTAGTGAAGCAGAGTTGTTAGGACCAGATTTGGTTTATCAGGCTATGGAGAAAGTCAAGTTAATACAGGAGCGTTTGAAAACGGCTCAGAGTCGCCAGAAGTCTTACATGGATGTGAGGCGAAGGGACTTAAAATTTTCAGTAGATGATTGGGTGCTCCTTAAAGTCTCACCCATGAAGGGTGTCATGAGATTTGGCAAGAAAGGAAAACTCAGCCCCAGATATATTGGACCTTACAGAATTCTACGAAAGGTCGGACTACTAGCTTATGAACTTGAGTTGCTACAAGATTTGGTTGTTGTACATCCCGTGTTTCATGTATCCATGTTGAAGAAGTGTGTAGGAGACCCGTCGTTGGTTGTTCCTACTGATACTATAACAGTTAAGGATAGTTTGACGTATGAGAAGATCCCAATAGCCATTCTTGACCGTCAGATTCGCAAGTTGAGGACTAAGGAAGTAGCCTCAGTGGAAGTCATGTGGAGGAGTCAGAAAGTTGAGAAAGCTACATGGGAAGCCGAGGAGGATATGAAATCCAAGTACCCGCACTTGTTTCAGCCCGCAGAAGAGATTTATGATGAAGCACCAAGATTTTGAGGTTGGTAGTGCCATATTACAGGGGAAACTCTGGCTAAATTTTTGTAGAATCCCGAATGTTAACATTTGAGGACGAATGTTCCAACAGAGGGGGAGAATGTTACACCTTGGAAATTTCCTCGTTAGCGTACCACGAATAGACCCACGAAGGGTATGACGTATACGATATTTTGACGAGTAAGAAGTAATATTTAATGATTCTAAATGAGATTTCAAAGACATTGGAGGTAGGAGACAAAAGTTGTTAAGGAAAGCAAGGTATATGTTGTATGTCGGGCAAGAATTACGAGTATCGAATTAATGATGGCTTAATGACATTTTGGAGAAAGGTTATAATGTCCCTTATGTATTCATGCCTCACGTTTCACGTTCAAGTTCATGTATTCGCTATTCATGTCTCATGTTTAGGCACTGACGTTTTCATGAAACTATGTCATGTCAGTTTCCATGCCCCATGTCATGTTATGTCTCATGTTTCACGCTCATGTCATGTATCCAGCGCTCATGCTTCATGTCTCATGCTTCAGTATTGTGAGGACCCACAGAACCTCGGAACTGTGAACCCCCTGGACCTCGGTCCCATGACTGACTGCTAGTGGCCTCGGCCCTGCTGACTGGTCATGACATAATCAGGAATTGTATGGGCAGCTGCCAACAGACAATTCGATATACGCTGCAGCGGCTGGTATCGAACCCGTGACCTCCCCCCTTTTGTTCTCCCAAAGGAGACGACTCTCACCAGTTGAGCTGCAGCTCAACTGGTAAGAGGCGTCTCCTTAGGGAGGACAAAAGTGACTGCAAGGTCGCGGGTTCAAAGCTCTGCAGAGTGTGCGAACTGGCTAAGCACCCTTTCACATACAATGACCCAGTAGTCCATGCGCAAATGCATGTCAGCAGAGGGGGCAACCCACAGGCGAGCCTGTGGATCCTCGACAAAAAGTCGCCATTTTGGTGAGGACCCACAGAACCTCGGAACTGTGAACCCCCTGGACCTCGATCCCATGACTGACTGCTAGTGGCCTCGGCCCTGCTGACTGGTCATGACATACTCAGGTATTGTATGGGCAGCTGCCAACAGACAATTCGATATACGCTGCAGCGGCTGGTATCGAACCCGTGACCTCCCCCCTTTTGTTCTCCCAAAGGAGACGACTCTCACCAGTTGAGCTGCAGCTCAACTGGTAAGAGGCGTCTCCTTAGGGAGGACAAAAGTGACTGCAAGGTCGCGGGTTCAAAGCTCTGCAGAGTGTGCGAACTGGCTAAGCACCCTTTCACATACAATGACCCAGTAGTCCATGCGCAAATGCATGTCAGCAGAGGGGGCAACCCACAGGCGAGCCTGTGGATCCTCGACAAAAAGTCGCCATTTTGGTGAGGACCCACAGAACCTCGGAACTGTGAACCCCCTGGACCTCGGTCCCATGACTGACTGCTAGTGGCCTCGGCCCTGCTGACTGGTCATGACATACTCAGGTATTGTATGGGCAGCTGCCAACAGACAATTCGATATACGCTGCAGCGGCTGGTATCGAACCCGTGACCTCCCCCCTTTTGTTCTCCCAAAGGAGACGACTCTCACCAGTTGAGCTGCAGCTCAACTGGTAAGAGGCGTCTCCTTAGGGAGGACAAAAGTGACTGCAAGGTCGCGGGTTCAAAGCTCTGCAGAGTGTGCGAACTGGCTAAGCACCCTTTCACATACAATGACCCAGTAGTCCATGCGCAAATGCATGTCAGCAGAGGGGGCAACCCACAGGCGAGCCTGTGGATCCTCGACAAAAAGTCGCCATTTTGGTGAGGACCCACAGAACCTCGGAACTGTGAACCCCCTGGACCTCGGTCCCATGACTGACTGCTAGTGGCCTCGGCCCTGCTGACTGGTCATGACATACTCAGGTATTGTATGGGCAGCTGCCAACAGACAATTCGATATACGCTGCAGCTCAACTGGTGAGAGTCGTCTCCTTTGGGAGAACAAAAGGGGGGAGGTCACGGGTTCGATACCAGCCGCTGCAGCGTATATCGAATTGTCTGTTGGCAGCTGCCCATACAATACCTGAGTATGTCATGACCAGTCAGCAGGGCCGAGGCCACTAGCAGTCAGTCATGGGACCGAGGTCCAGGGGGTTCACAGTTCCGAGGTTCTGTGGGTCCTCACAAGTATCCATGTTTCCATGTAATCACACATTCAGTTCTCATGATCCATGATCATGCTCCCACGTAACCATGTCAAGCTCTTATGTTTTATGTCATCTTTCATTCATGTTGATGTATTCAAGCCATATCCAGCCATATCCTTAACCATGACCCATCATTCGAGGACGAATGATCCCAAGGGGGAGATATTGTAACACCCTGTACCTTTAACGAAAGTTTTGACCATGATCCTAGACTTAGAAAATCAGATAAAGAATGTGGGAATTGAAATTTTCCTGTTCAGTTGTGATATGGTGGTTTACGCCCATGAACAGTGGTTGTATTTCAATTTACGCCCATGAACAGTGGTTGTATTTCAATTTACGCCCATGAACAGTGATCGTAAACTGAAACCAAGAATTTCTGAACTTTCTGGAATTTGACATTTTGAGGTCATATGGTTAAATACGGATCGTATTTAACCTTACGGCCTGTATTTCAAAACGTATTTGGAATTTGGGAAAACTTCCTTGATGAAAGTTGTAGATCTTTGAAATACCTTTCCAACGGTATCTTACGGGGGTCAAACGGACATCTAAGCAAAGAGTTATGACCATTTTACTGAAGAGACGCAGTGCAGTCCGTATTGCAAAATACGACCCGTAAATTCAATTTACGACCCGTAAACTCAATTTACGACCCGTAAACTGAAAATACGGACAGCACTGTTCATAACGTAAACTACAATTTCACAGGGCATTATATATTCATCCATATCAGTTCAAGTCATTATTTTTCATTCCCTCAAACCCTAGAACGACCTCCTACTCTCCTCCAACATCAAGAACACCAAGGTAAGTCCATTCTAACTATTCCAACTCAATTCTAACATATATCCTTGTAATCTAAACAAGAAATCATCATTCCTAATCTAGGGTTTTCAATAAAACCCATCTCAAGATTCAAGAATCAAGATTTAGGAAATCTTCTCCAAAATTCAAGTCTTTAATTCAAGTTTTGGAGCAATTAAGGTATGTAGAACTTCCATCCACATGTGGGAATCTCTACGTTCTTCCCCATGCTCCGTTTCTTGATATTCATGAAGTTAAAATCCTACGGCATTAAACCCAACATATTGGTAGCCCGTATTTATGTATTTATGTACATGAATTTTATATCTATATTCGTTGTTGTATTCCTAATCTTCCATTATGGTTATTAGGAACCCTAGCTTAATCCATGAATCATGAATTCTTCCTCATGTGTTCTCATTATATTCATATGAAACTTTATGATTTTATTTTGCAAGTTACAATCATGTTTTCAAGTCAATTACATATATATGATTATGAACTATTGTTATTACTCATGAATCAAGAATATGTTTACAAGCTATTTCATGAAACCATGTTTACAAGTTATTTCGTGAAATCATTATTACAAGACAAGTACAAGTTAATTCACGAAAATCATGGGATTCTTAGCCAACTATATTATGTTAATGTTTTTGGGAGTTGCACAAATTACCGAGAAGGCTCAGATAGCCTGAAACTACGTAGCCACCGTAGGACAAGGATCGCTCCGCCCAGATAAGACGATACCTTAATTTTACACTGAATGGATCCATCAGGCACATTACCACCTTATACTCTGGAAAGGTATGAGGGCTCTGCTGGTCCGGCGAGGTACCAGACTCCACGTACCCACGTGGTGATATAACATGTCGGTTTATGAAATGCTCTCCCTACTTATCATGTTTTTACTTATGTTATATATATACATATGTACTCATGCTCATGTTCATGTCCAGGTTTTCAGTTTCAGTTCTTATCATGTTATTCCATGTCCTATGTTATTTCTTTCGGTTGCTTTACATACCAGTACATTCAATGTGCTGACGCCCCCTTTTATTGCCTGGGGGCCTGCATTTCACGATGCAGGTACTGATATACAGGACGACACATCTGCTCGGTAGAACAACATTCGTATCAGCTTATTGGTGAGCCCCATCTCATTCGGGGTTTAGTCAAATATTTATTTTATGATTAGTTATGCAACTAAGGTATGTTGGGGGCCTTGTCCCAGTAAGTATGTATTCAGTCAGACTCATGATAGAGGTTTCATAGACTAGACAGGTCAGTTATGTCATGTCAGACATTTGGAGTCGTATAGCCTTTTGGCTCATTCATGTTATTTCCGCACTCATGTTTAAACAAGTATTTTATTAAGTATTATGACTTACTACATTTTATAAAGGTTCATCATGCATTCATGTTATATTCCGCTTATGTTATGTATCATGATGATTCAGCAAGCCATGTGGTTCGCTCGGTCACATGCAGTCAGGCACCGAGTGTCGTGTTACGTCCAGGCCATGGTTCGGGGCGTGATAATATTATTATGATGACTATGATGAGAACGATTTTATGTTCAAAGGTTCCAAGTTTATGATTTCAATGACGATATGAGAATATTGAGCTATCTTTTGACCTTTCTTAATTTTATTCATTGTTGTTAGTCTCACCTTATAATAATTGTTCCTTCAAGGTGAGACAAAGCGACGATGATTATTCCATAATATAATCGGAGGTTACCGACCTTACGTCACTCCGATATACTTATAGCTTTTATTTGGCTCTCATGCATGCTTTATATATATATATATATATATATATATATATATATATATATATGTATTTTCTCATACCGCGCCGCGCTATAGTCGGCCGAGCATGGTGTTATACCCCATTTTAACAGGGTTGAAATTAGAGTACAACATATTGGAGATTCCTATATTGCTTTGTTTTAAGGAGTCGCCACCTAATTTATTTTAAGGTGTATTAGGGCACCTAATTATTAACTAAGGTAAAGGTAACTAAACCTCCGTTAATAGTCTACTTAACCAGTGCGATTCTAGGTAAGGGTTCTAGATTATCCTAAAGGGAAGGGGTTAGGCATCCTTTAGAATCCGTTAACTACGGTTAACCGGCCAAACTTAGGTTACTTAATTCTAAGGTCTAAAATTTAAGAAAATAGCTTTGAGAAAAAGATAACTTATAACTAACAAAGTTTAAAACATGATTATATAAATGGTGCACTCTATATGGTGAAAATAAGTATTTAATGTTCAAAGCGGTAATCCTAAACGATAAAATCTACCCCTTTCTAATCCTACGTTATCGTGAACAACCCAAACAAAGATGAGATATAATATCAAAAAAAAAAAAGAAAAAAAACACACACACAAGTAAATCTAAGGAAGATGATGATGATTCCAAGTGCGGGTATATCTAGTCTCATCTTGAGACTCCACCTTGCGAGAGTCCCGACTTAAGACTCCATTTGCTCCCAAAGTGTACATGCAAAAGAAAGAGGAGATAAAGAATGAGTATTAAAAAAAAAACAAGAGTTCTAACAAGATGCTTGCTTGCTTAAACATTGTACTTTGGTTTATGTTTTACAAATAGTTTAAAATGACTAGTAAAGCCAAGCTTCAAAACAGTCCCTAACTCTTTAATTTGAAATCTAGGAATTTATTTCTTGCTCAAAGAACTTGTCGAGTCCCATTGTTTCAAAGATAACATACGCAGCTAAGAGCCACACGAAGGGCTTAACAAAGCAGCAACTAGTAATCAGGAAAGTCCACCAATCCTCTTTCTCAGACGCATAACCAATAAACCGAAGATACAGGCCAAGTAAGGGACAAGCAAGACATTAAGAGATAGCATATAATAACTTCTGGAAATCTGATTCCCCTTAAACATACAGAATTAGTTTTCACTCTTACAAATCCTACTTTTACTCCTCTGATGAAGAAAACAGTGGAGGGACGAGATCCTTTATAAATAAAGAATTTGTTCATATAGGCTTGAGCTAAAACATGCAGTTGAAGGAGGTTTAAACCAGGAAAACATACAGTCATGCTTAATTATAAAATAACTCATCGTATAAGGCTTCAATGGATTAAGCTAACTTAGGCAGGCTAGATGATTCAAATACTGAGCAAAACAGAAAGGGTTTCTCTCTTTCGACTGCGATCACAGTTTCGGCAAACAAATCAAAGTAAGGTATATCATCTTTATTAAAACAGATCAAGCTAAACATGATACAATTCTTCAACAAATGAAACAAAGAGATTTACACTGGTATAGCAACTAGTCGGCTAACCATATAAAACATCCAGCGATGAATAAGAACCAAGACATTCGAACATGCATAGCTAAATAAGATCAATCTATTTAAGAGTTAAATAATAGGGGCTTAGACCATGTTACACTAACTTAACATATCAAGCAGACTTAATCATCCTACATAAGAACATTATTGACCTGATTAGCATGTTTAATAACTAGGTGAATTCTTTCCCATAATCCTATTCCTTTTAACTAAATCGAACTGAACACGATTATGATCCGCACACAGAACCCGACTGTCCTAACACGTATACAGGTACTGAATACACAAATCCATAGAGGCAGTAAAATAAACCAACACAGGATAAACACACCTGAAATAAAATAAAAAGACGCGAAAGGGAAAGGAGAATCACCTGCTTCGAGTGCAGCGAAATGGGGTGTGGGGGGTTTCAGATTTACCTCGAAAGACTCCAAATCTGAGCTTGCGAGGCTCGGGTTCACAACAACAACAGAGTAAACGAAAAGCAGAAAAAAATTTGTTTTAGTATTTTTTGACTCGATATTCAGAAATAGAGCTGATGTAATAATATTGCTTAGGGGATTTTTTGCCACTAGAAAAAACCTTTTTTTTTTCGATTCAACTCGCCACTCTCTTATAGGTTTTTTTTTTTTTTTGCTTTGTGTTGAAAAATAGAGAGAGGGAGGAGCGGGAGAGAGAGAAGAGCGGGGGACAAAGGGAAGTGGAGATGGCAGAAGCCGGGGAACAGGGCCAAGTGGGGGGGGGGGGGGAAGAGGAGCGTAGGAGAGAGGAAGGGAAGAGAGGGAGAGAAAGAGATGAGAGAGAGAAAGGGGGTGTGCGGCTGAGAGGAGAAAAGGATGAAACCTTTAGGGGTTTCATTTTTGTTAAAATGAGAATTGGGCCGGGTTTTGGGTTAATGGACTGGGTCAATTTTCTTTTGGGCTGAATTGGCTGAAAATGTGGGCTGGGCGGATGAAAATAATGGGTTAACTGGTTTGGGCTGGCTGTTTTAAAATATTGGGTTGGATGGAAGAAATTTGTTTGGCTTATAAATTTAAATAAGAGACCCATTTTAAATTAATCATATACTGAGTGTGCTAAAATATCCCCTAATATAAAGTATATATTTAGATGAAAATAAAATGACACCGTAATAGCCGTGCGATAATATATTTGAAATTCAACAGTAAATAAATGTTATTATTAAATTATACGAAGATAAATGCGATGCGTGTGCATAAGCTGGTAAAAATGCTGAAATGATAACAATGCGAATTATAATAATACCGGTAACCAAAATAATAATAATAATAATAATAATAATAATAATAATAATAATAATAACTACTAATAACTATAATAGAATAATGAAACGCCGGTATTGATAAAAACTAATAATTATAGTAATAATTTTTATTTTTATTTTTAAGTTGCCAAAAATACTAGAGGCGTAAATAGATATTTCGGAGGAAAGGTGGGACAAATTTGGGTGTCAACAACTTGTCCCTCTTTGACCGGTAATGATGAAAGAGTTTTCGGACAAAGACGTTGACTTAGTAGCCTATTTTGTTCCGGCTAAAGGATTTTGGAGGCTAAGGGTAAAGAAAATTGGAAAGAATTACGGCCGAACTCCGGTCTCCGAGTTGCCTATATATCTCGGCCTGCATGAGAATCAGGCCGTGTGTAGTTCTGGGATGACTACGATGGTGCGGATCTTTACAAAATATTGTCCCAGTGTCGAATTACGATGACACTGGGTATTACTCGAGAATTTTGAAAATTGAATGTGCTGGAATGCGAGCGGGATATTTGGAATTGGAGTCGAGTGTTCGAGGTAGATCTTTGACCCTTGTCGGGAGGTCTGCTTATCCTTCCCAACGTATTCGCCCCAGTTCGCTGCCGAAGAAATAGTTTCACGTTGCGCAAAAGCTCCTGTGAAACTTAAACTAGATAAAATAGTCAGTAAAAAAATATAAATATCATAAATAAAGCAATGTAAAATAAACCCATAAAAGCTGCAATGATTTAAATAAATGATGGCCTTAGCGGAGGCTAATGCAAATGAGGCTCTAGGCCGATGATTCATGAGAATGATGCCTTTCGGCGATGATTAATGAGGCTTTAAACCGGATGGGCTATTTAAGCCGAATGATTTATGATAAATGAGGCTTTCTGAGCCGGCATGATGCGTTTGAAGGGCATTAGAAAATAATAAAGCAATGCATGTGCGGCGCGTTTGCGAGCAATGATGCAGTGCCTTTGCAGGGCATTTGAAAGTAATAGTGCAGTGCATGTGCGGTACGTTTGCGAGCCATGATGCAGTGCCGTTGCAGGGCATTTGAAAGTAATAGTGCAACGCATGTGCGGTGCGTTTGCGAGCAATGATGCAGTGCGTTTGCAGGACCTTTGCAAGTAATAATGCAATGCATGTGCAGTGCGTTTGCAGGGCATTTAAAAGTAATAATTGTAGCACCTCGTAGCTTCGGGCTAAGATTTGTATCATAAGATGGGGGTATAATAAACCCAATTTGAGTAGTGTATAAATGATGTTTGAAACCCAATCAATACATGAGAAGAGTCTTTGGGCAAAGCAAAGTTGAAAACCACTCTACGGGGCATGTTTGCAAGTGAGTTTATAGAAGGTCTTACTTCCAACGACCATCATCCCATTATTAATTTGGAATTTGGGAAAACTTCCTTGATGAAAGTTGTATCCCTTTGAAATAGCTTTCCAACGGTATATTATGGGGGTCAAACGGACATCTGTGCAAAGAGTTATGCCTATTTTACTGAAGACTGTTCGCTGGAAATTCTGCCAGCGTAACGTGACGTTACGGACCGTAACACGTGTTACGGGCCGTAACAGTGGACTGTAACGCATCGAAAATTTCCAGAACCTCACTGGAAATTTTCACCAAGTTACGGTACCAAGTTACGGTCCGTCCCTTGTGTTACGGGACCGTAACAGTGACCGTATTTTGGTCCGTATGTACATTTCGGGTCACCTGACTTCGGGAGGCCATAACCCTATCGTAAGTTGAGAATTTGGGAAAACTCAAAGAATGAAAGCTGTAGATAATTGAAATACCTTTCCAACTATAGGTTATGGGTTCACAAGCGACGTCAGGATAGGGAGATATGGACGTTTTAAGACAGATAGGTCCCAACCCGTTTTCAAGTTGGGTCAACCCGTTTTCAACTTAGTATTTAAGGGAAATGAAAACCCTAGCAGCCTCCATTTCCCTCAAATTTCAGATTTTTAGAGAGAGGAAGTGAGAGAGAGGAGAGATAGAGAGAGAAAGTAGAAAATCAACCAAGTTTAAGGCCCCAAATCCCCAAGCTCATGAAGGATAAAGCGTAGTACAAGTTGTTGCCGTCATTTTAAGCTAAAAATCGGACTTGGGGGTGTTGATTTCGTGGTGACTACCCAAAAAGGTAATGTTTCTACTCCCTAATCATTTATAGTTGTGAATTGATGAATTCTTGGGAGAATAATAATTGGGTTTGTTGAAGATGATTATATGAATTATGCTAGAATTGTTGGATTGTTGACTTGGGATTGTTGTATTCATATGGTTGGTGAAAAATGATGTTAATTACATCTAATGGGGATTGTAGAATTAGCTAGAAGTAAAAGGATGGGGATTTGGTGAAGAAAACACCATTAATGAGGATTATAAAGCTTCATGCCTACTAAGTGTTTGATAAAATGCTTAGATGAACAAAACATGGATATGGTTGCTAATATAGAATCCCTATGACTTGTATTGCTATAGATTGAAGTTGAAGGGATTGAAAGACATCGTGATACGCTCAAAAGCGGGAGGTTGAGGTATGTAGAACTTCCATCCACATGTGGGAACCTCTACGTTCTTCCCCATGATCCGTTTCGTAAAAATCTATGAAGTTTAAATCCTAGGGCATTAAATCCAACATATTGGTAGTCCGTAATTATGTATGTATGTACACGAATTTCGTATCAATGTTCGTTATTGTATTCCTAATCTTCCATTATTGATATTAGGAATCCCAGCTTAATCCATGAATCATGAATTCCTCCTCATGTGTTCTCATTATGTTCATATGAAACTTTATGATTTTATCTAGCAAGTTACAAGCATGTTTTCAAGTCAATTATATATATATGATTTCGAAATATTCTTATTACTCATGAATCAAGAACATGTTTGCAAGATTATGAAAAGTTATCTTATGAAACTATTTTACAAAATTATTGCATGAAACCATGTTTACAAGTTATTTCGTGAAATCATGATTACAAGACAAGTACAAGTTAATTCACGAAACCATGTTACAAGTTATTTCGTGGAATCATGATTACAAGTTAATTCACGAAAATCATGGGCTTCTTAGCCAATTATATTATGTTCATGTTTTTGGGAGTTGCACGAATTACCGAGAAGGCTCAGATAGCCTGAAACTATGTAGCCACCATAGGACAAGGATCGCTCCGCCCAGTTAGGACGATACCTTAATTTCACACTGAATGGTTCCATCAGGTACGTTATTACCTTATACCCTGGCAAGGTATAGGGGCTCTGCTGGTCCGGCGAGGTACCAGACTCCACGTATCCACGTGGTGATATCATGTGTCGGTTTATGAAATGCTCTCCCTACTTATCATGTTTTACTCATGTTATATATGTATATGTACTCATGCTCATGCTCATGTTCATGTCCAAGTTTTCAGTTTCAGTTCTTATCATGTTATTCCATGTCCCATGTTGCTTCTTTCGGTTGTTTTACATACCAGTACATTCAATGTGCTGACGTCCCCTTTTTATTGCCCGGGGGCCTGTATTTCACGATGCAGGTACGGATTTACAGGACGACGCTTCTGACCATTAGGATTTGCTCGTACCAGCTTATTGGTGAGCCCCATCTCATTCAAGGTTTAAGCATTGTATTTCTCTATTTAGTTTTGCATCTAAAGGTATGCTGGGGGCCTTGTCCCAGTAAATATGTTTTTCAGTCAGACTCATGATAGAGGTTTCATAGACTAGACAGGTCAGTTATGTTATGTCAGACATTTGGAGTCGTATAGCCATTTTGGCTCACTCATGTTTAAACAAGTATTGTATTAAGTATTATGACTTACTATGTTTTATAAAGGCTCATCATGCGTTCACGTTATATTCTGCTTATGTCATGCATCATGTTGATTCAGCAAGTCATGTGGTTCGCTCGGTCACATGTAGTCAGGCACCGAGTGTCGTGTTACGTCCAGGCCATGGTTCGGGGCGTGACAATAATGCAATACATGTATAGTGCGTTTAAAAGCATTTAAGCAGGGCATTTGAAAGCAACAGTGTATGTGTGAGATTCGTACAAAATATTTGAGATAAAAGTTGTGCAGATGCGAGATTAGTGCAAAATATTTGAGATAAAAGTTGTGCAAGTGCGAGATTAGTGCAAAATAGTTGAGATAAAAGTTGTGCAAGTGCGAGCGAGCCTAATATGTTCAATTAAAGGCGAGCAAGACTAAAGATGTTCAATTAAAGGCGAACAAGCCTAAAATATTCAATTAAAGGCGAACAAGCCTAAAACGTCCTATTAAAGGCGGACGACCTAAATGCGGTGCTTTTGCGAACAATGATGCTGTGCCTTTGCAGGGCATTTGAAAGTAATGATGTAATGCAGGTGCGGTTGCTTTTGCAGTGCGGGGCATTTGAAAACAGTAGTGCAGTGCGGGGCATTTAAACCAATAGTGCATGCGCAGTGTATTTGAAAGCATTTATGCAAGGCATTTGAAAGCAATAGGAAATGTTTGTACATCGACACGTTTGAAAAATCATTTGCAAGACTCAAGCGTTAATTTGTTGCGAATCTCGCAAATTATTGATACTCGAGAGGCATAATTGATATAAGGAAGATCAAACCGTTCGACGTGCAATCCTTGCAAGGCTGCGAACATTATATATTTTCGCTTCCGCAACTTGGAAACGTATATGGTGATTAACAATTTCAGCCGAACTTGGAACTGTGACATATTGTGAAACAAAACGAGCGTCCTTTCTCCAAAGTCTTCCTTTTGCCTGATGACTCTGTTGGCCATATACTCTTTCATGTTTCTCGATATCGCCCTTAAAATTTTGTCCCAGTTTCTGGCATAGGAGGACATTGAGTTTTACGATGATGCCCTTAAAATTTGTCCCAGTTTCTGTAGTCTTAACATGACTGGCTAAAATGGTTAAACATGATGCAAACTCCTTTTAGACAATGAGAAGATGCCTTCAGACAATGAAGATGTTGTCTTTAGCTATGATGATACGCAAAGTAAATTCCTTAGGCCATAAAATGTTATCTTTAGGCTATGAAAATGATGCCTTTAGACTATGATGCCTTTGAATGACGATGCATAAAAGTAAAGTCCTTTGGCCATGAAAAGGGTGTCTTGGACGCCCTCAGAGAGCGTATCTGTTTTGAGGAGGCAGTGCTCAGCCTTAATGTAGAAACATCGAAAGGGCGGTGCTCAGCCCATGCAACACACAGAAGGCAATGCTAAGCCTTATGCAGAAACATCAAGAGGGCGGTGTTCAACCCATTCATATAGAAGGCGGTGCTCAGCCTTCGCAGAAACGTCAGGAGGGCGGTGCTCAACCCATGCGACAGATAGAAGGCGGTGCTCAGCCTTATGCAGAAACACCAAGAGGGCGGTGCTCAGCCCGTGCAACAGATAGAAGGCGGTGCTCAGCCTTATGCAGAACATCAAGAGGGCGGTGCTCAGCCCATGCAACAAATAGAAGGCGGTGCTCAGCCTTTTGCAGAAATTCCAAAGGGGCGGTGCACAGCCCATGCAACATATAAAAGGCGGTGCTCAGCCTTATGCAGAAATTTCAAGAGGGCAGTGCTCAGTCCATGCAACAGATAGAAGGCGGTGCTCAGCCTTATGCAGAAACATCAAGAGGGCGGTGCTTAGCCTTATGCAGAAACATCAAGAGGGCGGTGCTCAGCCTTATGCATAAACATCAAGAGGGCGGTGCTCAGCCTTATGCATAAACATCAAGAGGGCGGTGCTCAGCCCGTGCAACAGATAGAAGGCGGTGCTCAGCCTTATGCAGAACATCAAGAGGGCGGTGCTCAGCCCATGCAACATATAAAGGCAGTGCTCAACCTTTGCAGAAATTCCAAAGGGGCGGTGTACAGCCCATGCAACATATAAAAGGCGGTGCTCAGCCTAAAATATCCTATTGAAGGCAGACTAGCCTAAAATGTCTTATTAAAGGCGGACTAGCCTAAAGTGTCCTATTAAAGGCGGACTAGCCTAAAGTGTCCTATTTAAGGCGGACGAGCCTAAAATGTCCTATTAAAGGCGGACGAGCCTAAAGTGTCCTATTTAAGGCGGACGATCCTAAAATGTCCTATTAAAGGCGGACTAGCCTAAAGTGTCCTATTTAAGGCGGACGAGCCTAAAATGTCCTATTTAAGGCGGACGAGCCTAAAATGTCCTATTAAAGGCGGACTAGCCTAAAGTGTCCAATTAAAGGCGGACAAGCCTATAATGTCCTATTAAAGGCGGACTAGCCTAAATGTGGTGCTTGATTTATGTTTACTAAAATTGGTGCGGAGCGAAGAGCTTGATTCGATGATTGATTTGTAGTAGCGAGCATTCATATGCGGTGAGACGAGCTTGACGCAGTGCGTAACTTGCAGCAACAAATACTCATGATGCAGTGCCAATGATGTGGGGATCTTCTACCCTGCCAAAATTTACATCTAAAAAGTTCCTGCACTCAAAGAAATTTGTGAGTTTCAAATTTAATCAGTATTAAGTTGGCTTTGCCCTTTGCTTTATCTGAATCTTGCAATTGCCGACTTGATACTGTGTGATATCCTTCAAGAATAGCTAAAATATGCCCCTGCGTTACTCAAAGAAAACTTGTTAGTGTAAAATAAAATGGTTGTCTTGCATTGAACACTGAAGCTTGGCATTGAATCTGCATTTCTCGTGGTGATGGCATTGCGACAAATATGGTGACGCTAATATATTGCTCAGGATTTCGATTCATGCTTTTGTCGAATAATGATAGGCCATTTGCAAAGCTGCCCCAGTGTTGCTTTGTGGGAAAAATGGAATTTTCACTATATTAAGACCGTATCCAAGAATGGACTGCCTACTTATCCCAAAGGAATCAGGTCAAAAGTAATACAAAGCTTTAGCATAAATTACAAGAAGGAAAGCTGATCATGAGGCAAGTGGGTGGAGAATGCTAGTGACTGTAGATCCTTTCAATCATTTTACTTAGTTTCACACTTCCTTTTCAAATGTCTCGGTGCCAATTTTGATGGATCTCCGGTATCAATAATTGCATTTTCAACTGGAGGGCCATCATTGTCGCACAATTTATTTTGTTGCACGCTTATCTTATCCTTTTCGATCATGTTCTGGATCTTATGCTTAAGTGCTGGGCAATTTTCTGTGTCATGACCTGGAATATTTGAGTGGTAATCACAACTCTTGGACCAATCAAAATCTGACGGTAGGCTTTTAGGGATCCATCCTTTCTTTGGCTTCAGGAGTCCTTTGGCTTTCATTCTCTTAAATATGCTGGTTAATGATTCTTCAAGAGGAGTAAAAGTGCGGAATTTTAGGTGTTCAGATTGTCGTAAGCTAGACTGTGCTTGATCGGGTTGATATTGGAAGCCTCGTTGGTGAAGAGATATATGATCACGCGAAACTTGATAGTTCTGTCGTGATTGTGGCTGATATGTAGACCTGGCAGCTGAGTCGGTTTCTCTCTTTTTGCCTTGCAAGTTGTTGAATGTCTCAGCTTGAAAAGTTGCTTGTACTGATGAAGTGTCAACATTTCTTCGTGCTCGAACGCCCGCTTCTACTTGCTTTCCAACTTGAATTAGATCAGAAAAATCACGAAACCGCGCACATAACAACTTTTCATAATATATGCCCTTTTGCGTTTGGATGAAAGTTGAAATCAACTCATTCCCGGGCAATGGAGGACGTATTTTTGAAGCTTCCAATCTCCATCGGATGGCATATTCCTGAAAAGACTTATGTGGCATTCTTTCTATCTCACGCATATCATAAAGATTTGGACTAACTCCGATGTTAAACTTGAATTGTTCTACAAAGTCGCGGGCCATGTCCTCCCATGTGTACCATTTGCGAAAGTCTTGTTCTGTATACCAATCTAATGCTAACCCTGATAGGCTCTGAATGAACAATTTCATTCGTATGGATTCATCTTGTCCAGCTCCCATTAATCTGCTACAATAGTCCTTCAAGTGCGTAACAGGATTTCCGCTGCCATTGAAGGTGTTGAATTTTGGCACTTTGAATCCTGGCGGCAACTCAACGTTTGGAAGCATGCACAAGCTTTCATATCTTAAACTTTGGACATTTCTTGCCCGCATCTCTTCTTCGACAATTCTCCTTAAATTGTGAAGCTCTCTATCCGAGTCATCCCAATTGATTGCATTCGTTTCATTTCTCAATCTCTTGTATGGGCATACCGCTAGCTGATTTTGCTGGTTTTCTGTGAAGGGTGCTGCAAGTGCAGGCTTTTGGACATTAGGCATCAGCGTGACTCGCAAAGCTTCTGGTTTAATAGAGTATCTTGGCGGTATATATGTAAAAGCTGGGTGAGGAGAAATAGTGAAGGAAATGTTTTGGGTTGAGCTAGAAGCTGAACTTGTGTTAGGAAGAAGGCTGAAAGTATTTCCTAAATTGACCAACACGCTTCTTTGTACTACATTCTTCTCGCTATCCTCATTTTGCGCTTGCACCAATCCCACACCGATGTTGAATGATTCAAATATTTTTGCCATTGTAGATTCGCAGCCAACGCAGTGTTCAACGCTAGGCGACCTCTAAAGAATTAAAACTAAACAAGTAGAAAATAAATTCAAGTAATTCTCTTAGCTTCAAGTAATCATAATAAATTCAAAAGCGAGCATATTACAAATAAATTCAAATAAATCACTTAGCAAGTAAGCAAGCCAACGACTTACAAAGTTTTAACACCAGCATTAATAACACGTCCTAATATGCAGGGACCTTTTTATGCCAGAGCCTAACGCCACAAATTCGAGATTATGATAGAGGGATCCAAGCCATTTAATTGAGACACTCGAGTTTGGAAATAAAAGACCAAGTTTCATTGAAATAACAAAAGCGAGTACATTGATGAGACAATAAACCAAAATACATAAAGGTGACATAATGTAAAGACAAATCCCAAGACTTGGCTTTGTTGTGACTTGAAACGATCTTATTCTTCATATTTTCTTTCAGAGAGAAGATGTTATTGCTATACCGTCATGGGAAGATTGGTGGGAGTTTGAGCTGACAAAAGATTATTCCAATCCACATATTGCGTTGCTCCCTTTGCACCCTGACCTCCGTGCCAAGTTTAATGAAACTGCTGCTTGGGAATATGCAAAAAGCATGGCAGGCAAACCTTATGGTTACCACAACTTAATATTTAGCTGGATCGACACAATTGATGGAAATTACCCCTCACCATTGGATGCTCATCTGGTAATGCATATTATTTCATATTAGTCTTGCCAATTTTGTGTTTACAACATTATTTTGAAGTTGCTTTCTTTCATATGGTCCTTTAATTCCTGATTCCTTTGGTTTGCGACTGTAGTCAGCTGTTCTTTGCTGAATTATCTTCTCAAAAATAAATAAAATAATTACCAGGAGCGCGTAACATAGAGCTTAACGTATATAGTTACTCAGCTAGTGAAATAATATTGTTGGCACATGAAGTGAATTTGGGTAAATTACACACAGGTCATTCAGCTTCAGGTTTCATGTATCGAAAATTTTCTAGATTCCCATAAGGGTATATCCATTTGAATTTTAACTTGATGTTATCATCAATTTCTTCTCACGGAGCTTCATTTGACTAGTATAACATTCTATTATAAGTATAATATCTGTACGTTTCTTTTAAAATCAAAGTAGCAGCTGATGATCAACATACAACAGCAAGCAACAACAAGCAGTAGCAATAAACAATCAAGATTCAGCTGCTGGATAGCAGCAAAAAAATGAAATAACAAAAAGCAACTATAGGTAGCCATAAGCAGCAGCTGTTTGGCAAAGAAAATCTAGCAGATGCATATCAATGTAGTACTAGCATCTCAGTCCATATGTTGAAGCAGCAGACAACCCAATAGCAGTACTAGTTTAACTAAAAATTATGCAGTAAAGTAAGCCTAAGGCACAGCAACCCTTGCACGAAGATGTAGCAGCAAAACAACATCAATAAATAGCAAGTCGGAAAAAACGCCAAAGTGCGACGGTAAAGCTCCTGGGAACTCAAGTTGTCCTTGGAGCAAACAGCCTATGATGCAACATCATCTAGAAGTGTAGCACCTCAAAGGCAGTGGCAACTTTGCCCGAATTATAGTAGACTCATGCCAATACATCAACAAATAGCAGTGGCAATCGTTGTTAGTTTTAAGTGCAGCGACCACTGGATCAAAATACAACAATAGCAAACCAATCATAGCACCAGCCTTAACTCCCGAATGCAGCCAACAGGTAGCCCTAAAAAGGACATCATAAGATAGCAAACAACCCTCAAAAGACAGTAACAACTTAAGCCAAAATGAGCGGCTCAGCAGCAATAAAACAGCTCAAACGACAACAGCCCCATATAGCAGTTAGGAGTACCAAAGTATAGCATTTTGAGCCTCAAAACTGAGGTGCAATAGCCAGCAAACTGCTACAACCAAAGTAGTGTTCGTTACTTTCAGTAAAATATTTGCTGCTTTCAAATAAGGTCAAGTGTAGAAATCTTAGTTCTTTTAAAATGACGCCTCAAGTTAAATAACTCTTCACCGGCCCAAGCGTAGTATCGTGTTCAAATCAATTTAAGTGTTTCTAGTGTCACAAATGTAACGACCTGCAGAATATAGAAAAAACAGATAACAATGATCATTTTCCTCAACATGTGGCATCTGTTCTCTTCAACTATTCCACAGGATGTAATGACTGCTTTGCAGTATAAAAACAGTCTAAAAATAGGGTAAAACATTCTCAAGACAGCAGCAAAATGCAGCACTTAAGTTCAGTAAAGGTAGCAGCAATGCAATATCAAACTGATGACAATTAGAGAATACCAAAAGCATATCCTTAAGGAGAACAACAACTTCATCTCAAACAGCCTTAGAGATACATAACCATTTTCTCCCAGTGAAACAATTGTCCAAGTGCAACAATGTGTCCTCAACCAAAGTGCTGCATCACTAAACCAATTATCAGATGCAACCAGCGTTGGTACTAAGTGCATTAGATCAACAGCTCAATAGATAGCAAACCAACCCATAAGCCGTAACAACAGGCTGCATTTAAAGGGCCCAAGAGTGTAGTAAATAGATCCACTAACAGCAGGTAACAACCAACAGCAGCAGTAACACATGCCTAACAACAGCTTAGAAAATTTTAAAAACCCGGCAGAAAACTATTTTGACCAAGACGTAACAGCAGATGGCTATTAATGTAGCAGTGAACAGTCAAATGGCAGCAACAATTCAGCCAAACAAGAAGCAAACAACTAGAGTTTGAGAGCAGTGGTAGTGTGTCTTTGATGGCAGGAATAAGTAACCACAACAAGCCAGAAACATAGCAGCTAAGCGGTGCAATAAATGGTAGCAGTTTAGCCTTCTAAAAGACATCAATATGAGAGGTTTCGAAGACAGTACAACATTGTCCAAATAAAGCAACCCAGATGGCAAATATAACAATAGGCAGTAATGACAATATTTCTATGTCAAAGGTGCCCTAGAATACAGATTCAAACACAATAGGCCAAACCCTCAAAGGCATTAGCTATTCACAGCAATGTCTTGCTTCAAAAAGGTAATAATTTGTAGCAAAGTGCAGCCACAATTTATTTTCTTCTCAAGTGTAGCCGTTGTTTCTTATAAATACAATGACGTATTATAGTAATCAGTAACAACAACAGGCAGCCACCACAAACAGCAACAACAGCCTCTAAGAACAAACTTAATAACAGCCTTGAAAAGACAAATATCAACTGCCCCAAAGGACAAGCATAACAGCATCACAATGTAGTGAGCAGGATAGCACATCAAGGTGTAACAATGCTAAGCCAGATATAGCATCAGCTTTCAAAGTGTGGTCAACTATGTCTGCAAAGGTTTAAGGAATAAGGAAACTTAGGGGGGGTACTACCCTTGACTTCCAATGCCGTACAAGATCCAAAGGTTTCTAAAACCTTGGCATGATAGGCTATTGAAAGGGGCTAAACTAATCTCATGACTTTCCCTAGCTTTCATCCGTCATAAGCAACAAATGTCATTCCAAATTTCAATCCAACCCAAAACAGCAGCCACATCCTTGCAGATGGCCTTATTTCACAGGTTTTCCCTGAATGAAGCCATAACAAACAATAGTAATACACGGGCTAGAACCCAACTAATGTTTGACAAAAACTGTTGCAACTAATCTAAGTGAAGCAGTACTTAAATGCAAGGTTTACTGGTGTAATATGCATCTATAATTATTCAGAAAATGATCACAAAAGGCTAATTGTACAAGATATTAACAACTGCAGAATCTCCAGAGGATATATTTAGCATGTTTTTATTAATCCTTGATCAACCTATGCTTACTCTCAAGCTACATTTGGCCTTTTTTCCAAATTAGTTGCAATGGTTAATTCATTAGCATGTAATGAATCATGATAGAAATAAGTATAAAGGACTAGCAAGTTTATCTCAAATGCAGGGGGCAAGCAACAACAAAATTATCCAAATTTATCTTCTTTGCAAGGTCTCATCCAGTGTATCTTCCAAAGTTTCAGCAACCACTCAGGAAGCATTTGGGATTTGAAAACCCCCAAGTCATACAAAGAAGACAAGGGTGAAGGAGAGTATCCCAAACAAGGAAGGTTTTTAACAAGATAAGAATAACTGAGATACCTTCTCTATTGATTAGTAGATTTGGTTAAAGTCTTGAAAATTGTTTAAGCTAATTAAAAGAGTTCAAAATTCTGATTCTGTTAGCACAGTCCACATCATAACCAGAAACTTCCCAGGGTCATATAAACCAAACAAAGTGAGAATCAATTCTTAAAGTAAGAAATCTAGATACTTATTCCTTATCAAAGTAAACTTGTTAAGCTATATACAACATCACATAGGTTTGTTTAACTGGTCAACTTCAATTCTAAAATGAATCCACGAATTTGACACAACTGGACTTAAAACAAGATCTATAGCAGCAAACTCACACACCAGGCACAAACATATTGACAGTAAGTAGGATGCATACCTATTATGAACTACTCCAGTTTTTAAAAATTTAAATGAGTCAATCATAGATTCTCAAGTAAATAAAGAGTTGGGTCAAAGTTGAACATGTCAAAAGGGAAGAACAAAGTGTAAAGCAGGTGGCATGCCTTTACTTCTACCCTTCCTTAAACATGTTTGAAGATAGAGCTGAAATACAAGCCACATTCATCAAAGAAGGGGTCAGACTTCAACTTAAGCTAACAGTCAACGAGTCTTGAAGGAAACTAATGCCTCAAACAAAGGTAACCTTGAAAATCATACTGAACAATAATTCTTTACTCAAACAGAACAGTAGGCAAAATTGCAGATTCATATTCCCATTTTATTCAAACCAGCGTGTAAATTCCCCCCATTTCCTTTCAACAACTCATAAACAATTAAGCAAAGAGAGAAGAAAAAAAAATGAATGACTCTCACTACAGGTTGTTTGGCCAACACAAACAGTTTCAAATACAAGACCGAGTTAACATAATACAGTTTCAAATCAACATATATCCCAATCCATGAAGAAGGGATTAATAAGAGAAATTTTCTGGTCAAAATTGGATTAGATGTCTATGTATCAAGGCTGCTAGGTGCTCAAGTATGTTTCAAAAGACATCTCTAGATTGTAAAACAACATCTAATCTCCTTAAGACAATACAAACCAGCCCAAGAACTGAAACTGATGTATGTTAATAGCTCCAAATAGCACATCAATTTTCTCTTATGCTAATTTAAACCAGATTTCCCATTAGATTTAAACTAAACTGATCATATAAAACAAATCGACACTAGTCAACATCAGCAACAATTCAAGGCATTATTAAGCTAATACTAGAGCATTGCTAGTTTTATTTTTTGAAGCTTAAACTAATAAACTCTGAAGATTTGAAGTTGTTACACCTAATTAGACCTACTTGTCTAAAACACAAACCGCATAAAAACTACATAATGCTATACCATGACAGAGCTAAAAGCGAAAAAAATTAAAAGAGAGAGATATTGAGAATTACTTTTTGCCGAGCAGCGACGGGGATACGGGAGTTACGAATCAACTTCGAAACAACGCGATAGCTAACTCGAATTCAAAAATATTTTAACTTGTTCCGATAATTCAAGAACTCGATTTACAAGTTTTTTTTTTAAGCGACGTAATTGAAAAGTTCAGAACTTGGGGATGTTAAATCTTCCTACAAAAAGAAATGACTCCCAAACTCGACGTGTCATGGTTAGGCTTGGATCCTTCTATCATTATCACGTTACACATAATATGCTTGTTGGTCGTTGGGTTATGAAACCCGTCGACAATTTGGTAGGTTTCCTAATTGTGGAGTCGATACCAAGGACCGACCCACCTAAGGCTTATGCATGCATGACTTAATAAAATTGGTGGCAAAGCTCTATCTTAAGGTTTTCTAAGATTTGTCTTACTAGACGCAAGGTTCCCGAGAGGACTACTCGAGTGAGAAGGCTACGCGGTCACCGTTATTCGGACAGCCCGCACATACGCCAACTCTCCTAAAATTTGGATTCTACGAAGAAATTTACGGGTGCGCAAAACACACCTCGCGTGTACGTGTGATAGTGTGAGTTGTCCAAAAATGGATGAAATATGAACGGAATGCCAGTTTAAGGAAAGCAGTAACATAGAAAACTTGTCATAATAAAGCAGCCATTTAAAAGCACATAAGGAAACAACCAAGCAAAAATAAAGGCAAAACACCCAAAACAATCCAATTAATTAATTATTAACCTAAGTTGTTATGGTTAAGAACCTTCCGTTTTCCCCAGCAGAGTCGCCAAGTTGTTATACCCCATTTTAACCGGGTTGAAATTAGAGTACAACATATTGGAGATTCTTATATTGCTTTGTTTTAAGGAGTCGCCACCTAATTGATTTTAAGGTGAATTAGGGCACCTAATTATTAACTAAGGTAAAGCTAACTAAACCTCCATTAATAGTCTACCTAACCAGTGCGATTCTAGGTAAGAGTTCTAGATTATCCTAAAGGGAAGGGGTTAGGCATCCTTTAGAATCCGTTAACTACGGTTAACCGGCCAAACTTAGGTTACTTAATTCTACGGTCTAAAATTTAAGAAAATAGCTTTGAGAAAAAGATAACTTATAACTAACAAAGTTTAAAACATGATTATATGAATGCTGCACTCTATATGGTGAAAATAAGTATTTAATGTTCAGAGCGGTAATCCTAAACGATAAAATCTACCCCTTTCTAATCCTACGTTATCGTGAACAACCCAAACAAAGATGAGATATAATATCAAAAAAAAAAAAGAAAAAAAACACACACACAAGTAAATCAACAAGTAAATCTAAGGAAGATGATGATGATTCCAAGTGCGGGTATATCTAGTCTCATCTTGAAACTCCACCTTGCGAGAGTCCCGACTTAAGACTCCATTTGCTCTCAAAGTGTACATGCAAAAGAAAGAGGAGATAAAGAATGAGTATTAAAAAAAACAAGAGTTCTAACAAGATGCTTGCTTGCTTAAACATTGTACTTTGGTTTATGTTTTACAAATAGTTTAAAATGACTAGTAAAGCCAAGCTTCAAAACAGTCCCTAACTCTTTAATTTGAAATCTAGGAATTTATTTCTTGCTCAAAGAACTTGTCGAGTCCCATTGTTTCAAAGATAGCATACGCAGCTAAGAGCCACACGAAGGGCTTAACAAAGCAGCAACTAGTAATCAGGAAAGTCCACCAATCCTCTTTCTCAGGCGCATAACCAATAAACCGAAGATACAGGCCAAGTAAGGGACAAGCAAGACATTAAGAGATAGCATAGAACAACTTCTAGAAATCTGATTCCCCTTAAACATACAGAATTAGTTTTCACTCTTACAAATCCTACTTTTACTCCTCGGATGAAGAAAACAGTGGAGGGACGAGATCCTTTATAAATAAAGAATTTGTTCATATAGGCTTGAGTTAAAACATGCAGTTGAAGGAGGTTTAAACCAGGCAAACATACAGTCATGCTTAATTATAAAATAACTCATCGTATAAGGCTTCAATGGATTAAGCTAACTTAGGCAGGCTAGATGATTCAAATACTGAGCAAAACAGAAAGGGTCTCTCTCTTTCGACTGCGATCACAGTTTCGGCAAACAAATCAAAGTAAGGTATATCATCTTTATTAAAACAGATCAAGCTAAACATGATACAATTCTTCAACAAATGAAACAAAGAGATTTACACTGGTATAGCAACTAGTCGGCTAACCATATAAAACATCCAGCGATGAATAAGAACCAAGACATTCGAACATGCATAGCTAAATAAGATCAATCTATTTAAGAGTTAAATAACAGGGGCTCCAGATTTACCTCGAAAGACTCCAAATCCGAGCTTGCGAGGCTCGGGTTCACAGCAGCAACAGAGCAAACGAAAAGCAGAAAAAAAATTGTTTTAGTATTTTTTGACTCGATATTCAGAAATAGAGCTGATGTAATAATATTGCTTAGGGGATTTTTTGCCACTGGAAAAAACCTTTTTTTTCGATTCAACTCGCCACTCTCTTATAGGTTTTTTTTTTTGCTTTGTGTTGAAAAATAGAGAGAGGGATGAGCGAGAGAGAGAGAAGAGCGGGGGACAAAGGGAAGTGGAGATGCCAGATGCCGGGGAACAGGGCCAAGTGGGGGGGAAAGAGGAGCGTGGGAGAGAGGAAGGGAAGAGAGGGAGAGAAAGAGATGAGAGAGAGAAAGGGGGTGTGCGACTGAGAGGAGAAAAATATGAAACCCTTAGGGGTTTCATTTTTGTTAAAATGAGAATTGGGCCGGGTTGTGGGTTAATGGACTGGGTCAATTTTCTTTTGGGCTGAATTGGCTGAAAATGTGGGCTGGGCGGATGAAAATAATGGGTTAACTGATTTGGGCTGGCTGTTTTAAAATATTGGGTTGGATGGAAGAAATTTGTTTGGCTTCTAAATTTAAATAAGAGACCCATTTTAAATTAATCATATACTGAGTGTGCTAAAATATCCCCTAATATAAAGTATATATTTATTAATATTTAGATGAAAATAAAATGACACTGTAATAGCCATGCGATAATATATTTGAAATTCAACAGTAAATAAATGCTATTATTAAATTATGCGAAAATAAATGCGATGCGTGTGCATAAGCTGGTAAAAATGCTGAAATGATAACAATGCGAATTATAATAATACCGGTAACCAAAATAATAATAATAATAATAATAATAATAATAATAATAATAATAATAATAATAATAATAATAATAATAATAATAACTACTAATAACTATAATAGAATAATGAAACGCCGGTATTGATAAAAACTAATAATTATAGTAATAATTTTTATTTTTATTTTTAAGTTGCCAAAAATACTAGAGGCGTAAATAGATATTTCGGAGGAAAGGTGGGACAAAATTGGGTGTTAACACATGGCACGTAGATGTGCACACCACTGTAGTGGGCATGTTATGATATTGCCCCGGACACGGGCTAATGATGATAACACCGAGCCTTAATGGCCGGGCATGATACTATATATATGACACCGAGTCTTAATGGCCGGGTATGGTAGTATGTATATGTATAGAAATGTTTTTTTAAAAGGCTAAGCATGCATGACATCCGCCTTACAAGGCCTTCAGATGTACAGGTTATCTTTCTTATTCCTTGTTACTTTTCATATCTATGTTATGTTGTTACTCATGCCTTACATACTCAGTACATTGTTCGTACTGACATCCCTTCTTGTGGACGCTGCGTTTCATGCCACGCAAGTGTATACAGATGAGTAGAAGATATTGCTAGAAGATGTTCCAGCTAGATTGGCGAGCTCCATTTCCTTCCGGAGTGTTGCCGAGTCAGAGTATCTATGTTATGGTATATTGATTTATGTTAGAGACTTTGCAGACAGAGTCACGTATATAGCATGTCATTCTTGCAAGCGGCTCTGCAAGCCGATGTATCATTATGCATTATGTTACAAATTTCATATGATTACAGATTTTACTTGATTTGAGAAAGACGAAAAGAATGTTTTTGAAAAGCTTTCATTATGCATTTCATTTCGTGATTTAAGAGTCCAGTGAGTTTATGAATATAACGAGAACCAGCGGGTTCGCTCGGCTCTAAGTAAAGGGACGGGTGCCCATCATGCCCTATCAGGACTGGGGTGTGACAAAACCCCTACTACTCCCACCACCCCACCCCTCCATGCCCCCACCCTCCAATTTTATTTTACAAAAAAAGTTATTAATTTTTTTTCTACACCACCCAACACCCCACCCCGACCCCTGACCCTCCAAAAAAATTTTTTTTTTTTTTAAAATGATTGTAAAAGTTTTTTCTTTTGGTTTTTACACCACCCACCCCCATGCGACCCCAACCCAACACCCCAACACCCCACCACCCAACAACAACAACAAAACCAGTGTGATCCCACAAGTGAGGTCTGGGAGGATAGTATGTACGCAGACCAACACTCCACCACCTCTCCAAAAAAAATTGTTTTTAAAAGGTTCTTTTTATTATTTTTTACACCACACACCTCCCCCCTCCCCATGAATCCCCACCCCTCACGCCTCCCGAATTTTCCATTTCATATATATATATATATATATATATTAGAAAATGAAAAATTTGCGTGGTTAAATTTGGTGTGGGATGAGTGGAGGGTGTTGGTTGTGGTTGGGGGTGGGGGTGCAAAGGGGACGGCTGGGGGTAAGGAAAAAATTTTCATTTTTTATAAAAGTAAAATAAAATATATGAAATAGAAAATTTGGGAGGGGGTGGGGTTGGGTGGAGCGGTAGTGTGGTGTGGGGTGGGTGAAGATGAAGTGCGTTTGAGGGTGGTGGTTCTGGGGGGGTGAGAGTTTGGTTGGGGGGTGGGTTGTGTAGGGTGGATGCTTGGGGTGGGGTGGGTGTGGGTGGTGGGATTGGGGTGGGGTTGGTTGGCTTTGGGTGGGTATTTTCCAAAAAAGTTTCTAATAACTGTTGGGTTTTGATATTAGTGAATGGGAAATGATGGGATGGAAAGTGAAGGGAATGTAAATGGTCCCTTTTTCGTTGGTAAAAGCATTTGTCCCACATAGGAAAGAGAGAGGAGAAGAGAGATGTATATATTATATTACACCTACTCTAGGTGCTAAAAGGGTTGAGGGGGAAAGGACCCCTCGCGCCGTCGTCGTCGCTCGCTCGGCTCGGCTTCGGCTTCGGCTTCGGCTTCGGCTTCGGCTTCGGCTTCGGCTTCGGCTTCGGCTTCGGCTTTGGCTTTGGATTTGGATTTGGATTTGGTCAAATGATCGTTTCAAGATACTAAAACACATGAATTTAAATAGTGGGAAGACCAAAATCTTATATAAAAATCCTTATGTATCTTATAGGAACTAAAATGGTTTGGACAAATCGAAGATATTGAAAAATTAAAATAGAAGGGCCGAACCCGCCTCGGGTTGCCTATGTATCCCAAAGGAATCAGGCCAGACGTAGTTCGTGATCTAAATAAGAACTTTTGAGTTTTGTTTTTAATAAAAGGGAGGGCCGAACCCTATGTGGGTTGCCTAAATTGAAATTTAAAAATACCCGCATTATGAGGTGGGCGCCTGATTCGGAATGAGCTGGTCGAGAAGAGGTAAAATAGCTTGCTTGGTTTGAGAATCTGGCATAGGTAAAGTCTAACGAACCCCATGATATGGAGTCATATGTGGCAGAGTTTGAGAAAATGACCGATTTTGAAGTACCATGTGGCTTAAATCAGCAACTCGTCGCTCCAGACGAGCAATGATCTCCAAATGTGTTTCTGGTTCATTAGAGGATGTGGGATCACTCGTGATCGGTAAACTAAGAGATGGCTCAGATGAAGTGGTTGCATTGATCAAACTTTGCTCCATTTTAGAACGAGTCTTTTTGGTTAACCAGGTGATTAGTGATGAGTCAGAGTCTGATTTCTTGGCCCTAGACCGTGTGAAATATGGATGCTCCGCCAGTTCCCCTTTTAGCACAAGTCAATCTTTTTCGTTTTGAAAATAGGTTTTAAAAGAAAAAGGATAAAACAAGAAAAAAGAAAAGAAAATGAGTCAGTAAGCTGGCAAAAATGCCGGAATGATAAAATTGTGAATAATAATAATAATAATAATAATAATAATAATAATAATAATAATAATAATAGGTAACTCTAATAGAATAATAAAACGTGGGTATTGATAAGAGGCTAGTAATTATAGTAAGATATAATATATATATTTTTTAATTTTCCAAAAATATTAGAAGCGTAAATAGGTATTTCTGAGGAGAGGCGGGACAAAATTGGGTGTCAATAGCAGGTACTACAAAAGCCATCCTGGATGTTGTTCGGAGGCTTTATGGTGATCGGTTTTATACTTCATGGGGTAAAATTCCATACGATACTCGACAAGCTATGCTTAACGAGTTTAATGTATGCATCTTATTATATATTTCATAACTTTGGTTTAGTTTTGTAGATCATCTGACATTAGCAATTTTATTTGCAGATGTTGTGCACATGGGATCCAATACACAATTAAAGGATTGCTGCAAACTTTGAGAAGAAGGGGAGTGCAAGGTTGTCTGGGTGGTTTTCGAGGGCTACAAAGTATATGAAGAAGCCTGAATGGCTAATCGACGGACAGTGGGAGTAACTTAAAGCATAATGGCAAACTCATGAGTTTATCGCCAAGTTTGAGCAGGAAAAGATTGCCCGTGCTGTAACGACCTGTTTGGTCGTTTAGCACTTTTGAACTCGTTTTCGTTAAAATACCCTTTTCGTAGTTTTAAAGGGTATTTTTGACTTGCGGGAATTGGTGGCACGATGATTTAATTAGCGAGTACTTTTTTTGAAAAATATTTATTTAATATGTGTGAATAGTTTATTTATAGGAATATGAGTTTCACACATATAAGGTCTAAGTTGGTAAATAAAGTATTTGACGGGGTGACTATATTTTATACAAATGATTAAGTGAATAAGTAAATTGTAGAAACTATTGGGATAAGTTATTGGGCTTAGCCCACTTCTCATGACCCATATATCTTAGTGGCATAGGGTACCAAATAATTCATTTACCTTTAGCAAGAAAAAGAAAATAAGGGAGAAAATATTTGAGGCATGAAAAAAAAAAAAGGAGGGCTCAGCATCCATTGAAGGTGATTTCTCACAGACCAAAATGGGTGGGCATCAGGTAAATCATTTCAATTGGGTTTTAGTATTAATTGGAATTCATGTGTATGCTCAATCATTAGGTGATGATTGGTGCTAATGATAGAGATGATGATTGATAATGATTAGGAAGAATAAAGGGCTAATAATCATTAGGTAGTAATGTAATGATTGGGGAATAATGATTAATAATTATGGTTCCTTATATTGGCTTAAGGGATGCCACTGTTTCTCTAAATAATAAAAATTGCTTTGCTTCCATTGCTCACTGTTTCCAAAAGAATTTCTTCTAGTTTTGTCTTTCACTTAGTGTATTAGGTTTCAACGTTATTCTTAATTTATTGAATATATATAATTGAATATAGGTGTTTTAGATTATATGAACGCCTTCAAGTTCATGGTATTTGAGATATGGAAAATGGTATTGTAATTCTTAAGATTTTGGTGTAATTAAAGGTTTCGAGTCCTAGTCCTAAGACGTAAGAATTAATGATTTGAGAGTCCATTTATGGATGGAATTGACTAATTTTCTGAATATAGGACCCTTAGGTTATGGGCAAAATGATTTTTAAAGAAAATTCCAATTTTGCCCTTCTGGGCTCGAGGTCACTTTTTGGGATGCGTTTTTGGGTTTCGAATATATGTATAGCAATATGGGTGTCCTTAAACTCGTATTCTAATGTAAATTGTGTATTTCATAGATTTCGATCACTCAGAGGCTCTACGCAAAGGAAAGGCATTGGTTTGATCATTCCTGGCACCCGCTCGGCATTGAAGTAGGTTACGGTCTACTTTAGTTAGACTCTGATTAGAGAATCGTATGTAGTTGTAGAAAGTGACGAGGATAGCATGATAGGCCTTCGGGCATGAAGTGGAGGCGAATTCCAATTAAGTTGGTTCTGCCAGCTGTTATATGGGCTTGTCTCCATATGGGTTATTTTCTGTGATTATCACATGTTTGTATCTCCGTCACATACTAGCTCACTCATCACATAAAAAGGAATGGTAATATTGATAATTGAGCAGTGGACAGTAATATGATTTGTACTTGTTGATTTTATATTGGTGATATTGTTGAGACTGATATCATGCATGACATGCTTTCCATATTATTGTTGTGATGATTGGTGAGGTGAGTGATTGAGAGACTCCGAGGTCTTTGTCGGATATTGAGAGTGACAGAAAGACTCTGAGGTCTTGCCGGAGATTGAGAGTGATTGATAGACTCCGAGGTTTCTGCCAGAGAGCACGAGTGGTACATGGACTTCGCGGGTCCCCCATGGGTCATGACTTCGAGGTACTGCCCTTAGCATGTGTGTACGAGAGTAGAGTGAGAGAGGTGACTGTTGCATTGCATTCATTCACTCATATATTTGACTGATCATCTGGTAAACTATATCTGTCTTGGTTGATTTCATGATTCCTTTACAGTTTACTTATATATGATACGTGACCATACCTGTTTGCTCTATGTGCTACTTGTTAGTTTCCACTTCTTCATGCATTATCTAATCATTGTCGGCCTATGATGCTTACCGGTACTAGTGTTCTACTGATACTACTCTTGCTGCACTTTTGTTGAGTGCAGAGTACGATCCAGGCTCCAGTTCTACGCCCCGTGGCTGATACACGAGGGTGACATCTTTCGATCATTCAGGGTGAGCTACTTGGTCATCTGTGGCTCCTGAAGGACCCTCTTATTTAATTCTGTTTTTTTTTGTTCGACAGACAGTATGTAACCTTCGGGTATTTTCAGACTTTTATTCCAAACTATGTTTGCGCTTTTGTGCCCTGTGACCAGATTTTGGGGTTGTCGTGACATTTCTAGTTATGATAAGTATTTAAGACTTGATAACTTATTCTTATTCAATTTTACGCTTATTTAACTTGTTGATAGTAATGTGGTTTGCCTACTTGCAGGGATAGTGTAGGTGCCACCACGACTCGCGAATTTGATCGTGACACGTGCGTCCCAGAAAGGTGGTTGTTTGCACACTGCAGGTGCAAGAAGTTTGAGGCACGTGGCTAGGAAAATGATAAGTACTTTCATACTCTTAAAGTTATCTACGATCTATATGTTATTATTGAGTTATTAATTCTATCTTTAACTTTTTTTGTAGAAAGAGACGTCAGGACAAATGCCAGCTCAGGATGAATTATTCCTAGAGACCCACACAAAAAAGAAGAAGCAAGAGTCGGATTCGATTGAATGGGTCAAGGGCAGGGCTGAGAATTCTTATGTAAGTGATAATTTTATTATTTAAGTAATTATATAAGTCTAATTATGATATATTCGTTATATACTAACTTTTATTTTTTAAATATATAGAATTAGTATATGCAACAAGTGCAGGAGTACAACCAAACTCAGCCTGAAGGCTAGCGACTAGCCCTCCATCGGAACTAGAGATAGAATTTTGGTGTAGAGCAGTCAGGGGAGTTCAAAAGAGTAGAGCTTATGGTCTAGGCCCACCAAACAACTTAAGTCACATTCAGTCAGGCCGACTGCGAGGTGAAGGGTCTTCTCGACAGGCCGAGGGAGTTGATGATGTTCAGGTTGTAGCTATGGTGTAGCAAATGGAACAATTTAATAAAAATTAGCGAAGACCGAGGCACAGAGTTGAGGAAAGTAGGGTGATGAAAGCGAACCTCAAATCGCTCAGGCACAAGTTAAAAGCCACATTGCAGGTGGACGATCTAGTGTGCCCCCTTCTCCCCCTCCCGACCCAGAAGATGATGAAGACATGGATGAGAATGGTGAATTTGTAGCCTGAACACCGGATGATGAGTTGCCTTAATTTGGATTTCAGTGATGGACTTATGCTTTAAACTTTATGAACTTATGTTAAAACTATGTAGAACTAGTTAATAGTACTTTTGGTGGAATCCCTTGAATATTTTGAACTTTGATGGACTTTTTACATCTTATTTGATGTGTTTAGATAGTCTTTAATGTGTTTGATGGTTACTTAGGATGATTTTACGTGTTGTATCCCTATTAGAATTGATTTGGTAGCATTTAGTGCTGGTTTGTAGTTGAAATTGTATTCTGGTATATGCTGGTTTTTGGTAGGTGTGGTTGCAGAAAATGCAGCAAATTGCTACTGGTTTTTTTCCAGAAAATCGATCAAAAAACCGATGGAGTCCGTCGGTATTCTGGATTATACCGAAATAATTTCTAGCAAACTGACAGTGTTACACCCCACACTTTCAGAGCATGAGCATGCCACGTACTTCACCGTTGTAATGGAGTATCGGAGACGTCCCATGAAGTTTTGAAAGGTACAAGCCATGGGAAGTACGAAACAATGGAGTAAAAGGATGAATTGCGATCTCGTAAGTCGCAACCGGGAAAGACGACCTTGATACATGAGAACATGCCCATTATCAAGTATAATAAATGATAACTAGTATGTAGGGGGAGTTTTGGAAGATTCCGGGACCAAGCAAATCAAAGAAAATAAGTTTGTCGAAAATTTGGAAAAAGTTGGCAAAATTAAGGACAAAATTTTGGGTCAACTTTGGAGGGGTATATCTCCATGTATATGAGGAGTTTTAAGGTATTTTAAAAGCTTACAATGAAGTTCGTCGAGCCTAGTTTTCAACGCAAGAAACTGCTCATCGATACGACATCAGAGTAGAGAATTATGGACGTTACAAGTTAGGCTGACAGAGTAGAAACGTGCGCTACAGTAACTGCTACAGTGCCTCTACAGTGCCGCCGACTTTGCCCACCTATAAAAGGGTTAAAATCCCTCTTTTTGGTCATAATAATTGTTGACACCCAATTTTGTCCCGCCTCTCCTTCAAAGTACCTATTTACGCTTCTAATATTTTTGGAAAATTAAAAAATATATATTGTATTTTACTATAATTACTAGCCTCTTATCAATACCGGCATTTCATTATTCCTTTATAGTTACTAGACATTATTATTATTATTATTATTCACAATTTTTTATCATTTCGGCATTTTACCAGCTTACGCACACGCATCGCATTTATCTTTGCATAATTAAATAATAGTGTTTATTTATTGTGGATTTTCGAAATATTATTGCACGGCTATTACAACGCCATTTTTTATCTGAGCACCAATAATTGCATATTTTATATTAAGTAATATTTTAACACAAGTTATTTAAATAGGTCTTTTATTTAAATGTAGTAGCCCCATCAACTCATACTATTTTCGAGACAATTCACAAAACCAGTCCACATTTTGATCTACCTGACATCATTTAATTCACCCCAGCCCAAATAATTAACCAACATTTTCGGACCAGCCCACTCTTTTAACTTTGCCCAGCCTATATTTTAGCCAAACCAGCCCATTTTTAACCCGACCCGGTCCAGCCCATCCCTTATTTTCATTAACCCTAAATCCCTAATCTCTTTCCCATTTTCCTCCGCCGCACCCTCTCTCTTTCTCCCCTTTCTCTCTCTTCTCCCCTTTTCCGCCGCTCCTCCACTTCTCCTCTCCCTCGCACCCGCTCCTCTCCACTCACCCCTGTCCCCCCACGCTCACTGTCATCCCCCCACTTAATCTTGTCTCCCCCGCTCCTCTCAAACAAACCCTAATTCGCCCTATATATAATCGTTGTCCAAGTCAAGAAGAAAGAGGATTTTTGGATTCAGGAAACCCCCCAAGAATTGAAACCATAAAATCAAAAAATCCCCTTTCAAAAAGACGGGGCTGGAACCCGAAATCCCTAAAAATAAAGAGGGTTTTTCGATTCATGAAATTCCCTAAGAATCACAGTTCTTGAACCCCCAAAACCCCCTATTTTGTAGTTTTTTTTTCGGGTCGCAAGAATCCCCTGAAGACAAAAGTTCTGAAATAATTTTTTTTTGAAATCCCGTTTATTCTCTGATAAAAAGTGTTCGAGCGTAGATCGAAGATTCGAAGCCTCACTTCGCTGCACTCAAAAAAGGTAAACAACTTCCCTTTTAGTTGATTTAGTTTAAGTTTGATATTGGACAAATGTTTGTGTGTTCGAATATGTTAGTTGCCGCTGTTGATTTATTTTTCAGTTTAATAGCAGTTTAGTCTTAGGTATGTTCGTATCTAGTTAGTTTAGTCTCGGTTTAACAATTAGGATATCTAGAGATTTTTGTTTATTCAGGGTTTAATTTCCAGCTCAGTAGTTAACAGAGTTTAGTTGTTTATGTATCGATTCGATCCAGTTAATTTCTGTATTTATGTGTTCGTAAGAGTTCATTCGAAGGTGATTACGCCAACTAGTGATAGCATGCGATAAGTTAAATCTACAGCATGATCCTGTGTGTTTAAATATCGATTTAAAACAAAAATCCAAATTATCTAAATTGGGTCTGATAGTTTTTTTTAAAGCATTTATTATGGATATGCAGATGAAGATGTTTAAATTTGATTATATATCAATACGGTAAACTGTTGAGTTTGGAATTGGAGTGTATTAATTTGAGAATTTAGTATGCATACATGAACTACAATAGATATGGTAAAATAGGGAAGCATATCCAGTTTGTATTATGACAAGAATGATAGCTTGTGGTTGATATAATTGAATCTGATTTGTTTCTTATCTGAAATAAGTTTGAATCTGATCTTTGTTTGAAGATATGCATGAGTCCTTTTAGGAATCTGGCCTGGTTTGTTCAATCTCTTAAAAATAGATATTATGATCTGATCTGAATTCTTGCTTATGGACTTATAAATCCTGTTTGAGTTAGCATATTTGCCTAGTTATATGTTCATGGGATGGGTCTGTGAATGTATTTGTTGCTTGAATGCCTTCTTTGCATAACTTGACTAGTCCCATACCCTTAACATTTATATGTCCAAACTTAGACACTTCTATGTCTGCATGACTATTAGCTTAGTTGAAATTTCTAGCCACTGTTGCTCTGTGAGTGTAATATCCATGATTTGGATGAGGATCTGGATATATATGTTCGTTGAGCCTGCTTCTGTCTAATTACATGGTTGCTTTTGCCAAAGATATATGGTTGAGGAGTCTGCGCACTAAGTCAAACTGTGATCAATAGAGTTGTCATGAACATGCTAGTTTATTTCGATAGGGATCATTACGAGTTTTGAAGAGTTAGGATGATGTTGTTTCCTCAAGACAATGTAGGCTAGGACTTATTCTTAATATAGAGTTTATCAGTTAAGACAAATTCAATCATTTAAATCATTGGTTGTTTTCTTTAAACCAGAAGAAAAAAAAGGATAGTTTGCTTCTCTTGTTTTGAATCAGTAGGGTGTTCATTAGGAACTCATTTGATCTTGATGCAATGTTGCCAGCATATGTATGTCACATTTAGACTGCCCAAACCAAAAATGCATGTTGCATTCTGCCTGATGGTCCCTATCCTACTGTTTCCCCTGTATCTTATTTCAGTGAAATGTAAAGTGAAGTTAGTGTAAACATGCTATTAGTATAATTCCTCGTTAGTTCCATTAATCATGAACCTGTCCAGCTGAATATTAATACAAGTCCATAGTCAAATGATTTTATGTTAATATAAGTCATATATTGTTAGCTTGTTGGTTTTAGAATGATGTTTGCTTTAGTCTAAGGTCAGTAAACTTCATATTTGTTTTCAGTTCTAGTATGTAATCTATTTCTATGCTCAATTTGTTGTTTGGCCCAACATGTCGCCAGGGTGTATTTAAATGCGTATGAAATGTAGTTTCATTGCCTCATGTAGTTGTCTGTTGTTAGTTTGCCTGCATTACATGTTAGTTCAGTTTAGGACCTGTTTTGAATGCTCCTGGTTAATGTTTAAGTTTACTTTATACTTATAGCCGACCTGTTAGTTTAAATATGCATGAAAGCATTGTGTAATTTATCCTTGTTAAGCATGATCCCAAATTGTTGATTAAATAGTATGTTAACATGGCTTGATCCTATTTCAATTGTGATGTATTTGAAATGTTATAGTTAAGGTTGCACACTTTGATGTCGACCATTAATTCTTATTATTCTGGTCAGTTTAGCTATGCTATATTAAGGTCATTGTTTGGTTCGATTGACAGTGGTGTCGGCTTCTGTTTGAAATGATGCTAATATGCAGCCTAATTTCCTTTCCAGTATTGATCAAATATGCTATGTGTGGCATGTTTAGCATGTTTTTTTTTGGTTTTACCAACCACCATTGTGATGTTTTACCTGGCAGACCTTAGAGATCAATCCCTATCCTAGGACAATCTCCATGCGAATATTAAACTCAGTCTTTGAAAAAAATATTCTATTGCAACTAAAAGATTTGAGGTTTCTTTAATGCCCTGAATTGAAGGAGCCCCCTGCAGATTTCTCTTTGTTCTCTCTATAGTTTTGCTAGGTTCTTTCTTCTTTGAAGGTGTTGCATTTGGCTGATTTAGGAGATTATCTTTGTTTGTCTGTGTTACTGGCTAGCATGTTTGCCCCTATTGGATTATCTAGATCTCCTTGCAGCCCTCAAGCTTTGTCCCATATCTCTGTGTAAATTTTATGTCCAGTATGAACCTTTCCCTGTCCCTAAATAATTTTGGCTTTCTTGTGATACATACGTGATTCTTTTGAGACTGAGTTTTAAGTCCTAAAAGTGTAAAATAAGCATGAGTCAATATCTTAAAATAGGAATCTGATTTCCATACCCCAGCACGCCTAAAATGAATTAAATGCAACATGTGTATGTTCAGTTTTGAGTGTTTTAAGCATCTTGTTTCAACTGTGGATGTTGCACTATCACAGTTTATATTTGGCTCGGCCCTCTTCTTGTTTTGTTTAGGGGTGTTCATGGTTCGGTTTGGGTCGGTTATTGGTTAAAACCATAACCAAACCAATTTAGTCGGTTTTTAAATGTCTAAAACCATAACCAAACCAAGTAAAATAATAACCACCGGTTTGGTTATTGTCGGTTTGGTTCGGTTTGGTTCGGTTTTTCAGTTTATGACTAGCCGTGACAATTCAAATATTCTCTCTCTACATTCTTCAAATTTCTTATGAAACTCTTTTTTCCTCATAGCCCACAAGGGTGAACTTTGCTGCATATTGAGGGAAAGACACGCTGTTGGCAAATCAGGTGAACCAAACTTGCAAAGCAGTTTAGATTCAAAAGAACAAGTCAAACAGAAGTTTCAAAATACAAACAACTCTTATGCTTACGACTTATTAGAGTTGGGCTTGGATTGTTGGACATATTCTTTTAAGACATCGGCCTTAAAAATAAGTAGACCAAAATTAAATTAATAATTAAAAGGTATAAAATATCTTTAATTATTTATGAAAAGCTAATATTATACATATAAATAATTATAAATTTTATGTATATAATTATCGGTTTGGTTCGGTTATTTATTCGGTTATTTTTTACTATAACCATAACCAAACCAAATATTATCGGTTTTTCAAATTTAAAACCAAACCAAACCAAACTAAACCAAATGTCGGTTATTTTATTCGGTTTGGTTAAATTTTCGGTTTGGTTTTGGTTTTAACCAAAACTGTGAACAACCCTAGTTTTGTTGGTCCTGTTTCTAATTTCTGAATCCTTTACCTCGCTGGTATTAAATTTCAGATTTGTTCCTTCTATACATTCTTGTAAATGTGTATACATGAAATCTATCTAGATATACATAATATATACATAATCCATTGATTTGTTTTTGAGTTATATTTTCACATGTTCAACTTTATTCGCCGATTAGATACTAATCCTTCCTTCTCATTTTATGCATGACCATCGCATTCGAGTCCAAGAGACTCGTTCTTCTCCTGCATTCGTTGTTGGGCTAAAGCCCAACGGAATCTTCTTGAGTCATCTCCAAATCCCTCTGTCCAGTTCTGTCCACAATCAGAAGAAATAGGAAGATTCTGGGCCAAAGCCCAATACACAGCAACAGTCCGCAGCAACATATAAATTATTATTGGGCCGAAGCCCAACAACAGCCTTTGAACGCAGCCCAATCAGCAATCTAAAAGTGGGCAGAGCCCACTTTGATATCTCCAGCTCCCTTATTTCATTTTTTTTATGCATTTGATTTGTATTTGTGCAACTAACATTTTACTTGTTTGTTTCCCTAGCTAATTGAACATTAGTGGGCTAGTATAAAATTTAGTTTTAGTTAAAGGGTAGTCAATCTAAGGAAAATTAATAATTAGTCCCGTAAGTTTCATTTTCTTCCGTTATATTGAAGTTATTTGAAGCATTTATAATATTTAGAATAATTAATTTTCAATAGCATGAAATTCATATTTTTTTCTTGAGTCAAAGGAATCATGTTTTACTACCTTAAGAATTTCAAAACGTCACTAACATGCAAATAGGAACTAAAGAATATTTTGTAGACATCTTAAAGTTCAATCCAAATTATACACACTTTAGTCAAATGTAGTTAACGAAGCATAATCTCGCGTATTTCTAAAGCGCAAAGCCAATTAATACATAATCGTTAAAATTGTTTCACATAGTTATCAAAAAGTATGTTACAAATTCGCATTTTCCTTTCTATTTATACATTATGTGTAAATTTTATTTCAAAGAGCATTATTATTTAAGGCCTTAGCAACATTTTATAAGTTTAGCTTGAATGACATTTGAAGTTTCCTTTTGTGTAAACTATCATATTTTCTACAAAATTTCATTCTAAATAGCATTTTTATTTAAAGCCATATCAACTTTTATAAGTTTTAAAATATCATTTAAAATCCTCTTTCAGGTAAATTATTATATTTTATTTAAATCTTATCTTAATCAAACATTTCTTATATTTTTATAAACCTCAGCAACATTTCTTAGTCTTTTTCTTAAAATTTCAAGCATCTTATTCAATATAATTAATTAACCTAAGTTTGGTCGGATAACCGTAAGTTAACGGATTCTAAAGGATGCCTAACCCCTTCCCTTTAGGATAATATAGAGCCCTTATCTAGAATCACACTGGTTAAGCAGACTATTAACGGAGGTTTAGTTTTAACTTTGCCTTAGTTAAACTGTAGGTGTCCTAATTCACCGTTAAATTAATTAGGTGGCGACTCCTTAAAATAAAAAATAGGAATCACCAATACGTCATACTCCTAAATTTAACTTCCCGGTTAAAATGGGGTGCGACAGCTTGGAAACTTGAGAGGATTATGACCGAACTCCGGTCTCTGAGTTGCCTACATATCTCGGACTGCACGAGAATCAGGTCGAGTGTAGTTCTGGGACAACTACGACACCTTACGACTAATGAATCCCAATTGGCGCAAAACTTGCAAAATATTGTCCAGTGTTGAATTATGACGACACTGGGTATTATGATAGAACTTGAGAATTTTGAAAAAAATTGATTCGCTGGAATGCAAAAGAATACTTGTGATTAGAGACGAGTGTTCGAGGTAGATCTTTGACCCGTGTCGGGAAGTCTGATTATCCTTCCCGACAAATTGCCCCAATTCGCTGCCGAAGAAATAGTTCCACGATTTGATGTGTGATGCCAACTTTAATATTGTGAAAAGCCACAAGCTAAAAACAATTGTTAGCAATAAAGAAATAACATGTGTAAATAAGACAGGGTTGGAGGAGTTGCACTTGCAACCCCTGCTTCGAAAGTTGAATCCACATTCGGAGGTGGGGGCTTGAAATGAAATATAAGATACCCGCATTCGGAGGTGGATGCCTGAACTGAAATATAAGATTCCCGCATTCGGAGGTGGGTGCCTGAACTTGAATATAAAATACCCGCATTCGGAGGTGGGTGCCTAAAATAAATATAAGATACCCGCATTTGGAGGTGGGTGCCTGAACTTTGAATATAAAATACCCTCATTCGGAGGTGGGTGCCTGAAATAACTATAAGATACCCGCATTTGGAGGTGGGTGTCTGAACTTTGAATATAAAATACCCGCATTCGGAGGTGGGTGCCTGCAATAAATATAAGATACCCGCATTCGGAGGTGGGTGCTTGAAATGAAATATAAGATACCCGCATTCGGAGGTGGGTGCCTGAACTGAAATATAAAATACCCGCATTCGGAGGTGGGTGCCTGAGCTGAAATATAAAATACCCGCATTCGGAGGTGGGTGCCTGAAATGAAATATAAGATACCCGCATTCCGAGGTGGGTGCCTGAACTGAAATATAAAATACCCGCATTCGAAGGTGGGTGCCTGAACTGAAATATAAAATACCCTCATTCGGAGGTGGGTGCCTGAACTGAAATATAAAATACCCGCATTCGGAGGTGGGTGCCTGAAATGAAATATAAGATACCCGCATTCGGAGGTGGGTGCCTGAAATGAAATATAAGATACCCGCATTCGGAGGTGGGTGCCTGAACTGAAATATAAGATTCCCGCATTCGGAGGTGGGTGCCTGAACTTGAATATAAAATACCCGCATTCGGAGGTGGGCGCCTGAATTGAAATATAAAATACCCGCATTCGGAGGTGGGCGCCTGAACTGAAATATAAAATACCCGCATCCGAAGGTGGGCGCCTGAACTGAAATATAAAATACCCGCATTCGGAGGTGGGCGCCTGAACTGAAATATAAAATACCCGCATCCGGAGGTGGGCGCCTGAACTGAAATATAAAATACCCGCATTCGGAGGTGGGCGCCTGAACTGAAATATAAATACCCGCATTCGGAGGTGGGCGCCTGAACTGAAATATAAAATACCCGCATTCGGAGGTGGGCGCCTGAACTGAAATATAAAATACCCGCATTCGGAGGTGGGCGCCTGAACTGAAATATAAAATTCCCGCATTCGGAGGTGGGTGCAGCCCTTGGTTGAGAAGATAAATTCGTGTCCACTGTTGCGATCAAGATTTCATGATGAATGGAACAACGTCCACCGTTTAGCGCAAGCTACCTTTGCATCCACGTTGAAGAATATTTGCCTTTTTGAAAAAAAAAGCTAACTCTTTGATCGCGTCCATAATTAAAATTTTAAAAGGAACCAAATATGAACCACATTCATGTTAATGATCCTGTCTCATCAAAGAAAAATTGTGAGTTTAAAAGAAAATTGATTGACTTGTGCATGTCGGGGAACTTGGTCCTTGAATTGATTCTTGTTTTGGTCGCATCCACGTTCTTCGATGTCTCACCATATATTTTGCCTTGCCGAGGAGTTTCAGTTATAAAAAGTGTATTTTGAAAATAAGAGTAACGTGATTTGGATGATTTCGAAAGGAAATACTTAGTGGCTTTAATAGATAAAATGATTATGAAGATTCAAATTCAAACTTATCAACATTTTAGAAAGACATGGACGAACTTCATTTAAGACCACTTTTGTGCTACTTCTAAAAATATTGTCCCAGTTTCCAGTCTTGGAGGCGCTTGGTTCTAAACAATTGAAAAGTGAGGACTTATAATGAAATTTTTTGGAAGCGATTTGACCGATTTCAAAATTTTGTCTCAGTTTCAAGATACTAAGACATATGAATTTAAACAGTGGAAGACCAAAATCTTATATAAAAGTCCTTATGTATCTTATAGGAACTAAAATGGTTTGGACAAACCAAAAATATTGAAAATTTTAAAAACTAGAAGGGCCGAACCCGCCTCGGGTTGCCTACGTATCCCCAAAGGAATCAGGCCAGACGTAGTTCGTGATCAAAATAAGAACTTTTGAGTTTTTGTTTTTAATAAAAGGGAGGGCCGAACTCTATGTGGGTTGCCTAAATTGAAATTTAGGATACCCGCATTATGGGGTGGGATTACTTGTGATCGGTAAACTAAGAGATGCCTAAGATGAAGTGGTTGTATTGATTCTCCATTTTAGAATGAGTCTTTTTTGGTTAACCAGGTGATTAGTAAGGAGTCAGAGTCTAATTTCTTGGCTTTAAACCGTGTGAAATATGAATGCTCCGCCAGTTCCCCTTTAGCACAAGTCAACCCTTTTTTAAAATGAGTTTAAAAGAAAAAGAAAAAAAAGATAAAATAAGAAAAGAAAAAGGAAACGAGTCAGTATAAGGTAAGGACATATTATTGCACATAAACACATTATTGCACATAATACATCGCGTTTTATAATGCAAGGGACCTCTTTTATGCCAGAGGTAGGCCTAACGATATTTGAAGGACAAACATGCTTTTTATGTATTATTCCACAACCCTTCGTAAAACTAATTTACGAGAATAATAAAAATTTATTGCATGTCAGTTTAATAATAAAGTTAATCTAAGATATCTAACACTTCATCTCCACTAATTTGTTTTAGTTATCTTCAACCCTCCGGCATTAATTGGATGCTCCACAACACCTGCAACAAAATGTCAGTTTTTCCCGAAATATTTATCTATAGAGTCCTAGGTCCACATATTCCACACGTTTGTCCTTCAAATAATGCACATAAATAGTGAATAGTGTCACTTAGAGTCATAGACTCATTTGAACATTTGGTAAGGTTGACTAATGAACTTAATACACCAAGGGTATTAAGCCTCCTAGGTTTAAAATGATGCATGTCCTTACAAGGTTTTGTTTTTCGCTCTACCTAGGTAGACTAAGAGTGGTTTTCCTATGACACAAGGCTCCCCAAGCGGACAACTTGGAAGTGGAAAGTCCGTGGCCGTCGACTGCACCGCCGATCGACTAAATCCACAATACCAATCCAACTAAAGGGGTAATTTAGTAGTGCACGGGCGCAAACTGCGAAGCCGCTTTAAGTGTGTGAATATGTGTGAGTTTTCCAGGAGTGGAAGAAATATGAGCGGAATGCCAATTTAAGGAAAGCAATAACATACATATTACATAGAAAATTTACATAAGGAATAAAATAAAAACAACCAAAAGCATATAAGGAAAAAACTGTAATAAAGGCAAAAAAAAAGAAAAACAAACAAAATATCCAACAAATTAACTATTAACCTAAGTTGTTATGGTTAAGAACCTAAAGTCCCCAGCAGAGTCGCCAAGCTGTCACACCCCATTTTAACCCGGGTAGATTAGGGAGTATGACGTATTGGTGATTCCTATTTATTTTTTATTTTAAGGAGTCGCCACCTAATTAGTTTAATGGTGAATTAGGACACCTAGAGGTTAACTAAGGCAAAGTTAAAAACTAAACCTCAATTAATAGTCTGCTTAACCAATGTAATTCTAGGTAAGGGCTCTATATTATCCTAAAGGGAAGGGGTTAGGCATCCTTTAGAATCCGTTAACTTACGATTATCCGACCAAACTTAGGTTAATTAATTAAAATGTAAATATAATGTTTAAATTTTAAAATGGTTCGCAAATGTTTGCTAAAGTTTTAAAAGGAAAATAATATTAGTGAAAAATAAGATTTACAAAAATTTTAATATAAAAGAAAACTGGAAATGCCATTTTAGAATAGGACTTATAAATATCGCTAAGACTTTAAATGAAGTAATAATGATATTGTTTGAAATAATACTTGTAGAAAACATAATAGCGTGCGTAAAAGAAGATTCTGAAAAATTAAATGAGACTTGAAAATATTGATGAAGCCTTGAATAAAAGATAATATTTACTAAGATTTATAGGAAATGTGATAATTTGCATGAGATAAAACTTACAAGCATTGTTAAGATAAAAATGCCATTTAAAGAAGACTTATAAATATGGTTAAACTTTTAAAAATGCTGTTTAACATAAGATTCGTATAAAATATGACAATTCGCCAATTAATAATAGCTGTTGAGAAGAGATTTGATAATTTTGAATTTTGAATAAATCATATTATTTGATTATAACAATGTAAAAAAAATAGAATTTCAAAGGAAGTGGGTTTTCTTCATCATTTCTTATTAACTATGATAATTATGCTTAGCTAAAATATGCATGATTGATTCAAATTTGAAAGGTTATCTATAAAAGTATACTAATAATTGCGTACTAGTGACGCTTTGAAACGTTCATGATAAAAATGTGATTCCCTTTACTTAAAATATATAATCATGTCATTTTGCAAATTTTATTATTTCAAATAAGATAAAAGCATGAGAAGAAAGGCATAACTTATGGGATTAACTGTTAATCTTCCTTAAACTAAACTACCCACTATTAAAACTAAACCTATTAATTCATTAGGACTTATCTAAATTAAGAAAACAAAACAAAGTAAAGGATTAGTTGCATAATACAAATTAATATGGACAAAATAAAATAAAAGAGGTAAATAACTATCTAATGGACCAGCCCATTTTTTTTCTGGGAACTGTCCGCTATTGGGCCTTGGCCCAAAATTTCCATCTTTCCTTTCTTCGGGGTTTTTTTGCTGCGGATTGGGCTGATCAGGGAGCTGACTCGAGAGCTGAGTTATGTTGGGCTTTTAGCCCAACCAAATGCGGAGGAAAACGAGTCCCTCGGACTCGTATACGATGATTATGCATAAAACGAAAGAAAAGGTTTAGTGTATAATTAATACATATGGCCATATATAATATAAATTTCAAGCAAGTGAATCAACGTCTTGTATATATACTATGTATATTTGACTAAACACCATGTATACATAATCGCACAGATTTCAGCTCGCGTTTTGAAGTATTTTTTTAAAAAAATGCACTAAACATCCATGATACTCTACTGGATTTTTATTTCATTACCCGACTTTCACATGTTTAACAACCAATAATCTTAAGAAAGATGGACAGCAAAGGCACAAACTGAGCATGAGCGAATACATGTAATGACCAGGGCAATATCTTATCGATCTCTGCTTCTTTCCAAACTAATAAAGGCCTGTCCGTCGTTTGGTTATGCCTCAATGTCTTAAGGAATTTCCCCAAACTTCAACAGACAAGGGAGAGGAAAATATATACTTCAAACTAAATCGAAGCATGTAAGGTCACGCAAAGAATTTGGATCAGCATTCCTAGAAATAGTATACCTTGAATATACAAGTCCCATTATACCCGAAGGGCACCACGAGACTGTATACTTCAGGTATATCTGAGTATATCATTCTATAATTGGACATAGAGCATTTAAAAGAACAATACAAACCAGTCAAACTCAAATTCAATTATCATACTATATTCTTATCTCTCAAAGCAATGCAAAGTTTGAGGAATAAAACATGACACTGATAAGGTTTGGTGTTTATGATCAACAGAGATGTCCAAAGGGAGATGCAATGCTGCAGACAAACAGGCAGTTTGGTAATAATGCCAAGTCAAACAGAGAGAGCTACATGATTCGAAATGTATTTATTTTAGTATAAAAATAGGTTGATCAATTCTTTATAGAGGATGGACCAAAACTTGATCAGTATCCTTGGAAACTCAAATTAAAGCATTTTTAGACTAAAAGCAATCATAAAAATGTCGGAGCATTTTTTAAGAAAAAAAACTAAAGAGAAACTGAATATAGGTCCTAAGGGGTAATCATAGAGTATGCATATTACATTCAGCAAATAAGGAACACTTTGCCAGCTTTATCAGGTCGTTTCTACATGTTTAAAAATACTAAAATTGTGCTCTTGATGTTTTAACCTTTCTGAAAAAAGGAACATAACCTATGAGTTGTATTGCTGCCATCAGTCCATCATATAATACAGAATGGCTGGATGCACTAATCTAATCAAAACTATACATTGATTTAACAACTAATTATGCTTGAACAAGCATGAATACATACATGTCAACCACCATACCAACATCACTCATATTTTGGCTACCCGGGCATCATAGGGACATAAACTAAACAAACAAACGATAGTATCCAAACATGGTCTAAACTGAGCTAAGACACAATGAAGGCTGAACTAATGATCTGAACAGTAGTAAGTTGACACTATGTTGGCCTACAAATTCACTAACAGAGGATCAACTAATCTAACGGAGACAAACAAATGCCATCAGTTATATCATATAACATCAACCTAATCAACTCTAACGAAACATCATGTGGATCGTAACATAATCAGAACAATAATTATTATACAATGTGTGGTCCACATAAGCAGATTAAGCCAAATAACTCCCAAGGCATTTTCAGCTAAAATCAACCATATTAACACCTAAACCATACTCAACTGAGAGCAGACAGAGCTAAGCCGCCATACATTTAAAGTAAAAATCCAGAACTAATCACGTGCTTCACCTAGTCATCTTATACTACCTGGTACCGTATGAAACTGACCAAATCATAAACGGAGCATACTCGGGACAAATCAACCAGTTTAAACCACGCAATCATCAACAGCCAACAACTCAACCCCAATAACTAAACCTAAAACAGACCCATTAAGACTAATTGTAATCTACCAACTGCCACCAAATATCAAACAAACAATCCGGCGATAGAAAACTACATAATTAATTAACCAGAGCAAAACTAAAGACCGAACATAAGAGACACATCAAGATTTACCTTTTTTGTGTGCAGCGAACTGAATGTGGGGTTTCCAATTTACCCTCGAACACTTCAAATTCTCCGGGTTAATATCCACTCGGATTCGAAGCAGCGAAAAAAAAAAGAATGAAAAACATGTAATATTTTTTTTAAATCGATATTTGAACTGTATTGCGACTGCTAAAATTATTTTGTATGGATTTTTGGGTTTTTTCTCAAAAACTCCTTCGAAAAGATTTCGTTCCTTCTTTTTCGATCTGATTTTTCAGGAATCCTCAGGTTCCAGAACTCGTTTTTGCAAGGCGATTTTTGGAGGGGGGGGGGGGTTTCTCCGTCTTCGAACCCCCGTTTCTAGGGGATTTCCACGACTAAAACAACTTATCATTGGGGAACTTCATGAATCGAGACAGCCCTAGGTTCTTGGGGTTCTAAAACCTGTCCTTCAATGATTCAACGCGCCACCATTTATAGGGTTTTGGCTCTTTTGAGTTGAAGAAAAAGGAGAGTGGAGCGGGGGAAAAGGAAGATGAGCGGGGGAGCGTGTGTGGGGGTGAGGAGATGATGATGAAGAAGAGAAGGGAGTGGGGGAAAGGGAACGGCGTGGTGGGGAAAAGGGAAGATGAGCGGCGGTGGTGGGGTGAAGAGAGAGGAGAGAGCGAAGAGAGAGAGAAAAGGGGAGGGGGAGGCTGAAGGAGGAAAATATGAAAGGGGAGGGAACCCTACCTGTTTTTCTTCAATTAAGAAACGGGTCGGGTCCATTTTTGGACTGGGTAGGATTTGGGTTGTGGGCTGATCTGAAAAATGTGGGCTGGGTGTTAAAATGTGGGCTGGTCATTATTGGACTGGTATTAAATGAATGGGCTGGTCCGAAGTGTTGGTTAATTATTTGGGCTGGGGTGAATTAAGTTGGGCTGGTAAATTAAAATGTAGACTGGTATTGTGAATTGATCCGAAAATAATATGAGTTGATTGGGCTACTACATTTAAATAAAAGACCTATTTAAATAACTTGTGTTAAAATATTACTTAATATAAAATATGCAATTATTAGTGCTCAGATAAAAAATGGCGTTGTAATAGCCGTGCAATAATATTTTGAAAATCCACAGTAAATAAACACTATTATTTAATTATGCAAAGATAAATGCGATGCGTGTGCGTAAGCTGGCAAAATGCCGAAATGATAAAAATTGTGAATAATATTAATAATAATGGCTAGTAACTGTAATGGAATAATGAAACGCCGGTATTGATAAGAGGCTAATAATTATAGTAAAATATAAATATATATTTTTTAATTTTTCAAAAAATATTAGAAGCGTAAATAGGTATTTCGGAGGAGAGACGGGACAAAATTGGGTGTCAACAATAATCTCCCAAATATTCCAGAAAAAAATCAGTAAGCAAAAGAGAGCATATTTACCTCATAAAAGTGAGGATTTTGAGTAATTTCAAGTGACGGAATATTAATCGAGGTCCAGGTAACGTGTAGTCGCAATTATAGTTTTGTCTTGCATTGGAATTGTCTTGGATTCAAATTAGATATTGAATATATTTTGCTCTAGCAAGAATAAGGCATGAATCTCTCCTTATTAATATTAATTTCAGTTTATTTACGGAGATAAAGTTATTAAATAGTCGTATAACAAGTTGGATAGTTGAGAAACTTGAAAAACATCGTGTGGGATGTTTTATGGAACCTATGAGTGTTGATAATGTTGTTGTGATGTTGGTATTGTTGTTGTTATTGTTGGTCATTGGATTGTGATTTCGGGCTAGGCATATAAACAGGGGAGATGCTGCCTGAATTTTGGCAGATTCTAAATGGATATAAATTGAAGGCTTAAGATAAGCATGTGACAATGATCCTAGCAATAGTATGAATGGTTTACATGTAGATTTACGAGCTTGGAAGGATAAATGTTGAATAGTTAAGGAGACCAAAAGGTATGTTAAGGCTATTCCTTTTTCTTTTAAAGGCATGATTCTTTTCCTACCAACCCATGCATGAATTCCATAAAAATCCTCATTTCCAAGAATGTTAGCGATTCATGACTCTTAAAGTTTTCATGGTGCTAAAGATGAATAATTTTTTTATGATAACCATGACGATGATTATGAGGGATTTATTTATCAAAGCTCCAAGGCATACAGATTTCATGATATTATGAGATGATTTTATTCATAGAGATTTCCAAGTACATGAACTTTATATTATTATGAAGTGATTGAGCTTACTTTGCAATTTCTTAATTTCCTTCATTGTTGGTAATCTCACCTTATGCTGATTGATCTATAATATAATCGGAGGCTACCGACCTTACGTCACTCCGATATAGTTGTGGCTTTTGATTGGTCTCTCACGCATGCTTTATATCTATGTATGTATTTTCTCACACCGCGGCGCGCTATAGTCGGCCGGGCATGGCACGTAGATTTGTACACCACTGCAGTGGGCATGTTATGATATTTTCCCGGACGCGGGAGGCTTGTACGCGAGCTAATGATGATAATACCGAGCCTTAATGGCCGGGCATGATTATATATATGACACCGAGCCTTAATGGCCGGGCATGATATTATATATATGACACCGAGCCTTAATGGCCGGGCATGGTACTATATATAAGTATAAAAATGTTTTTTTTTCAAAAGGTTAAGCATGCATGACACCGCCTTATCAGGCATCCAGATGTACAGGTTATATCTCATATTCCATGTTACCTTTCATATCTATATTATGTTGTTATTCATGCCTTACATACTCAGTACATTATTCGTACTGACGTCCCTTCTTGTGGATGCTACGCTCATACCCGCAGGTAGACGGGGAGACGGATCAGACCCGTAGGTGTTCTATCAGCGTATTCTGAGGAGCACTCCAGTTACTTCGGAGCTGTAGTCTATTTGATATTGTCCTTATGATCATTTGTATTCTATATAGAGGTTCGTAGATGTATGTGTACAGTTAGATGTTTTATAGCTCCACCAGTTCATATTATTGTATAATATATTGGTGGCCTTGTCGGCCTTATTTTTAGCTCTTGATACTTTACTGTTAGCCTTGCCGGCTTTATGATATACTTTATGTTATGGCGACCTTGTCGGTCTGCATATGAACATATGTGCTGAATGATCGGATATTCCTATGTTGGGCCTTTTCTGCGTGCAGGTGTTCTTTGAGTTATGGTTTATAATGTTCAAAGTAACGCATAAGTCAGATGGTTCCCGGCCTACAGGTCGGTGGTCGTCATACTCTTGGTAGGGGTGTGATTGACGGACTCTGTTGACTTTATTAAAAAAATTTAAACATAAAATTGATAGCCGATGCAGTCCGTCGGTTTTTAGTAATATTTATATTATTTCTTTTTAAATATAAAATATTGAAAGAAAATAAATAAAAATAAAATAATTAAATAACCGACGCAGTCCGTCGATTTTTTATACTATTTTATATCTCAGATTTAAAAACGACGGAGGACTTAACCGACCCTGTCCGTCGCAAAAGAAACGACACAGTGTGTCGGTTTTCAAAAAGCGACGTAATGAAAACCGACGAACTGTGTTTCGTCGATATTCCGTCAGTTTCTTTAAAAAAAATCGATGTGGTCCATCGGTATTTGTCTATTTTTTAGTAGTGTTTGTAGTTCAACAAGTGAGTCAATTTATGAAGGCACCCCGCCATCTATATTTGATGGTTGTTCATCGCATCATTCGATATCTATTAGGAACATCTACTCGTTGATTATTCTTCCTGGTGGTTCTCCTATTCAGCTCAATGCTTTCAGTGATTTTGATTGGGCTGGATGTCCTGATACTCGTCGTTCGATTACTGGTTGTCGCATGTTTCTTGGAGATTCCTTGATATCTTCGAAGAATAAGAAGCAATACCGTGTGTCAAAATCTTCAACAGAGGCTGAATATCAAGCCATGTCTAATGCTTGCTTCTAGGTTGTTTGGCTTCGTGGATTACTTGCTGAGATTGGATTTCCTCAATCTAATCCTACTCCTCACCATGCTGGTAATACAAGTGCCATTCAGATTGCTACTAATCCTGTTTAACATGAGAGGACCAAACGCATCGAGATAGACTAACATTATATACGAGAAGTTGTTGATAATGGTGTCATTACTCTTCCACACGTGTCCAATGATCTTCAAATAGCTGATGCATTTACAAAATCTGTGGTACGAAGACGTCGTCAGTTTCTAGTAGGCAAATTGATGCTTTTTGATCCACCAATATCAATTTGAGGGGGGTTGTTAGCATGATGACAAGATATTCTAGATATTGTAAACATAAATAGAGATACTCTAGATATGTGAAAATACACTTAGAGATATTTCATATTTATTGTAGAATATTGTGTAGCTTTAACTATAGAATATTATGTAGAATATTTGGTAGGATTTACATTAAGTGTAGGATATTTTGCTTCCTTTTATCTCTTATTCCTCTTGTGTATAAATACCTATGTAATCGATGTATTAAATGAACAAATTGAGACACTCATTTTTCAATTTCTCTCGTGTTTTATCTGTTTTCAACACACAGAAGTACTGTATAACAGTCTGATTTTTGCAGGAAATCACTAACGCTATAGAAACTTTGACGCGACATCTCAATAGAATAAGACGAGAATATAGTATAAACGGTCAGTTCTCTTCCTCTTTTATATTTTCCTCACTTTATAGGCATGTGGACCTGTGGTTATATTTGCTCTTCATTTTCTATAATTAGGAACATAAAACAATGTGAATGAGGTGCTCAGAAGTGCATCCAATCTATCTGCTCCATCGCAAGGAAATTCCAGAAGTTGAAGAATTAGCAAGACTGATGTTGTCCACTAAGGATATGCTTATAAAAAACTCACTTCATAAAGAAAGAAGCTCTCCGTACACAGTTCTAACGGTCACCAATACGTCCTCTGTTCGGAGCTCCGATGCTTCTCAGCTTCTGCACCAAGCCATGGCGTCTCTAGCGGGCCCTACCCCGGAGAGCCCAGCTGAAATTAATGCTCCAATCACTGGGATGACAAACTCAACGACAATTCCCACAAATCCAAAGTATATGAAATCTTTACAAGGATCCCCAATTCCCACTCCGCCAAAACCCAGCTCCCTCGTTGTGGCTCGACAGACTACAACCAACAGTATGCCGACGGTGTTCTTCAATGCTTCAGATTATTATGGTAGGATGGCAGATGAATGCAATCACATTTTAGTTGGGAAATTCACATACGGCAGACCTGGAATTGAGGTTATACGATCCAAATTTTATGAGCAAACACCTCTTAAGGGCAAGGTAACAATTAGGGTTTATGACTATAGACATGTTTTCTTAGATTTTACTGATGAAGCCGATTTCAACGATGTTTATTTCAAAATATTTGTTAGTATCTCTGATTCGCTTATGAGGGTGTTCACCGGAATTTGACCCAAACAAGGAGACTTCTCTTGCTCCAATTTGGGTGCTCCTTCCAGAACTAAAATATCACCTCTTCAATTGGGATTATCTTAAACAAATTTTAGCTCAAATTGGCACTCCTTTGAAAGAGGATATGGCCACTATAAACAGATCAAGACTAAATTTAGCTAAAGTTGGAGTGGAAGTTAATTTGCAAAAACCTTTGAAATTTTTTGTTTGGGTGGGTATTGGAGGGCAAGGGGCTGGTTTGAAGGTATATGAACAGAAGTTGGAATTTGAAGGTGTCCCTGCCTTCTGCAAGACTTGTAGACTACAAGGACATGATGTTTCTAAATGTAAGGTGGAGGCTAGACAAAGGGAAAAGAAGGTTGAAGAAGCTGCAAAAGATAAGAAAGGGAATGGTGAAAAATTGGCAAATCAGAATAACAATGTGACCCATGATGTTATCCCAAAACCACTAGTCAATAACAACAAAGGAAAAGGTATAGGCAACATATCTCAGAACAATCAAGGAAATCAAGAAGATGAGGATGGCTTCACCATAGTTACTAGGAAAAGGAACAAAAAGGGAGCAAACCAACAAATCCAACAGAATAATCAAAAAGATGGAAACAACAAGACTGGGGACAGGAACCTACAAAAGAACCTTACCATTGGAAAGGACCATACTGAGCACCCAAAGACTAATGCTAACGCAAAGGCAGAATCTGATGGAAATTCAAAAAATCTACAAAATAGTGGTGAATTCCAAACTGTGCAACAAGAGGAACAACATAGTGTTAATGTTGAGAACCTTCAAAACAGTGATCAACCAGAGGAGCAGCAAAATGGAAAGGAAAATAATATACAAAATAATGGAAATGCACAAATTGACCAGCAAAAGGATATACATGGATCTGCACACATTCAGAACACTAATTTTGAGAAGAAAAAGAACATGAAAGCCAAGACGAAGAAGTCAAAAAGACCACCAGTAGCACATCTTCTCAAGAACATGTTCTGGAAAAAAACAAAACCAAAACAAGCACAGGAAGAGGGTCACAGAGTTGAGAAAAACATAATAGAGGGTAATTTCAACAAGAAGGATCAGGGTTCACAAGGGAATTTGAATCTTGAAAATCAGAAGGCTCCCACTGATCACCTTGAAAACATAGTTGTGCAAAGCCTGGAAGGTAGCCCCAGCATTGATATTATGTCACCTATAACTGCTGATATAACTTGCAAGCAACAAGAAGGAATTCAACTTGTGGTTGATCTTGGACCCCTCCAAATTATCCCTCCTGAACAACAAAGGAGACATGACCCTGATATTGACATACCTGATCACCTTGTTGAGAAGAAACCTAATGAGGCATCCAATGAAGAATATGCTGAAGCCGAGACTTCAAACGAAGAGGTTCCTGAAAGTTGCTTGGAAGTTTTTTATTCAAACCAAGAATATATTGCAGACAGCTTGACTGAGGCTTTTTTACCTTCTCCAAATATCAACATTGACCTTGTCAGAATAGAAAAAGATCAAATCATTCAAAAGCAGGTTCTATCACCCAGAGGAGATCAATACATGGAGAAAGACAGAAAGAAGGGAAAGAAAAACAACGACCAGGCAGTCCTTGAGACAAGAAAGAAAGCACGTTTAGCACTTTACCCCAATAGTATTTTTAATGATTAAAGTCATTACATGGAATATTAGGGGGATGAAATCCAAAGGAGCACTTATAAGACTACAACAACTAGTCAAGCTTCATAAAGTGGACTTTGTTGCCCTACAAGAGCCCTTTATTGATAGGAGCAAAATCTCCAAGTACAAGAGGAAATTAGGCGTGGATCTGGCTGTAGCTAATGCTCGTAGCAAGATCTAATGTTTTTGGAACTCCAATATGGTGTGTGCTGTCTATGCTAAAAGTAGACAGCAACTCACTATGAAATGCAATATGCAAGGTAGTGCTGATTTCTTCTGGATTACTGTTGTATATGCAAGATCCAGAGCAACTAAAAGAGTGTATCTATGGACCAAACTTAGAGCTCTTAGTAACACCATTGATGGGCCTTGGAACATTTGTGGAGATTTCAACTCCATCAAGGTTGCTGATTAGAAGAAAGGAGGTGTCCCATTCAGACTGAGTAAAGCCATTGATTTCATATCCTGCATAGAGGATTGTGGCATGACTGATCCTGGCTTTATAGGAAATATGTTTACATGGTGAAATGGAAGAAGGATGACTAATAGAATTAGTAAAAGGCTTGATAGAGTTCTCAACAATGATGAGTGGTCCACCATGTTCCCCTCCACCAGAGTTTACCATTTACCCAAGACAGGCTCTGATCACAGCCTGATCCTAATTACATACTCTGATGACACTCATCATGTCATTAGATACTTCAGGTTCTTAAATTTTTAGACTACCCAAGAAGATTACACCTCCATTGTTAAATCTATTTGGGAGAATGAAATACAACGCAACCCTATGTGGTCACTACATCAAAAGTTAAAGAATCTTGCTAGAGAACTTAGCAAATAGTCCAGGGAAGTCATTGGAGATTTTTCTGAAAAAGTTAAAAGTCTTGAAGCTGATATTAACCAATGTGAAGCAGTCTATGAGATAGATGACTCTGATGCTAACAGAGAAAAGCTACACAAGACTCAAGCTGAATATATACTATGGCTCAAGCATCAAGACTCCATTCTTCACCAGAAAGCCAGAATTAAATGGGCTGAAGAGGGGGATTCTAACACTAAATATTTTAATAGTGTGCTTAGAAACAAAAGAAGAAGGGACAAAATTTACAAGATCAAGGACAGACATGGCTAATGGGTTGAAGGCACACAAGATATATCTGATGTTGCGGTTGATTATTTCAGTAACATGTTCAATGAACAAGGTAGTTGCTCCAATATGCAAATCCTTAGGCACTGCCCATCCATGATCTCTGAAGAAGATAATACCATGCTACAAGAATTACCATCTGAACAGGAGATTAAGGATGCCATTTTTTCAATAGATCCCAATAGTTGTGCTGGGCCAGATGGCTTCAATGGCCATTTTTTCCAGTTTTCATGGGACATCATCAATAAAGAAGTTACTGATTTTGTTAATGCTTTCTTTTATGGATATGAACTGACCAAAATTTTCACCCATACTTGTCCTGTTCTTATCCCCAAGGTTTCATCTCCTGATAGTTTCTCCCAACTTAGACCTGTCAGTCTTTGTAATTTCTCCAACAAAATTGTTTCCAAAATCCTTGCCTCTAGAGTTAATTCTCTGCTACCAAAGATCATCTCTGATAATCAATCTGGCTTTGTAAAATGAAGATTGATAACAGAGAATATACTTCTTACCCAAGAAATTGTTCAAGGCATCAAAGTCAAATATCCTCATGGCAATGTAGTGATCAAATTGGATATGTCAAAGGCCTATGATAAGCTTTCTTGGAACTACGTCCTTGTTGTTCTTAGAAAACTGGGATTTGCTGACCCTTTCATTGAAATGATCCATAGACTCATCTCCAACAATTGGTATTCAGTTCTCATCAATGGTACAAGATTTGGTTTCTTCAAATCATCTAGAGGCCTCAAGCAGGGTGACCCTCTATCACCTGCTTTGTTCATATTAGCTGTTGAGACCCTGACTAGTGCTCTTAATCATCTTCATCAGAGAGAGGACTTCACTGGTTTCTCTATGTAAAAAAATGTCCCTCAGATAAATCATCTAGGATATGCTGATGATTTGGTTTTATTTACCTCTGGGAATAAAAGGTCAATTAGACTTATCATGAAACAACACAAAAAGTACCAAAAGGCTTCTGGTCAGGAGATCAATCAAGAGAAAAGCTTCTTCATTACTCATGATAAGACAGAAAGGATCATCAACAGAAGAATACAAAGGTGGACAGGCTACAAACACTCTACTTTTCCTTTTACTTACCTTGGTTGTCCAATATATACAGGTAGGAAAAAGATATGCTACTTTGCAGATATTTCTACCAAGATCATCAACAAGATAGCTGACTGGCAAGGAAAATTCTTAGCACCAAGGAGCAAAGCTACACTGATCAACTATGTTTTGCAATCCCAAACTCTCTACACATTCTCAGCACTTATGCCACCTAAAACCACCATCAAGGAGTTAGAGATGCATTTCTCAAATTTATTTTGGGGACAAGCTGATGGGAAAAACAATTATCATTGGAGTTCCTAGAACAATAGGTGCTACCCTAAGCAGGAAGGTGGACTAGGTTTCAAGACACTTCAAGATATATGCAACTCTTTCCTAGCTAAGAGATGTTGGAGGCTCATAACATAAAGGTCCTTATGGGCTGACTTCCTAAGAGCCAAGTACTGTCAAAGAAGCAACCCCATTTCTAAAGTAAAGGCAAACAAAGACAGCAGCAGCTGGAAAGATTTTTTAACTATCAGATTTAGGGTGGAGGAAAGCATCAACTGGATAATCAATTCAGGCTCTTCTATGTTTTGGTGGGATAATTGGAGTCTTCATGGCTCTCTATATGATCTTACCAACCCTCAGAACAAGCCTAGAAATATCAAAGCTTCTGAATTCATCATGGACAACACATAGGACCTGGACAGAGATGACCTCAACCTTCCTGACAACATTATGCAACTGATTAATGGGGTACATATTGGCAATATGGATCTAGAAGACAAGGCTATTTGGAATCTCAATTCAAATGGCTCTTTCTCCTGCTCCACTGCCTATAATGCCCTCAGACAGAGAAGATCTCCTCTCCTTAGCACTCCTTATATTTGGTTTAATGAACTTTCATTTAAAATTTCATTTTTTATATGGAAACTCATTAACAAAACCCTTCCTATAGACTCTGCTCTCTTTATATTTGGAATTGATACAATTCCTCTTTGTTGTTGTTGCAGGAATCCAGTGGATAAAACCATAGACCACATTTTAAACAGTGGCAACATTGCTAAGGAAATTTGGGACAGACTATCCAGGCCTATGGGAATTACTCTAATGGGCACCTCTGTTGTGAGCAATTTATGGCAATGGTGGAGGACTACCCCAAAGAATTTGGAACATCACTTTCTCCTATTGATTATCCCTAATATTATATGTTGGGAAATTTGGAAAGCCAGGTGCACAAAAAAGCATGAACAGAATAATATCTCCATTTGCAGTATATGTTACCACATTCTTTATCAAGTCAAAATCTCCATGGGGAAGAAGTTCAGCAAAATGGAAGGAAGATGGGACTGGAACAAGGTTTGTCATGTGGTCCAAAATCAGAAAACTATCATAAGTACCCTTATGGTTAACTGGGACAGACCTAATGCAGATAGCTGGAAAATTAATACTGATGGTAGCTTTATGGTTAACCAAAATAAAGCTGGAGCTGGGTGAATTGTCAGAAACAGGAATGGGGATATGGTTATGGCCTTTGCCTACCCAACTCATTTATGCACTAACAATTTCAGTGAGGCAAAAGCAGCTTTGATTGGTATTACTTGGTGTTGTGATCAGAACTTCAACAACTTGGAGGTGGAGCTGGATTCCATGATGGTTGTCCAGATGATTCAAGGAGTCATTAATCCTCCTTGGAAGCTCAAAAATAATATCGACTCCATAAAATTAAAGATGAATCAAAGGGCAATAAGTGTTCAACACTGCTATAGGGAGGCAAATGAAGTTGCTGATGCTTTGGCAAAGTATGCTACGACTATCAATCAAGCAAGAATATTCCTCTCAAAGAATGAGCTACCAAGAGGAGCTCTTGGCCCCTTAAGAATGAATAAGATGCAATTACCCTCATTCAGAAGAAGAGCAAAGAAGCATTCCACTTGGGTGTTCAACCCCAGCTCTTTTCTCTCTGGCAACTAGAATGGTGGCTTAGCCATTGCCATGGCTGGGCAGCCCTCTCCCCAGCCTCTTGCTGTGGGAGAGACTAGTTCTAAACCAACTTACGCTTCTTTTATCTCACCTCAAGCTGTTACGCAGTCCTTAACCAAAACACAACTAAAACCTATCGAGTTTAACAATGGAGAAGCCACCATCACATTTACAATGGAGGAGATCGCACAATACACAGTAGAAGAAGGTTTACATCAAGCATTGGTACTAAAATTTTCTTATGGACAACCTGACATGAATGAGTTACGCAAGTTACTCCCAAAAATATTGGGCGTGAAAGGGAAATGCTTAGTACGGTGGCTGGCTAGACGACATGTCTTGATCAGATTTGACAGATATGAAGAGTTTGTTCTTGCCGCAACCAGGTTCGTCAATTATTTGCATTGTAATGGTGAAGAATTTCTATTTAGGGTGTTTCCATGGTCTATAGGATTTAATCCTAAAGAAGAAACATCAAGGGCTTTTACATGGATATCGTTGCCGAATCTGCCTCCTGAATTGTTTGCCAAAAAATCATTACTTTCTATCGCTTCGGCAGTAGGTAAACCTATTGCTATTGCTAAGGCAACACAAGAAAAAATGAGGCCTAGCACAGCAAGAGTGAAGGTTGAACTCGACTTGCTTGACAAACATCCCAATCACATTAGAGTTCAATAGATAGATGAGAAATCTGGAAAGGTAATGGAACATGTTCAAGAGTTTGTGTTTGATAATCTGCCATTATTTTGCTCCTATTGTAAACATCAAGGTCATGAAGAAAATGGTTGTTGATCGATGTTGGGCAAAAATGTAGATAAAAATCAGAATGTTACCAGGAATAACGTAAAAACTGTGGAGAAATATCTAGGAGATGCAAGGGAGATTATAAATGCTAAATTGAGGAATAATAATGCAAATGGACTGATTCTCGACAATAACAGTGAAGATGCTGTAATTGGTGGAAAAACTAATAAAGTGCAGCAAGTAATTGATACAACGACCAGCGAGCGAGATCAACATGGTTCGGGTATTGAGGAACAAAAAATAAATGGACACAATGGCGACATAGTCCAAGCATCTAGGCAACAGCAAAATACTTTAACAGATGGAACTTTTGGTGTTGACAAAAGTAAAAAAAAAAAAACTATGTTTATGTTGATAAGGAGATGCCTTCATTGCCAATTGAGAAACCTACAGGAACCAAGATTTGTGAATTAAATAGTTCTAGTCCTAGAAGAATTGTTGATCGATTGCCCATGGTGGAAGATAATACCTCTGCTACTACTGATGCTGACTCAAGAGACTCGGTTGATGCATCGCTAGTTGATTATGGGCAGCAAATAAGTGTTGGAAACAAAGACGTCACAGCTAGTTCGATTGGTGCAGACCAGGATAAATTGGATGAGATTGAACTTGTGGAAAAACCTGAAGGAGGAGTTCATCATGTACAGCAGGATCAAGTTACAAGCGACCATGGAGACCTAGGGGTGAAAGATTCTCGATTGCTAGATATAAAATCAAGTGAAGAACTTTGTCAAGACAATCGAGTTAAAAAAGATGGCTGGGCAGTAGTGCATAATAGGTCCCCAGCCAGGCGTAGCGTCTCACCAAAATTAAAAAAATCTACTGCCTCAAAGGACCTATTATGTTCAAATAGCTTTGATGTTCTCTTGAAGACTACTGGAAAAGATGGTAATGGTATGGCTCCAACATTACATATTTCAAATCCTGAAGTAACTAAAATTGATCAAGAAAGTCAGGATGCAATGTTACTCAAATCCAATCCAGCAATGAAGCCACTCATGGTCACGTTGAACAGATCGGCTCAAGAATTCCATTCCCAAACTTTGGAGTTGTCCAGTGAATATCAAGGTGAATCCAGGGAGCTCCTAGTGTCCACAGGGAATGGCAAAGAGTTGCTGAAAGGTATGACATCACTCTCTCAAGCTAATTCCACAAATAATTTGATAGAAAAACAAGGGGAGATGAGTACTCCTAGGTGGGCTGATTTGGTTAATGAAGTAGAGAAGATTTCACATCCTCCTTTGAATAGCAAATTAAGCCCACAAGCTCTTGTATTTGTGCCTAAAAGTGTGATTATTGAGCCAGGGGCTTTAGCATCAGGACTTAGTCCAACTAATGCTTATGCTATTGATTTGAGTGATGATTTTTCTGATGAGGATGAGGAAGATAATATGTTGGACATATGCTTTGATAAAGTGGCTAGAGATGGAGATATTTCACCTAGGCAACAAAGAAGTGGAAGTAACAAAAGCAAAAAGAAGACACATGGAAGACAGCATAGTTGAGATGGTAAAGTGACTGGGGAGTTTATTCCAAGGCACCTATTGTTATACCCCATTTAAACGGGTTAAATTAGAGTACAACATATTGGTGATTCCTATTTTGTTTTATTTTAAGGAGTCGCCACCTAATTAATTTAATGGTGAATTAAGGCACCTAATTATTAACTAAGGTAAAGCTAACTAAACCTCCGTTAATGGTCTGTTTAACTTATGATTCTAGGTAAGGGTTCTTGATTATCCTAAAGGGAAGGGGTTAGGCATCCTTTAGAATCCGTTAACTACGGTTTACCGGTCAAACTTAGGTTAATTAATTAAGGCGGAAGATGCAAATATGGCATTTAAATCTTAAGAAGACAATTTGTAAATGCTGCTAAGGTTTTAAAGGAAAATATAATAATGCCATTTAAAATAAGACTTACAGAAAATATAATAATTTGCATAAAAGGAGACTTTAAAGGCTATTTTAAAATAAGACTTCTGAATGTTGTTAAGGCTTTAAATGAAAATATAATAACGCTATTTAAAATAAAGACTTGTAGAAAATATAATAATTTGTATAAGAAGAGACTTTAAATGCTATTTAACGTAAGACTTATAAATATTGCTAAGACTTTACATGAAAATACAATAATGTTATTTGAAATAAGACTTACAGAAAATATAATAATTTTGCATATGAGTGAAAGATAATGCAGGTTTGTGCAACGTTTTTATAAATGTTTGAAATAACTCCAATGGTGAGGTACTAATTGATTTTTTGCAGTTTAGGGATGTAGACAGGATGTGAATTTTCTTTCTCCTTTTTTATTATCTTGTATTAACTATGCTTAATTAAAACAAATGCGTGATTAAATCAAATTCGCAATACTTAAATATATATTTTGCATATCCACGGTATTTCAAATCTTTAAGATGATAAAGAAACTAAAAAAGTAATTCTCTGATTCAAAGCACGTGTTCTCGTTATTGAAAATCAATGATTCTAGTAAAGATAAATATTATAGATAACGTAAATAATTTTAAGATAAAAATTATAGATAATGTAAATTATGTTAATATAAAAAATGAAGCCTATGGAGTTAACTATTAGTTTCCCCTTTAAATTAACAACCCATTATACTAAGACTAACCCACTAATTTTACTAGCATTCATCTAAGTTAAGAAAACAAAAACAAAGTAAAGGGTTAGTCGAATAATACAAATTAAATGCACAAAAACAAGTAGAGGCGTAAATAAAATTAAATGGGCTCAGCCCATTTTTTAAGGCTGCTGCGATCAGTGATGCTGTTGGGAATGGGCTCAGCCCATTTTTAAGACTGCTGCGAACTGTTCATGCTATTGGGCTTTGGCCCAGAATTTTCATTTCTTTCTTTTTCGTTTTTGCTGCTGACAGGGCTGGACAGAGAGAGAAGTAATGTTTCGTTGGGCCTTGGCCCAACACCGAATGCGGAAGAAGAACGAGTCCCTCGGACTCGTATGCGATGGTCATGCATAAATGAAAGGAAAAGGATTAGTATCTAATCAATGAATAAGGTTAAACATATAAAATGTAAACTCAAAAACAGATCAGTACATTGTGTTTATTGTGTATATCCTATGTATATCACATAGAAGTAGCATAATAGCAAAGAGGAAGAAGAAGAGTAGAAGGGTTTCACATCAGTTCAATATCAGTACTCCCAGGTATACGCACATATATAATGGCACACTTTGACATAATACTCTACACAAGCATTTATTGACAGGAGAAACTCGTGATCAGTATAAGAATAACATGCAATGAACCATTTGCCTTACACAAACCATTCCTTAGTCACCTTTAAGCCGCAACTTAATCTTAGACTAAACATGTGTGTAGTTCAGTAAGAGGGGAAAGGGGAAGCGGTCCTGTTGATTTATTCTCATATCTTATCATTTTTTATACTTGAGAAAAAAAACACAGGAGAACTCAGGTTGTTTTTTCTTTTTTAAATTGTTTCAGCCATGAAGATGTTCAAGCATGGATAAATTGTAGTCTAAACTATCCAAGAGGGAAGTAACTCTCCAATCCCTTAAACTGCAAGATGGGATAGCCATAGAATAAGAGGCAACACAAACACTAGAAAATAGGCAAACCTGCACAACCACATTTACTAGCCTTGCATTTAGACTTTCCAAGTTCCATTTTAACAGGTAAACACACATAGCTTTCCCTTTTTATGCTCACTAGGACCAAGCAAACACTTAAACTTTTAAACTCCTAATATGTTGAGAACAATGACATCCCCTCAGATAAACAAGTCAATACCAACCATGAACCATTTTAACCAACCTTTTTATCATAAGCAATCAGCATTTCTATATTGACAAGCAAACCAGCTCTACAATAACCAAGCAAACAATGCTATCATTTTTATTATCAGAGATAGTCATCTGATGTAAGATTTATGCCCTTTTAATCTAGTCAACTAGTTATAGTTTCAATCATGTTTTCGTCCATCAGACAATCTCAAAAACAGGTTCTCAATGCCATTTTGTAAGATAAGGAGACTATCAAACACTTTGAACACATACTGACAGTAAAACCATATTTTTTCCATATTGAAGTAAATTTCAGGAAATCAAAGTTGTTTACTACCTACAGTTGACTGAAACAGACTGAATTTAGACATTTTGTTTAACCTATGGTTGGCTTACACATACTCGTAATGATTAACTTGCTACCAGGTACCTGAGCTTATTTGCACACACAGTATACATGGATATACATAAATTAAGCATGTTTGAATCAGGCAAGATAAGTATTTGCAAACACTAGGCTATTCTAATGGACTAAAGCCAATTAATCAACTCATGAGTGCATCAGCATAATGAGCATTTCCACCAAACTGAGTTTTGAGCCAATTAAGTATACATTTGATCACCAAATCTACATGTTTGAGATAAGTTGTTCACCCTTTAGTCAACAAAACATATAAGAGATGCACTCTCTTCAGTTTAGTTTAAGCTTTGTACACACAGATCAGTATTTAGCATATCCCAAAACAATTATCATACTCAAACCTCACGCTCATACTTTCCTATTGTACTCAAGCTAATCCATTAACATGATAACACATATTTGTCATCAGTTAATCCTAACATTGGTACAGTTTCTCAAGTCAAATAAGCTAACACATGAACTAATACATCAAGGCTAAGCTAATTAACCAAATGTAATACAAACTTATAAGTTAAATAAACTAATTCACATGTTAAATCGTCTAATTAGTCTTGCATGCTAGTTACATGAGGACTAACCTAACTCTAATTGCATCAGACTAACCAACAGATCCTTTATCAAGACTAAATGACCACTATATTATGCTAATCTAGCACAAACTTGATTATACAACAGGCAATATTAGACTAAGCTGAACAGAACACCCAAATAGGCTAGAGGTTAAACTAACCTAATCCAATAAGCATGAACTAAACATGCTAATGATTAACCCACTACGGATTTTACTGATTAACAACTAAATGAAGCTTAAACAAATAATCATGCTAAACTAATCAATAAATAGGGCAAAAAAAAATAAACACACGTGGCTAACTTAAACACAGACAAACAGCTAATATACACTAAAATAACTTGAAGGAAGAAGAATTACCGACCTTTTTCGAGTGCAGCGAAGTGGAGCTTTGGGTCTCCAATATACACTCGAATTCGAATTAACAGCCGAAATGAAAAAGAATAAAATGACTTTAACCCTTCAAAATCAGTATCCAGAGGTATAGGGATTGTAGAATGTAAATATTTTAAGGGGGAATGTCACACCCTGATCTTACTAGGGTGTGATGGGCACCCGACCCCATATTCGGAGCCGAGCGAACCCGCTGACTCTTATTACATACATAATCTCTTTGGACCTTTAAATCAAGTAAGAATGAAATACATAGTAAGGCCTTCAGAAACTTTTCTTTCATCGTACTCAGATCAAGTATATTCTGTAATCATAATACAATAAGACACATCGGCTAATGGAGCCGCTTACAAAACTGGCATCCCATACCCACGACTCTGTCTGCAAAGTCTCTAACTTCAACCAAGACATCATAGCATAATACTCTGACCCGGCAACACTCCAGGGCCAAATGGAGCTTGCCAACTTCGCTGGAACATCTTCTCTAATGGCTTCTACTCATCTGGGTGTACCTGCACGGCATGAAACGCAACGTCCACAAGAAGAGACGTCAGTACGAGTAATGTACCGAGTATGTAAGGCATGAATAATAACATACGAGGGATACATAGCATGAATAAAGACACGAAGGAAATGTAGAGCATATCGTGAGATAAAAGAGCAACCTGTACATATGAGTGCCTTTTGGCGGGTACCATGCATGCTTAGTGCTGCGGAACGTGCGGCCCGATCCATATATATATATTATATTGCTGCGGAACATGCAGCCCGATCCATTTATATATTACATTGCTGCAGAACGTGCAGCCCGATCCATTTATATATATTATATTGCTGCGGAACGTGCAGCCCGATCCATTTATATATATTATATTGCTGCGGAACGTGCAGCCCGATCCATTTATCCATATATCCCGCGTCCGGGCATCCCGCGTCCGGGCATCCCGCGTCCGGGACGATATCATATTATACCAACTGATCAGGTGGCTATGCGTCTATAGCGCCTCACCTTTTCCCTTACCCTATATACATATACATATATCATGTGCATGTATCATATACATACATCATATACATATATCATGTAAGCAGCATGCAAGAGAGCCCAAAGAATGTTATGTCTCCATCGGAGTGACGTAAGGTCGGTAACCTCCGAATATATTATGGAATAATCATCATGGCTTTGTCCCACCTTGAAGGAGCAATTATTATAAGATGAGACTAGCAACGAATAACAGCGTTAAGAGGACATAGAATAAGATCATAACCACGTTTCGAGTCAATCCGAGTTAGTATAAGAAAGTTATGGACATTTTAGTACAGAACCTTCTACGAACGATGCAGAAGTTATTTTTGGAAAACCAAAGCAATAATCATATCAAGTACCTTTCGAATATCGTTATGGATCAAATCAAATAGAGCTTTTGGAACCATATGTACGTATCAAAATATATCAAAGACTCAATGGAATACTCAAACGTGCTATCATTTGAAAATCAAGACATTAGTCATATCACTTATCTCTCGAATGCCATTCGGAAACATATCAAGTAGACCTTCGGACATCATGGATACGCATCAAAACCATATGAAATAGCTTATGGAAGTCAAGAATATTAGCCATCCTAGTGGCTCTAAGAATAGAAATTTCTTTGGAACCATACATATACGTCATCTGCTCGTTTCATAAGGATCATGCCAAAAGAAAGAAAGGGTAAGCCTTACATACCTGTTCTACGTCCTATTGGCTACGCTTATTTATCCAAGTTTGCTAGTCTACATTCAAAAGAATTCACACAATCATTAGATTCGTCGTCATACACACTTGTGTTAGTCTTTCAAATAAATTCACTTATGACCTGCCGAAATTTCGGCAGCACTTCCCCTGTAAATACACCATCCCCGAGAATCTAACTCGACCAATTTATCAACAATAATCCGAGAATTCAACTTGGCCAAATTATCAACAACAATACCCACAATCATACTAACAACTTCAACAATCAATCCAAAATATATTCTAACATTAACAACCCTTGTCACATAATTCAACGGCCTTTCATTTATATCCAATTCAATCACATATAGTCAAGTTAACACCAATGATCCCACATTCAAGTATTAATCCGAAATCATCTTAACATGGTTCAAGAATACTTCAAACAATTCACATAATATTCCAAACAACCCAATCAACATATTACTTCACCCGAAACCTTCCAAATTTAACAAGAACAATGACAACACATTTCCTTCCTTCAATTCATGAACTATACCAATAATTCACACACTAACAACATTACTCTTATAATTACAAGAAACCATATTAGAATCACATTAATTCCTCCAATAATTTCTCAACGATTACAACTTCATTTCAATTCAGCCAACCTTCATTTTCATCATGGACACAACCACAACAATCAAAGCACTAAATAAAATCAACTCATCATATCTACACAACACAACACATATATGGCCAAGCACCAACTTACACGGCTACAACATAGCATCCACACTTTCATGAATTTCATCCATTTCTTCACTCTACAACATATACAAACCATCCATAACATATATAAAAGAGGATCAAACCTTACCTTTTCCACTTAGCTCTTCAACTTGGCTAGAGTTGTGCCTTGCAAGGATGAATGGTTTTATTGCTCCAACAACCACTCCATGTTAATTAGGGCCTTCAAATTAGTTGGACTACTAGAATAAAATATTTTTTCTTGATCAACTCCATGGAACCAATTTTTTGATAGCCATGGCCGAACATGGCTCCTTCTCTTTCTTTTTCTTCTTCTCCAAACTTCTTGAATTTTCTAAGTAATGATAAATATGACTAATAAGTCATATATACACACATAATTCATCCATGTGGGCCAAGGCCCACTTCCACATGGACGGCCATGTGGCCCCTTTCAAGAACTTTCTTGAGCTTTTTTGCGAAATTCCCATTTTGCCCCTAGCCTTCCTCAATATTACCATGAACCCCTTTGCGAATTTTCCTTTTTACCCTTAGCCTTTCTCAATATTTCCACATCAATAATTTTCATAAGCAACTTGTGTATTAAACAAGATCAAAATATGGCCTTGCCCTTAACTTCTGGCAATTATCTTGAATTATCCGAACTTACAAAATACGGGCTATAACAGGGAATTTCTGGGCGGCTCCCCGACTTTTTTTTATAGGGGGATTTTTGCGGCTGAAGAACTATTTTTCGGGGGGGGGGGGGGGGGGGGGGGTTGAGGCGGCTGAAAAACTTATCCCTAAACGACTCAACTAGCAATTATTTATAGGGTTTAGATTAGGGTTTGGGCCAGGATTTGAAATCTTGGGCGGGGTTTTCGGTCAACAACGTTAGGGTTTTACTATGACAACGGTCAGAGACCTCGAAGAAGAGAACAAAAACTATTAAAACTTTTACTCGAAAAATCAAAAAGGGACTAATAAGAAAAACGATGGGTTCACGATCGAACAAAACTCATTAATGTTTTTCAGATGCAAACAGAAAAAGGAAGAAGAAGAAGAAAACAAACATTTAACCTCTCTCCATGGTTGAATCCGGATGGGGGGGGGGGGGGGTACAGGCATTAATTTCATTCCCCAATTTGGCCATGCATGGCCTGGGGGCGGCGAAATCGTCTACGATCTTCGCCATTTTGTGAGGAGAGAAAGAGGAGCGGGGGGGTGCGGCGCTGAGTGAAGAGAGAGAGGTAACCCTAAGGTTCATTATTGTTGAATAACCCGGGTCACCGATGGGTAGTGGGTCGGGTATTGGGTTAAAATAATGGGTTGGGCGGATTGCTGATTTAAAAATATGGGCTGTTCATTATTTTTGGGTGGCAATGGGCTGGTTCGAAAAATATTTGGGTTGATTGGGTTTGGATTTGGGTTGATGAATTAAAAATATGGGCTGAATGAAAGAAATAAATTGGGCTTCTAAATTTAAATGAAAGGCCTATTTTAATTAATTATATATTAACGTGTGCCAAAATATTATTTAATATAAACGTATGTATTTATTAGTGCTCGGATAAAATAAAATTATATGACGTCGTAAATAGTCGTGTGATAATATTTTAAAAGTTCAACAGTAAATAAACGCTATTATTAAATTGCGCAAAATAAATGTGATGCGTGTGCATAAGCTGGTAAAAATGCTGAAATGATAAAAATGTGAATTATAATAATACTGGTAACAATAACATGGTGGTAGTAGTAACGGTAATAAAATAAAAGATAATAACAGTAGTGACAACAACAGGATAGTGAAACGCCGGTATTAATAAAAGTTAATAACTATAGTAAAATATAAATAATTATTTCTTAAGTTGCCAAAAATATTAGAAGCGTAAATAAATATTTTGGGGAAGGCGGGACAAAATTGGGTGTCAACACCTACCGATGCGACTAGCAAAGCAAAATCATATGACAGTGTCAATAGCTTCAACTAGATCCAATAAATTCAACAAGAAATGATGAACTATCAAGTGTTGTTGGACAAATTTGAAGAAGACGAGAGGAAAATACTTCAAGTTACTATAGACGGGCAATCTATCCTTTTTAATTCATACATTTGTAAAAGAAAGATTGAGGTTAGTAACTCAACTTTCTTCTTGGTTTTTATATTTTTGCATTATTTAAGTATCCTCATTTGTAATATCATCCTAGAGTACATTACAAACTCTGATCATAGAATACTTAGTTCTCTCTAGCTCTTATTTTCTCCATGCTTGTTAATTAGGAGAGGTTTGTTACCTCATTAGGACTAGTAAGATAAAGCCTAGCCTCCCTTGCTTGTACTTATCCCAATGGAGGACCTTTTTTTTTTATTTTTAATAAAACACCGCTAGACAATATGTCTAGAGGGAAAAAAAAAAAAAAAAACCCATGATCTGTTGCAATTCTTTCCCAGTAGCGAAGGTGTAGTAGCAGCTGTAATAATCTAGTTTCTATCATCTTCAAGTACCTAGTACAAGATCACTAAGGCCTTTGGCCGTGAATGTAAACAGAAGGCTCACTTGTTGCTCTCTGTCTCTATTTTTGCCCATGAAGGTTAGGTATTAAGCCCTCCTTCATCATCTGTAACCTTTGTTTTCAGTTATGAAACAAGGTAGACAGCAGCTTCAATAAAAAATAAAAAATAAAACTTGCCGCTTAAAAAAAAAAAAAGAAAAAAAAGGATATGCTTATAAACGAAACTTCACAGCTCTTTCTAGTAAGTGTTTTCCAATTCCTTTAAATATTGAAGTGGAGAAAGTTCGCTGTTAGTAACTAGTGTTGAGTGATTTAGTGGCGAGCCCACGCACACCAAATTTTTTGGCTTGCACAATGTCTTATTTCATTTGTGAAAGAAAAGAATGGGCGCACATGTTATACTCTTCTACCGTTCTTTCTTACGTTTGACTGCCTTCTATATGCCCCTAAGAAAGATTTGTGATAATGTATTCTAAGAAGCCAGACATTTTGACTGGTTGGCTTTTCTGTTGGAATAGGACATTGAAGAGGATCTACGCCAAAATCTGAATGTGCATGATCCAAGGGTCCACCACAGAACAATGCGAACAATAGAATTACTGTTCAACTATCTAGGCACATATTTTCGTGAACTTGGCCTCGCAATGGTGCACGTTCAGATGGGTGAAAATAGGGTATGAAGCTGTCAATATGGGCTTGGCCCGCGAGGCCGGCCCAACCCAATCCTTTATTTAAGTAGGGTTGAGCTAAGATTTTTTTTGGCCCATATAGAAATAAGGCTCAAAAGCCCAGCCTCTCTTGGCCCGCCGGCCTCAAGGGTTAGGCTGAGGCCAGCCCTTGAGGCCAGAAAATAATAATAAATTAATTAATTTAAAAAAATATATAAGTAAATTAAATAAAAAGATAAATAGTAATGATAAAAATTAATGTACTTACAACTAAGTAGTAATTAGAAACTGGAGTAATACTTTTTAGTCTTAAAATTTATATTATGTTTAATTTCTTTTGAACATGATCTAAATTAGTGATTAAAAATAATAATTTTATATTTGTTCTCTTGAATCTTTTCTTCTATGATATGGATTTGCGCAAGAATGGGTGGTAGAAGATTCTATTTCATATTGCAAAAGTATCTTCTATTTCATATTGCAAAAGTTTCATGTTGAAATTATACTTAAAGGGTTGGCCCGTCCTAACCCGTGGCCCGCTTAGGGCTGGATTGGGCTGCCATTTTGCAGGCCCTTCAATTAAAAGGATCAGCCTGTCCTAGTTCATTTAATTCTTTGGCTCTTTAAGGCTGGGCTGGGTCAGCCCATTTTGACACCTCTAATACTTTGCTCGCTACTAAATTATTTTGGTTTTTGTGGTCAATGAAATGGGTTGAGAACCATGAGATCTTAGGTTCAAACCCCACCAGGGACAAAAAAAAAATCTATATCTGACATCTAAACTTTGTAAATCTAACGTTCTCTCCCTTACAAGGACGAAGGTTCTAGGCTGATCAACCCTGGTTTAGCAAATGAGAATGATACTGGGATGCACCAGAAGCAAGTTGCTATGCAGCAGCAGCTGGCAGAAATTTGGAGAAGTACCTACTTCAGTAGGAGGAGATACTGCACCTAATACAGATAACGAAATTGACAACGCAGTAGAAGGTGTATCTTCCGGACCAACAGCCGCAGAACCTACAAGTGCTCATGTATCAGCTGATGAAGTAAGTGTATTTTCAACCTCGAATATTAAATGCAATCTTCCGAATGTTTCAATTCGTTTCTGATTTTGACAACTATCTTTTGCTCTGTACTTGCACAACCTACATAGAAGAGCTTCACTTTCTTTTTGTCTTCTTCTCTTCTTTTAGAGTATTATTTTATAAGAGAGTTGTGTTGGGAAACACTTGTGTGAACCCATTCTTGGAGTGATCTTGTGAGGTTATCCTTTTGGGGTTTTTGGTATATTAGAGTATTTAATTACTCTAATTTTGTACTTTCTTTTTTGTGTATTGTACTCTTTTTGTATCCGTTGGTGTCAGTAAATTTGCTTCTCTTTTGGTTGTGGATGTAGGTCAAGTTGACCGAACCACGTTAAATCTTTGTCTCCTGTTATCTTTGTTATTGTCTTTAATTGGCTGCTTTGTCTAATTCCGCACTATTCCGGACTCCCGATCCTAACAAATTGGTATCAGAGCCTAATTAATCCGGGTTTTTGTTCTAGTAGTCATTATGACGATAACGAAGATTTATGTTGAGAAATTTGACCGAAGTGCAAACTTCGGTATGTGGCAGCTGAAATGGAAGCTATCCTGGTTCAGGATGGTTCAGATATGGCGCTGCAAGGAAAGGAGAACAAATCAGAAAAAATGGCGGACGAGGAGTTTGCTAGCCTTGATAAAAAGGCGAGAACTAGTATTATACTAAATTTCTTTGATGATGTATTGCGTGAAGTAGCTTTGGAAACCACTGCTAAAGGCATGTGGGAAAAGTTGAAAGGCCTGTATATGAAAAGGACAGTAGAGAACAGACTCTACTTGAAGCAGAAGCTTTACACGTTTCGCATGGATGAAAGTACTTCCATACTGTCACATCTTGACGCCTTTGATTCCATTCTTATGGATTTGAGTAATATAGATGTGAAGATTGAGGAAGAGGATCAAGCCGTTTTGTTAATATGTTCCCTACTCCAATCCTTTAACCATTTTAGAGATACTATACTTTATGGGAAAGAAATTATCTCTTATAGAAAAATCAAATCTATGCTGAAATCTAAAGATCAGATAGATAGAGATATTACTGGGGAAGGTAGTGGAAATCAGGCGGCTAGTTTATTTGTTAGGAGTAAATCTGATGCAAAGTCCAGATACAACAATTTAGTGTGTCATTATTGTCATAAAAAGGACCACATTAAGTTTGAGTGTCCTAAGTTGAAAAAAGAAAAATGAGAACGGGGATTCTGACATTGCTGAAGCAAGTGTTGCAGCTGATGAGATTGAAGGAGATATATTCTTAGTAGCTGAAAATAATTTTAGTTCTAACGATGAGTGGATTTTAGATTCGGGTTGTTCGCATCATATGTGTCCAAATAAGGACTTGTTTTCTACATATGATTCTATTGAAGGTGGAGTTGTTTTGATGGGCAACAATGTTGCCTGCAAAATTATTGGAAAAGGTACAGTCCGAATCAAAATGCACGATGGTGTGGTGGGAACTCTCACCAATGTTAGATATGTTCCTGAGTTGAAGAAAAATCTCATCTCCTTGGGCACTCTAGAATCTCTTGGGTGCAAATACACAGGTGAAGGTGGAGTTCTTGAAGTCTCCCGAGGTGCTCTTGTGGTTATGAAGACAAGTAAGTCTGGGACGTTGTATACATTGTTGGGATCTGCTGTTACAGGTGTTGCTACTGTTTCGACATCAGACGGAGATCCGTCTAATTCTGACATCATGAAATTGTGAAATTTGCCTCTTGGGGCGATTTGAAGAAGGTGGAGCAAAATTACTATATCACTCAAAATTAGGCCAAGGTGGAGATTTGTAATATGACCTTCATTTTTATATAGGCATAAGCCTATTAGCAATGAACTTGGGCACCAAGTTTTAATATGTGTGGTGGATACATTTGTTCATGACATTACCCATGGCATCAAACTTGGAGACCAAGTACTTCTTGCTATAAATAGAAGAGTTTTCCATAGTTGAAGACACAAAAAAAAAAAAAAAAAACAATAGAAGAGCTTCTCTTTCTCTTTGTCTTCTTCTCTTCTTTTAGAGTATTATTTTGTAAGAGAGTTGTGTTGGAAAACACTTGTGTGAACCCATTCTTGGAGTGATCTTGTGAGGTTATCCTTTTGGGGTTTTTGAGATATTAGAGTATTTAATTACTCTAATTTTGTACTCTCTTTTTTGTGTAGTGTACTCTTTTTGTATCCGTTGGTGTCAGTAAATTTGCTCCTCTTTTGGTTGTGATGTAGTCAAGTTGACCGAACCATGTTAAATCTTTATCTCCTGTTATTTTTGTTATTGTCTTTAATTGGCTGTTTTGTCTAATTCCGCACTATCCGGGACTCCCGATCCTAACAGGTATTTTGGCCCTCTTCTGTTAACAAAAATACAAGAATGACATACTTGGGATTTGAACGTACAACTTAAAGTAACTTTTTGAACCCCCCTTTACTACTACATTAGAAGTTTCTCTCATGTCAAAGGGATTAAACTGTTTATTTTCATATACAAAATAAATTGTCTTTGCCCTGTTTACGCAGTATAACAGGTGGATTCGCCGCTGGAGTTGACATAGGAATTTTGTCTTTCGACTTTAATAGTCTCTTAGTAGCTTTACCATGGATATGTATGTTTTGAGTGGATGTGTATTCTTATAGATAAAAACCTTACCAACAACAGCGTTGAAGCAACGCACATTTGCATAGGAAAAGAAGTGTTTCAGAATCGCAGAGACAAATTGATTTTTGTCTTCGTAGGTAAATAGATGGAAAGAGATAGAAAAGAAAAGACTCACATCAACAAGTCTTTTGTTGCGTTTCTCCGCCGAAGCACTCATTTCTTTTTCTAACAGAACAAGAAGAGCACCGCAATGTGGAAACCAAATTGGAGTAACTTTTCGTGTTATTGGGGAACAATTTCAAAGTGTGTGAGTAGGACTGAGGTTGTCTTAACTAGGCAAATTTTCAGGTTTGCCCCCGAGGGTATACTAATAAATGATCTGCTTACATTACAGTAATCTATACAGATTCACTTCTTATCTGCCCTTTGTGTTGTTTAATTTCATCTTTCCTCTCCATGTCCATGTACGTTTGTAGAGGAAAGACAAAAATATTTAATACTGTTTTCTTGTTTTATGCTGGTGGTTGTAAGTGTTACTCCTATAGAAATAATATTCACGATATATGAAAATACAGTTAATCAACAAGAATAAAAAGAGTGATAATGACACCAGGGCCGAGAGGAGCAACTACTATCATTATAGCAAGCAAGGAATTTTACACTTTGTAGGCCTGGATAAAATACTCCAAGGATCAGTACACATCCAAAAGAAATAACTTTCTTTTAATTTTCCCACCTCACTAAAATATCGCTCACACTCTTTATTTTCCGCAAAAACTATTTCTTAAACCCTGTCTGTGATGCCTCAATCTTCTCTCTCTTTTGATTGGTGTGATTACGATAGAAGAAAACCTCCTCTATTTGAATAATTTCTTAATTCTTCAACGCAGGGAGAGTTTAAGTTCTCTAAATGGAGAATTTAAATCCATCACTCCAAAAACCATTTATGCTAATCGTCAACTATGTAATTTTAAGAAAAGGGTTATTTCCAACCATTTTGTGCCGCTCCTCACCCCAGTAGTATTCCTATGGTGAGATCAATCTTTCCACATTGGTAATGATGGGGCTAAATGTAAATTTGGTATCTCCCTCAACAAGAATGTCTCTCGTATTATCATTCTTAGGATTGTATAGAACAACTATTTTGCAACAATCGTCTAGTATCAAATCTACTTCTCCGGTCTCTATCACGTAAAAGGCGCTGCAGAATGGTAAGAAGGATTTATTTCTAAATTCCTTTTGAAAATAAGGATATCCATGATTCTTTACTCCATATTCCTTCAAGACCAATATCTCAACGCCCCTATCATCTTCCAAACAAGTCATGATACAAAGACATTCAATTAAAATTCCTAAACCAACTAACAATCTCTTCTTAATCAGACTTAGACTCAGGGACCAGAAACATATGGAACTTTTCAGAGATGAGATCAAAACATATTGGAGGGCCACGTCAATGTCACATTTGTGTCACGTCAGCGTTTGTGTTTACTTGTTCAACTTTATACAAGTTGAGGTACCTACTTGTGCACACCCAAAATTGAAGGACATACATGCCAGCTGAAGCCAAGTTTAAGGGCCTATTTATGTATTATGCCTTTAAAAAATCAAGAGATAATTTAATATTTTATTCTTGTTTTACCTTACTATTAATTATTGGGTTGAAAATTTTAATAAATTGTAAGTGGACAACTTTATGTTACGTTTTTCTTTTTCCTCACGATAGCAATATTCCTTTGCCAATTCTTTCCTCGCTAAGGGAAGGAAAAAAAAAACTTTCTTGTTACCCTGCCTGGCGCCATTCATCTCCACATAGTAAATGTGCTGCTGAGATGTCCGCTCGTCTAACAAGTTGGCAGCAAGCACTTTCTCCCCATATTAATTTCAGTCATTAGATGAGTTAGTTATAATTAAGAATAATATAGTAAAATTATCATTGTGTTTATGATTCATTAAGAGGTGTGCCAAGTCAATACAGGACAACAAGTGAAAGTGGATGGAGGGAGTAAAGTCTAAAACGGGGAACTTTTTTTATATTAAAGAGGAATGACCAGCATTCAGTCAATCAAAGTTGATTTTATCGACTTTGCCTTGGTTTTTTTTCCTTGACGATTAAGAATTCTTAAGTCTGTCCTATAATGTCCTATAGTCTCCTTGAGGATTTAAAAAGGTAATAATATTAAGGGATAAAAATTAAGTAAAGTCTAAAAATGGGGAACTTTTTTCTATTGAAGAGGAATAACCAATATGACTTTGTCTTGGTTCTTTTTCCTTGACGATTAAGAATTCTTAAGTCTGTCCAATAATGTCCTATAGTATCTTGAGGATTTATGTTGCTCCCAAACACACACGCACTATACGTGGTCGTACAAGTAATATAGGATTTTAAGTCCAGATATCGTACCAACAGGGACTTATGTTTAATTATTTATTAAATTAAACTAATGCCAATTATCTAAACAAGAAGTAAAATCTCAAGATATAATTATAACTAACTAAAAATAAAATAAAACAACTAATGAACTTCAACCAAGAAAGAGCGGATTTTTATCGGAGAAGAGATAGATCTAGGGCTATAATTACCACTAACAATCCAGTTGAGTCTTCAAATCGTTATACCTATGGGTTACTAGTTGACGGGTTGATGTTAACTTTATGAGTATCTTCCGAGTTGCCCATAAATCTGTAAATGCTACTATAACGCTTATATTTCTATGGTCGCTAGAGGTAACAAAAACGCATTTACTTCTCCGTATTCAACTAAGCAAGGCTAAAGGATATATTCCCATCCTCATTAGCGAAACGATTAACCGAACAAGCTCTATCTATTCTTATTACGCATGCAAATTCCCTATTCCTAGTTCAATTCACACGCCACAGATAGTGCCCAACTATTTCATCAAATAATTAAACAATTAAGACCAAGAATAAATAAATAACCCAAAGATGAAAAATCAATAGATATAAATGATAATCAAACGTCAACTTTCATGTTTGAGCCAAAACCCTAGAACTAAAGAGTTTAGCTCCACATAGACATGGAGGAAAAACAACAAATCATTCGAATAAAAATGTCAAAAATGAGTAATACAGAGAAGAGAAAGTAAAACTCTGTAACTACAGCCCCCACGGTGGCTCCAAGCTCTCTCTAGGTCCAAAGTTCTGAACTAAGGATTTCAAGCAATTCAAAGTTATGTAAAAACCTTATAGAATATGTATTTATAGGATACTAAAAGACCAAGCTTTTAAAAACCAATTCCAACTCGGACAGGGAAAATAAACGGACTGAAGACCAAATACATTCAGAAACCACTTTAGCTCGCGTTGGCTGTGCGTCGCCAACTGTTGTTCCTCAGGTACGTTTTTTTCCTCCTTTTCAATTCCTCTGATTCTTTGCTTTTTCTTTGTATCCTTTAATTGCTTCCAATCATAAGTCCATCATTATGTCCCCCCTTGCTGTTTCTCTGCTCTTTCTCTTTTCTCTTTTCTCTTTTCTCTTCTTTTTCAACTTCAACGTGACTATTTTTCCATTGGCTCTGTTTTCCTTTTTCTTTTATTTTTTATTTAATTTTGTTCCAAATCTCTTCAATTTTGTAGCGCTTTATTCCTATACAATAAAATATAACATTAAGCACAAATCAATATAATAACACTCAAAAGAAAATTAAAAGTATTAAAATGTGAGACAACAATGAGTAAATATGTGCATTTTTAGGCCGATCATCAATTTAATAAGATAATAATATTAAGGGACAAAATTAAAGTCTAAAAATGGGGAACTTGTTTCTATTGAAGAGGAATAACTAATATGACTTTGTCTTGGTTCTTTCCTTGACGATTAAGAGTTCTTAAGTCTATCCTAGAATGTCCTATAGTCTGTTTGAGGATTTAATAAGGTAATAATATTAAGCGATAAAAATTAAAGTATTAAAATGAGGAACATTTTGCTATTTAAGAGGAATAACCAATATGATTTTGTCTTGGTTCTTTTTCCTTGATGATTAGAAATTCTTAAGTCTGTCCTATAATGGCCACTACTCTCCCTGAGGATTTTGGAGAAGAGATTAGGTAGTCGGCGGAGTCGTTGTTACAATTTGAATACATCTGCAAGAAGTGGCACAAATTATCAAGAGCCCTGGCTTCATCAGAGAACACTTAAAGAAAAATCGTAAAAAAGTCTTGGTTTATGACCACACTGCCCCTGATGATTCCCCTGATCCCATCATCACTTTGATTTATCAGAGGGTGGTGAAAATCCACTTCCTGAGAGGGTGAGAGGTATGAGTTACCTTTTATGTTCTGTGTATGGCTTGTTTTTGCTAGAGAGAGTAAACATTTCCTTGTCGTTGTGGAATCCTGCCACCAGGGAGGTGAGGCCTCTTCCCAATTTCGAGCTTCAACACATGGTCTCATTCCAATTACGAGTCAGTTTGGGTTCGGATTAGACCACGTCACTGATGGCTATTAGGTTGTTTGGTTTTACTTCTTCTGGTATGAAATCTCTATCTGCAGTAGAGTATATGCAGCAATCTATGCCTGTTCGAGGGTGAAGGAAAACACACAATCCACAAGAACACATAGTTCCCCCAAGTTCACTATTTGTGTCACAACCCAAAATCCCAAGTCATGATAGCACTAGCCCCACCGTAGTAGTAAGCCAACACAACCATAATTAATCTAAGTGCGGAAATAAAGCATACAAGTCATTTCATAAGTCTTAATAAGTCTCGAATAAAATACTAAGTAATAATTACAATTAAACCCCCAAAATCAGATCTCACCATAATACAAGGATAACTAAGAGTCATAATAGTCTAATACATCATAAGCTGTCTAAAAGTAAGAAAGATAGCGAAATAAAGATAAGGAAAAATCCGGAGCCATCAGAAGCCATGGAGCTCACCCCGAATCTCAACGAGCTGCTCTAACAGGGAACCTGGTAGTCGCGGCCTCCACTAGTGCTAGGGATCGAGTCTGCACACAAAGAAAGGTGCAGCAAGTATAGCGTGAGTACAATAAACAATAGGTACTCAACATGCATCTTTGACTGACCCTTTCCAGACGGAGATGAGGGTTGGTCTTCGACATCACAACCACACATGTCCGCGATTAGTTCAAATACAAGATAATCATAATAACAGCTAAACCCACGTAACAGACAGATTTTCAAGATAGGCCAACAACACCAATAATAACAACAATGTAGAAAATGGATGAATGATATGCAATGCAACGCAAGGCCTTTGTTTCCACTTCTCGATATACACACGTTCGAATATTAACGAATCGTGACTTATGGGGGGCTCATGAGGCCCATATATCACCGCTCCGCTAGTTTCCTCGGATCACGACCTCAATCATATCATATCTCAATAACCTCTCTCATAGCCAACCGGGCTCAAGTGCCAATATAATGTGCCAACATCTGTTTTCCTTTTTCTTTCATTTTTTATTTAGTTTTGCTCCAAATCTCTTCAATATTGTACGGTTTTATTTCTATACAATAAAATATAACATTAAGCACAAATCAATATAATAACACTCAAAAGAAGATTAAAAGCATTAAAATGTGAGGCAACAATGAGTAAATATGTGTATTTTTAGGCCGATCATCAATTTAATAAGGTTATAATATTAAGGGACAAAATTAAAGTCTAAAAATGGGGAACTTGTTTCTATTGAAGAGGAATAACCAATATGACGTTGTCTTGGTTCTTTCCTTGACGATTAAGAGTTCTTAAGTCTATCCTAGAATGTCCTATAGTCTGTTTGAGGATTTAATAAGGTAATAATATTAAGCGATAAAAATTAAAGTATTAAAATGAGGAACTTTTTGCTATTGAAGAGGAATAACCAATATGATTTTGTCTTGGTTCTTTTTCCTTGATGATTAGAAATTCTTAAGTCTATCCTATAATGGCCACTACTCTCCCTGAAGATTTTGGAGAAGAGATTAGGTAGTCAGCGGAGTCGTTGTTACAATTTGAATACGTCTGCAAGAAGTGGCACAAATTATCAAGAGCCCTGGCTTCATCATAGAACACTTAAAGAAAAATCGTAAAAAGGTCTTGGTTTATGACCACACTGCCCCTGATGATTCCCCTGATCCCATCATCACTTTGATTTCAGAGGGTGGTGAAAATCCACTTCCTGAGAGGGTGAGAGGTATGAGTTACCTTTTATGTTCTGTGTATCGCTTGTTTTTGCTAGAGAGAGTAAACATTTCCTTGTCGTTGTGGAATCCTGCCACCAGGGAGGTGAGACCTCTTACAAATTTCGAGCTTCAACACATGGTCTCATTCCAATTACGAGTCAGTTTGGGTTCGGATTAGACCACGTCACTGATGGCTATTAGGTTGTTTGGTTTTACTTCTTCTGGTATGAAATCTCTATCTGCAGTAGAGTATGTGCAGAAATCTATGCCTGTTCGAGGGCGAAGGAAAACACACAATCCACAAGAACACATAGTTCCCCCAAGTTCACTATTTGTGTCACAACCCAAAATCCCAAGTCATGATGGCACTAGCCCCACCGTAGTAGTAAGCCAACACAACCATAATTAAAACAAAATCTAAGTGCGGAAATAAAACATACAAGTCATTTCATAAGTCTTAATAAGTCTCGAATAAAATACTAAGTAATAATTACAATTAAACCCCCAAAATCAGATCTCACCATAATACAAGGATAACCAAGAGTCATAATAGTCTAATACATCATAAGCTGTCTAAAAGTAAGAAAGATAGCGAAATAAAGATAAGGAAAAATCCGGAGCCATCATAAGCCATGGAGCTCACCCCGAATCTCAACGAGCTGCTCTAACAGGGAACCTGGTAGTCGCGGCCTCCACTAGTGCTAGGGATCAAGTCTGCACACAAAGAAAGGTGCAGCAAGTATAGCGTGAGTACAATAAGCAATACGTACTCATCATGCATCTTTGACCGACCCTTTCCAGACGGAGATGAGGGTTGGTCTTCGACATCACAACCACACATGTCCGCGATTAGTTCAAATACAAGATAATCATAATCACAGCTAAACCCACGTAACAGACAGATTTTCAAGATAGGCCAACAACACCAATAATAACAACAATGTAGAAAATGGATGAATGATATGCAATGCAACGCAAGGCCTTTGTTTCCACTTCTCGATATACACACGTTCGAATATTAACGAATCGTGACCTATGGGGGGCTCATGAGGCCCATACATCACCACTCCGCTAGTTTCCTCGGATCACGACCTCAATCATATCATATCTCAATAACCTCTCTCATAGCCAACCGGGCTCAAGTGCCAATATAATGTGCCAACATCTGTTTTCCTTTTTCTTTCATTTTTTATTTAATTTTGCTCCAAATCTCTTCAATATTGTACGATTTTATTTCTATACAATAAAATATAACATTAAGCACAAATCAATATAATAACACTCAAAAGAAGATTAAAAGCATTAAAATGTGAGGCAACAATGAGTAAATATGTGTATTTTTAGGCCGATCATCAATTTAATAAGGTAATAATATTAAGGGACAAAATTAAAGTCTAAAAATGGGGAACTTGTTTCTATTGAAGAGGAATAACCAATATGACGTTGCATTGGTTCTTTCCTTGACGATTAAGAGTTCTTAAGTCTATCCTAGAATGTCCTATAGTCTGTTTGAGGATTTAATAAGGTAATAATATTAAGCGAAAAAAATTAAAGTATTAAAATGAGGAACGTTTTGCTATTGAAGAACAATAACCAATATGATTTTGTCTTGGTTCTTTTTCCTTGATGATTAGAAATTCTTAAGTCTGTCCTATAATGGCCACTACTCTCCCTGAGGATTTTGGAGAAGAGATTAGGTAGTCGGCGGAGTCGTTGTTACAATTTGAATACGTCTGCAAGAAGTGGCACAAATTATCAAGAGCCTTGGCTTCATCAGAGAACACTTAAAGAAAAATCGTAAAAAAGTCTTGGTTTATGACCACACTGCCCCTGATGATTCCCCTGATCCCATCATCACTTTGATTTCAGAGGGTGGTGAAAATCCACTTCCTGAGAGGGTGAGAGGTATGAGTTACCTTTTATGTTCTGTGTATCGCTTGTTTTTGCTAGAGAGAGTAAACATTTCCTTGTCGTTGTGGAATCCTGCCACCAGGGAGGTGAGACCTCTTACCAATTTCGAGCTTCAACACATGGTCTCATTCCAATTACGAGTCAGTTTGGGTTCGGATTAGACCACGTCACTGATGGCTATTAGGTTGTTTGGTTTTACTTCTTCTGGTATGAAATCTCTATCTGCAGTAGAGTATGTGCAGAAATCTATGCCTGTTCTAGGGTGAAGGAAAACACACAATCCACAAGAACACATAGTTCCCTCAAGTTCACTATTTGTGTCACAACCCAAAATCCCAAGTCATGATGGCACTAGCCCCACCGTAGTAGTAAGCCAACACAACCATAATTAAAACAAAATCTAAGTGCGGAAATAAAGCATACAAGTGTCGAATAAAATACTAAGCAATAATTACAATTAAACCCCCAAAATCAGATCTCACCATAATACAAGGATAACTAAGAGTCATAATAGTCTAATACATCATAAGCTGTCTGAAAGTAAGAAAGATAGTGAAATAAAGATAAGGAAAAATCCGGAGCCATCAGAAGCCATGGAGCTTACCTCGAATCTCAACGAGCTGCTCTAACAGGGAACCTGGTAGTCGCGGCCTCCACTAGTGCTAGGGATCGAGTCTGCACACAAAGAAAGGTGCAGCAAGTATAGCGTGAGTACAATAAACAATAGGTACTCAGCATGCATCTTTGACCGACCCTTTCCAGACGAAGATGAGGGTTGGTCTTCGACATCACAACCACACATGTCCGCGATTAGTTCAAATACAAGAAAATCATAATAACAGCTAAACCCACGTAACAGACAGATTTTCAAGATAGGCCAACAACACCAATAATAACAACAATGTAGAAAATGGATGAATGATATGCAATGCAACGCAAGGCCTTTGTTTCCACTTCTCGATATACACACGTTCGAATATTAACGAATCGTGACCTATGGGGGGCTCATGAGGCCCATATATCACCTCTTCGCTAGTTTCCTCAGATCACGACCTCAATCATATCATATCCCAATAACCTCTCTCATAGCCAACCGGGCTCAAGTGCCAATATAATGTGCCAACATCATCACTTGTCCGGAACAAGATCCCATCATACTCACAATCATATCCTCAAATCGCATGTATGAATACATGTAAAGCATGAATATGGCATGTATCAAGTCAAGAACAAGTATAAAATCATGGAATCCATTTTCATATTCATAATACCATAAAGGCTTCACCTTTTTACTTCTTTTCATTTCAATGAGGATATATGTATGAGTGATATGCACACGAACAGGCAAGACAGGCAAATAATAATGATAAGAGACATGAAGTACGGTCACAGATCCAAGGGATCATAATATTCTATCAGCTAGTGCCCAGACATGGCATTCAGACCAACTATACAATTGAAATAGCACAAATATCCAAACATGATGAGCAGTATCCGATACTAGTGCTCGTCACCTCACCAGTATCGAAACCCCCTTAATTCGCCCCAAATCCCTCTTATTAGGTTCATTTTAGCCAACACACACATTCAAGAAAGAGTTCAAGGTCTCAACACGCCTGATAAGCCGAGTCACGACGCCCTTTGCCACTTCGAGAAGTCACGTTAGAACACGAGTCCGCTATATAATCCGAAACCCCCAAAATAAGCCCTAAAATTAGGATTCCCAACCAAAAAGGACAAAACAGTAAATTAAGCCTAAAATCATGATCCTTATACTTCATAAAAATCATCCATAAACAATTATGAATTCATGCTCAATTGATCAATTCCCAATTCTCAATTTGGGTTAGCAAAACCCTTCCATAAACCTCTTAATTTCAATATTCTAAGCATGGATTAAGGATCTAACTCATTGAAATAATCATAAAACCAAGTTAGGACACTTACCCAATGATTCCTCCTTGAATTTCCTTCAATTCTCCTCCAATAATGCTCTCAAACTTAGGGGTTTTTGAATGGGATTCTAAAGGAAGAACACACTAAAGAGCACATTATGTTCAGCGATTTGCGCACCTGCACACTTAAGTTCGCACCAGCAGAACAGACCTTGCCTCGACGAACCTCACAAAATATCTCAGCTCCGCTACTCGCTACGGCGCACGCGCTCCTACAGGAAAATCTTCGTAGGGGCGGACAATGAACAAGTCCACAGAGTCTCACTCTTGCGAGCCTCCACTCGCTGGAGCGTATCCACAGGAGCGGGACCCTCTCACACCTGCGCATACACCAGAAACTAGAAAAATCTAGTTTTTGACTCTCAAACCCTATAAAACGCGCTACTAACTCGCTCACGCTCTCGAAATTCCCAAAAGAGGTCTCGTTGACCAAGTCAACCCCAAACGAGAAAAAATCAACTTTCCAACCAAATGACCAAAATGCCACCAAGACCCTCGGGAACTGAACCAATTACTCAAACAGCCTATATTCGATGTTCCGAAGCTAATGGAACGAACAAAAACCCCAAAAGAGGAAATTACCCCCGAAGATGCCTAAAGTCAACCTAACACTTAAAGATTAATCAACTTAGAAAATTCCGAAAACAAGCAAAAGGGCGATTTCACAAGGGCAAAATAGGCAAAAATACGAAAGCAACCAAAACAACGTAACAGGTCGTTACAATTTGTTTCACTAGTCCACAAAACAATAACTTGTATAAAGAACACGAACTGTATCATATAGTTCACAGTCTAAGTCGTACCTATTACAGAAGATTATTCCAGTATCCGATAAAGATCACTTTAATCTTTATAGGAATCTACCACTGTAAATCTTCATGGAAAAGAAGAGAGTTTGTTTTCTATCTTTTGGAAGAGAAATTATTCTTCTTTTCAGATGAAGAAAAGAAACACTTGTTTATGGGAAAGAAGAAGAGTCTCTTATAACCAAACAACTTTTTGTTTATATCTAAGTTACACACCCATTGGAAAGGGTTGTGTCTCTTCTCCGTTTATTTTATTTATTCCTTTTTAGATTGACCCACATGGCTGCCCTAAACGTACTTCCAACATCTTTCAATCACTTATAATGGGTCAACTCTTATTACTATTCTCTAACATTCATACGTAACGGCTAGACCGTGTGACCAGTGCATACTTTGAGAGCTCAATTGCTACACATATGTTATGAATATATAACATCTCTATATTCAAAACTTGGAGTAAATTTCAATATGCAATACCCTAGGCCATTTATCATGTTCACATCTCTCACAATCTTTTTGTATTGAGTTCATCATTATGTTCTTGTCTCAAACGACACACATAAAGAATCGGTCAATGAACACAATTAATGTGATAATATATACTCAATGATCTTCCTCATCTCATGATTCTCTTAATCTCAATCTGATATGCTTTTCTAGAAATGTACCACCAGAATACATGATCTCTAGGCAACACCCTAAAATAGCAGACACCAAATTGAATCTCAAGAAACAGATTAAAATCAAGAGGGTACAAAGTTAAAATTACTAATAATTTTTAGGGCTTCACACGAGATTGAACTTGTATCGCCCTTATAGGTCATTTTATTCATATGTGGTACGTATCATGTATCACAGTATTGACTCCTTTCACGCGGAGCGTATGCCTTTTGCATATTTAAATATTGTACAGATGATAGTTCAAATAATTCATGTCTAACTTCGAGTTCACCAAATCTACTCAGACATTTTAACCATTAGAAGTCACATCTGGTATTAAGACAGGCTATAAAACTTAATCACACATGAATAACCATAAAACAAACGACATTCATATTATAAACTTTGAGCTCTCTATTATTATCATGTCTGACAATTATAAGTTTATAATTATCTCATCTCTATTTGTCACCTAGACAATATGGGTGATTGCCCATGTGAATAGGCTAATATTTGTGTCTGTCCGACATACTTACAGTTGGAATTTATTTTCTAAACATAAAAATTATGAATAATTTAGGCATCAGCTAACATTTACCTCAAAATGAAGTTTTTACATGAATATGATCCAAAGAAATTAAGAAATATAAATAAATCATCACAACGCAAATCCAACGATATCATATCTTTCATAAGAAACAAATTATATGGATTTTGTTAATAGGTCTATTAGCTTTGTATCATCTTAACTGTTTTCCGTTATTATTGTCCAGTGAAGTCAGAGGCCACATCCTCCCACGTAAAAATTGTGTTTAGAAATATGAGTGTTTATGGATCAATCTTTTGAATCGTAAATCCAACAATATATGATTCTTCACCATATTTTTCGATATACCATAAGCCTTGTGTTATAGGTTGAGAACCCCACTTGCTCCCACTAGCTTTAAGGCCTACATCTAGATCAGTCAATACAAACACTTGGTTTTGATTCATCGACTCCATGTCATATTCTATTGTTTAAACGTTTTCTTCTTAGTAGGGTATATAAGAGCCTACTTTACACTATGTGGCTCTTTTCTTTGTGTGGAGTAACTATATATGTTTCCCCTTCAATCTTAAATTGATGACGGGGAATGCAAGAACGACTGGTGTGTCGAGGTTGATATTGACAAACTAAGTATCAATTAATTAATTACTTCCCCCGGGACCAACAATATTAAAAATGAAGGTAAAATTACACTCTATGTCTATTTTTGAAAATATTTACGTCATGTAGCCCATGCTTTGTGTATAAACACCCGATTTAGCTCATATTTGTGTATAAACACCTTTTATACATTTTATACAAGATTGATACATTAAGTATAATGCTTTCCCCAAGTATAATCTACGTAGCGTAAATATTTTCAAAAGCTATATATTTATGAAAATATCCCCTACAAGCCAGTCTTTCAATTCTCATGTGATAAATAAAAAGAAAAAATTTGTTTTAGTTATTTTGTTGTTGGTTTGACTCATCTTTAGGCTCTATTTATACATTGTTACACTTCATTTTAGATTGTTTACTTTTGGTGATTTTAGATCTTTTCTTACTTTAAATAAAGTAACTTTTACTTGGCATAGCTTACTATGTTACATATTTATGGAACATAACTATACTTTTTAATAATTAAGTTTAGTAGCTATAATATTATATTTTTACAACTTATAGCTACCCACTTTTCTACCAATTAACTTACCACTCCCCACACCCCTATTTTTTAGTTGCACACTTTCTCTCTCCCCCGCCCCCCCTTTTCCTAAATATACACGTTTCTAACTCCCCATCTCCCCTAATTTCGTGCTTTTCAAATCAGTTTCTGATTTCTTTCACTTCCTTGTTTTACTCTGTATTAACTGCTTATTAATTTCAATCTTTTACCTCCAAAATTCAACTCTATTTCCTAAAATATGTAAGATTCTCTGTTATTTTTGCGTTTTAAACGACGAATATATATTTGAATTCATCTGTTGAAATATCGAATTCAAGTTGAGTTCATAATTGAGGTAACAACATTTTCACTGCAATTTTTTTATTTTTTTTATTTTTCTGAAATTTTGAAAAATATAGTCAAAATATATGAAAAATATATCTGAAATATAGTCAACAGAAACCAGAATAAGTAATATTGAACATATTAATCAAAATATAATTAAAAAATATAGCCAAAATATAGTCATAATTGAGGTAGCAACGTTTTCACTGCAACTTTTTTTTTCTGAAATTTTTCTAAATATAGTCAAAATATATGAAAAATATATCTTAAATATAGTCAACAGAAACCAGAATAAGTAATATTTAACATAATAATCAAAATACAATTAAAAATATAGCCAAAATATATATGAAAAACAACTAAAAATTTCAGAAAAATAAAAAAAAAGTTGCAATTGCACGGTAAAACGTGTAATTCAGTTGATGAACAAATCAAGCTTTGCATGATTTATGGAACATTAAAAAGAGATTTGTTTTAGTTATATTTTGGGAAAAAATATGAAGAGAGTTTTTGAATTCAAATTTTATGTGAATGATTAGATGTTGAATGAGATATGTGATTAGATATGGAAGAGAATGAGATTTGCGTGATTTATGGAACATTAAAAACAGATTTCTGTTTAGTTTTGAAAAAGATTTTCCCCCTTAAATAGAGGCATTATTTGCTCAACAGTTCCGTGTATTTAGTCTATATTTTGGCTATATTTATGCGACGCGTCTAGGACCTAAATATAGGAAAAACCAGCTACGAATTGTAAATAATGAACTTGTAGTTATAGCTTGTTAGAAGCAGCTAAAAGGTAGCTATTTGTGAAAATTTTACATAAATAAATTCCGCTTAGCCTATGTCAATAATCCACTATAGTCTAGTTAGTTAGGATACTCGGATCTCACCCGAGAGACCCGGGTGGAAGTCCCGGCAACGGAACTCTTATCTTTTTTGGGTCGTTGCATTGTTGGGGGCCCGAGATATCTTTTGATAGGAACTGGTAAATCGGCCCAATCAATTTGGAGGCTTAATTTGGCCCAAATTGATTTGCATTTCTATGTCATCTTTTTGCACGGATTGTTCTTCAAAGGCGCTGGTCTTTAATTTTTCCCTCCGCTTGAAAAAGTGGCAGAAATACCTCGAGCTTCTGGGTCGAACCCCAGCTTAGTATAAGAAATTACAAAAAAATCGCAAGGCAAGGCTTCGCCAGATTTCTGCCTTAAGAAATTTTGCAAGGCAGATTTTTTTTTTTTACTCTGTTGGAATTCTACAAAAGTTAGGTCTTCCGAATAGGCCTAATTTTGCTATGAAATTCTGCCTTACGATTTTTATTTTTTTTACTGAGCTGGAGTTCGAACCCGAAACCTCGAAATATTTTAGGCGAAGGACAAAAATTAAAGACCACCCCTGAATAAGGGCAATCGTGCAAATTGCCCTTTCCAAGTTGAAGATGACATTTGTACTTTTATCCCTATTTTGTGTTGGTCTCTAAGTTTTGTCCCTCAATGCAAATAACTTTTTCGCGTGGCATAGATTTATATTTTCATATCATAATATCTCACACGTTATGTCACGTGCTCTTAAAGAACTTATGCATCACTAGGCATAAATTTAATTTTTGAGGACAAAATTAAAGAACATCCCATTTGAAGGGAAACCGGCCAATTTCTTCAACTTCACAATGCTCGGGCTAAGGAAGGATTATTTTTGCTCTTGTTGCTATTATATCTCCGTGCTTGACACTTATTGTGTAGTTGTTTCAGAGAAACTTTTGTAACTTTTTGGTCAAAGGATTTTCCACGTTAAAATTTGGTGTTTTTATTTTCACTATTTTTGAGTTTGCCTCTTTTCGACATAGTAGGAAGTACTTGATTTTTTATTTTCTCCTTTCAAGGCGCAAAAATAGAATAAAAATTTGAGATACTTACGCTCAGTATCAATTGGGTACCAATGCTACCATATTTAGCCTATATTTGAGTTTCTTGCCCACAATAGCCTATTTTCAGTTTAAACAAAAAAAAAAATTCAAACAATGACCCATTCCCCTCTTCCTCCCCCTCTCTCTCCACTGCCTACTTCTTTTTCGTTTTTTTATTATTATTTAATTTTATAATATTTTTTTTGTTTTAGGAGTTCGCCACTGCCTCTTTTTTTTAATTTTAATTTTAATTTTTTTATTATAATTTTTTAATTTTTTTTTGGAGTTCGCCACTGTCTCCTTTTTTTAAATTTTTTTAATTTTATTTTTTTTATTATTATTTTTTTAATTTAAAAAAAAACAATTGGAGTTCGCCACTGCCTCCTTTTCTTTTCTTTTTTTTAAAAATTTTTTTATTATTTTTTTTAGTTTTTTTTTTAATTTCCCATCTCCCTCTGTCACGCCGGATCTTTTTTTTTTTTTTAATTTTGTTTTAATTTTTTTTTTTATTTCCCCTCTCCCTTTGTTACGCCAGATCTTTGATGTTTGAACAATTGGTTCTGGTGGTGGTGTTAGAGTTCGCCAGAGAACGGAACTCCGGCGATGACTGTATATGGGTGTATATGAGTGTATAATATTGTATGTCGGTGTATATGGGTGTATAAGCCGGAGAACGGAACTCCGGCTATGACTCTATATAGGTGTATATAAGTGTATATGGGTGTATATGGATATATGGGTTATAATATTGTATAATATTGTATATGGGTGTATTATATTGTATATGAGTGTATATGGATATATGAGTTATAATATTGTATAATACTGTATATGGGTGTATAATATTGTATATGAATGTATATGGGTGTATAATATTGTATATGAATGTATATGGGTGTATAATATTGCATACGGGTATATATGAGTGTATATGGATATAAGGGTTATAATATTGTATATGGGTGTATAATATTTGTATATACGTATATGAATGTTTATGGATATATGGATTATAATTTTGTATAATATTGTATATGAGTGTATATGGGTGTATATGGGTATATGAATTATAATACTCTATTAAAAAAATTTAAAAAATAATAATAAAAACATTTTTAAAAAAATAAAAAAGGAGGCAGTGGCAAACTCCAACAAAAAAAAAATTAAAAATCAAAAAAATATTAAAAACGAAAAAGAAGAAGGCAGTGGAAAGAGAGGGGAGAAGAGGGGAGTTTTTGTTAGAGCTTTGCAATGTAAATTTTGGGCTATTTTTTTGCAATGTAAGTGACCCAATCATATATTTATGAAATTTTCCCTAAAAATTTCACAAACGTATCATCTCTGTCAAGGCATATCTCATATTGTTCTATTCTTACAATGATATAATTTCAAGATAATTTTGCTAATCCGAACCGCATCAAATTTAATACAACTTGTTAGTAAAAATAAACAATATTGATGAAAACAAGTAAACCCAGAAAACAACTTACTAAATCACGGTTGCATCACGACAAGTCACTGCCTTGAAAGCGATTTCGGACAGACTACAGTACAAATGCTTTGCCCGGTCGCTCCCCAAAGTTTCACAACACTCTCAAACACTTGTACTAGTGTCTGAAAGTTTGGAGTTTGCACAAACTTCCCAGAAAAGAGAGGAAAAGTACAACTTTTAAGAAGAAGAAGAGATGTTTTCGGTGTGTGTTCAAGAAAAATATCTACCAGTATTTATGGGTAGAAAGCAAGACCTCGGTAGTCAAGGACGAGATCCGAAACGTCCCCTAACGTTTGGAAAATAAAGATCATCATTAAGTCGGAGTAATGGACGAAATAATGTTGTACCAAATAACGCTGAAGTAATGAGCCTTGATCGGATTTTAATTCTAGGGAATGAACTTGGACATTACTCGATAAGCATGTATTTGGACAATTTCGGGCAAACTCAAAAATAGCAAAATAAAGATCGCCATTGAGTCAGTGTAATGGACGAAAGAACGTTGTACCAAATAACTGTGTAGTAATGAGCCTTGACCGGATTTTAATTATAGGGATGAACTTGGTCATTAATCAATAAGCATTTGCACAATTTCGGGAAGCTCAAAAATAGCAAAAAATAATATTTTCCAAAACTAGAACATAATTAGGCCTCTCATATACCTCGCGCGCGGGAATGGGGGAATGCAAATTGACCCATTTCCCATGTGCACAAGGCCACTCCCATTTCCCAACTATTTACAAACCGAATCATGCACAATTCAATATAACGAGGAAGAGGGGACTTTCCACCACCAATGTGGTACAAAATGCATTTCACATAAGACAAGAATGAGAAAATGAAAAGGGACCAACAAAGATTCGTTGGTTTTGCATTATTTAGAACAAGAGAATAATGGCAAATGGGTAACTAAATCCAACACAACTAATACTAGCAAAACAAGCATTTTATATTCAACAATTTCAAAATATGTTGTGAAAGTCTAATTTTAATTTTCATGAAGGATCAATGGGATTTCTATCAATCAAGTCAAATAGTTCATCTCCAATCCCAAAACCAAGCATTCTTGCCATGTCTTTTGTCTTCAGCCTTGGCATTGGAATCTCATTTTGCTTCAACCAAGAATATACCACAAACACCTTATTCATCACAAACAATTCTAATGCCTCTGGATTGAATACTACTCCCATTTTCATACTCATCTGTCAACAAAAAGTTTGAATTTAAAAAAAAAAAAAAAACATATCAACAAAAAGTTTGAATTAAAAAAAGGCTGCATTTAGCTTAATTGATCTATAGTTCTTGGCGCTATGGTAAGAGTTATTGTCATGTGACCGAAGGTCACATGTAGAATAAGTGGTAGAGTCAGGATTTTCATTAAGAGGATTCTAAATATAAAGAAATAAACATACAAAAGAATTGTTCTATTTACGTTATGTAATTTTCCCTCTTAACAGTGTCAATTGACTTCCCTTGGACAAACGTAGATCCGCTCTGGGTGGAAATAACCTCTTGAAAAAAATGCAATGTAAGACTGCGTATAACAGATATAATGTGGTCCAACTCATCATAGGGACCCACCGACAGGGGCGGAGATAGGGGCCGCTAGGGGATTCATCTAAAAATAACATTGTATATACAAAATTAAAATTATATTTATGTATATATAGGAGATCTTGAATCCCCTTGACTTCTTTTATATATTTTGAATTCCCTTGATGAAAATCCTGATTTCACCACTGCTCGCCGATAGTGTGGACTTGGTGCACTAGCTTCCCTAATTTGTTTAGTTTAATTATTCAAGAATTCAATATCGGGCAGCTAGAATCGGTTAAAATACATTAATTGTGTAAAATATGTTTACACTATCGGAGTATGTAAGTAAAATTCAAAAAGAAAAGGTGTAGAATTTAGATTAATTAAAGAATTTGATACCTGATGAGGTACCAACATTGCTGCATAACGTGCAAGTTCTCCAGCTCTCCAATCCAATAAAACTGGCAACCATGGATAAGTAGCATCTAATCGAACGAACCATAGTCTTATATCTGGAAATTCTGATAATTCCCTCGGATCATATTTGTCTTCTCTTTTGTAATTTATTGTAAAACCAATTGTCCTTTCCAGATACTGTTTGGGCTTGGCTATACATATTAGCAACATCATTAGCATCATACAAAGTGGTAATAAAATATTTGGAAAAGATTTTTGTGTTTTATAAATCAGTTGAGTATGCATCAAACACTTTACCAAATTAAGAAGACATTAATTTGGAGGGATCTTATCCATCCGGTCCACCATAACTTTTGGTGATTAATATTTATCATTTTAGAAAATCAATAAATAAATAATTATTTTTTTCAACTTTACGTTTAACATCAGTTGATCTATAAAGTAAGAAGTTAATTGATTAGAAGTATACATTTTCCGAAAATTCTTGGTCAAAGAGTAAAAGAATTACTAATAAGAATAGATTAGTTAAATTACTCTTTTTGTTAATATTTTCTTAAAGAATATGCAAAAGTCTGGCCTGATAAATAAACGGAGACAAGAGAGAGTACTTCCTTAATTTCCTACTCCTTAAAACACTCAACTTATTAATTAACGACTTAAGTTATATACACTAATAGTCTAAAATTTCTACAATATCGTTGAGTTTTAACATTTGGCAAGATATTACTTATAGTATTATTTTTACTAGAATATCAATTACAGTAATATTTATCAAGAAATTGACCTGTAATTACCTAATAAATGATATAATTATGTAAATATTTTACACACCATCAACATGTAAAGTTTAAACGTGTTAATTAATGAGCTGATACTTACCAGATAAGGGTGAAGATATTCCAGTTGCATTCTGAAATGTTGATAAGTCAAGACGTTGAATTATGTCATTATCTATTATAACTTCATATCTACCTTCTGATGGAGGCATTGGTGGAGGTGCTACTTCTGTATCTGTTAATCATCAAAATTACTTGTAAGTTAATTATTTAGAAAAAATAAAGATGTGTCATTATGGTACATTCAGTAGGAATCAAACCCTATGAATTGACCCATTATGAGCTAATCTTATCCTTTCAGAATAATAATATACGGACAATGTTCAATTGGGAACATTGAAATATGAAATAAAAAGAGATTGACTAGAAATAACATATGCTATATTGACGAAACAGAAGCAATATCAAATTGGGATACTAATTAAGAGACAAATAAGGTAGTTTCACTGTAGTGCATTCAGTAGTAATTGGACCAACGAGTTGACCAAGTTATGAGCTAATTAATCTTATCCTTTCATAAGACATATGGACAACATTCAATTGGAACATGAAAGCATGAAATTAAAAGAAATAGACTAGAAACAATATATGTTATCTCAATGGTACCGGCTAAATTTATTAAATGAATAAAATTGAGATATATTAATGAAGTAATGTGTGCTTACTTTCTTGGTCATCATACTTGAGCGACAAATAAAATTGTCTCATTGTCGTGCATTCATTAGGAATTGAACTGACGAATTAATCACTTATGAGCTAATGTTAACAATTGGATTAATTCCTTTCAGATAATAACGTTTGGATAATATTCAAGTAGAACATGAAAATATGAAATAAAAAGAGATAAGACTAGATACAACATCTGTTATGTTAATAATACTAGCGAGATATTAAATGAACAGAATTGAGATATATTAATGAAGTAGTAAAGTGTACTTACTTTCTTGGTCATCATAAAGGGAGAGGTCAAAATTCCCAGAAGGATTGAATGATACAGAGGCAGCAACTTGTCTCAACCGTGAAGAACAACAAGAACAAAAGGTGAAAGAAACTGAAAAATCTGAATTTGATTTGAGTGAATTAATACATGGAACTAAAGAAGGAATTGTTTGTTTGACTGTAGAAGAAAATGTATGTAATGGTCTTATTATGGAAGCCATGGATAAAGAAGAATGACTATGTATTTTGTGCCTTTTTTCTTTTTAGAGTTAAATAGTTATTTTTTAATTTAGCTTTATCACCTTTTTATTCTGGCCTTATGTTCAAAAGGCTTATATCCATACTGGCTATTTTGGAAGTATTCTTTTCAAATTGCAGAATTGGACTTGAACTATTAACTTTTTGCAATTTCTTCCACTCCCACATATGGATGACAGGATGAGGCAACAATTTTCATGTAATGGGAATATGTTTAAGAATAGTATTAGTTGAGCAAATTTTAAAGGTGGTCACATCTCTATAATTTTTTAATACCAAAGTCGCATAAATTTATTTTATGACTTAAAAGTTAGAACAATATCACCTTGGTAACCAAATGGTTACAATAGGCGGAAATGTAACTTTCAGTGGAATTTTTTGACCTTTTTAACTTTTTTAAACGGCCATTGAAAAAATGGAAATAAATGGAGATTCACCAATAAGCACTTGGCAGATTTTCTTTTTCGTCATTTTATTTTTATATACTTTATCAGGATAGATTTTAGAATCAAAAAATATTTTTTTTCCACCATTATTGGTATACGGAAAATTCAAAATATTTTCTTGAATTTTATTGGTGTTAGCTCATGTGTTACCTCCACATTTGCATGGTACGCAGGTGGCGGCCGACACACAGTTGAAGAAACTCTTGTCAACTACTAGATTTCCGGAAAGATTCATTTATTGATCTTTTACTATTATGCTTTCTTCTAACAGTAAAAACAATTGTAATGGATTGTTGAAGCCATGGATAAAGAAGAACGACTCTGTATTTTTTTACGGTTAAAACAGTTGTATGTTATTGGTTTTATCACATTATGTTTAAAATTGCTTATATCCCGACTGGCTATTTTGGAAGTGTTCTTTTTAAATTGCAGAATTGGACTGGAACTATTAACTTTACAATCCTTTGCCCCCTCACCCCGTCGCCCCACCCCCTATGGATGAGGCCAAATTTTGTAAAAATGATATGAGCTAGTCACTTTTCGGATCAATTTGAGAATAGCCAATAAAATTTGACAAAAAATAGTCAGTTTTGATGCGGTAATACCATTATTATCTTGTGGATTTCGAATTAATTAAGCAACAAAATCTAGGATTTATTCTCGTAATCTAGGAACTTAACAAAAGAGAAACTTCATGATAATGTTCTGGATTTCATCTAGGATAGTTTGATGGCAAAGTTGGAACCAGGATTTGAAGCTTATGAGCTTGGAATTCTAATCCTTAAAATTAATGGCCTCTAAATAAATAATCTGTACATATTCAATTGACGAGTCACTGCATATATAAATTTTAACTCGTACTCTATCAAATAATAGTGTAGATGTCACCCCCCGAACCATGGCATGGGCGTAACATGGCACTCGGGCCTTGCTTGCATGTGTCGGAGCGAACCTCATGGCTTGCTTGTCAACATGGGCATCAAAACAATATAATCTATATGATGCAATTTAAATGAATCATGAAAATGCAATTGCGGAATAAGGTCTTGAAATTATCTCATAGCATGAAAAAATCATGAAAATGTAATAGTCTGCAAACACAAAAGCATAACTGACTCCCTGGACTATCATAAACTGAATACTAGTACAGACTCCATGTTGAACCCCGAGAGGAGTGGGGCTCACCAATAAGCTGATAACTGAGGTGATCCTACTGCGCAGGTGTATGCTCCTAAAAACCGGTATCTGCACCGTGAAGTGCAGGCCCCGGGCAAAAGGGACGTTAGTACATGATGAATAGTACTAGTATGTACTAGTATATATATAACGTGGGGAATGCTATAGTATAACCGACAACATGATCTGGTACTTGCGTCCTACCGGCAGAACATTCACACCTTGTCAGGGATATGAGATTTAAGTAATAATAAGCATGTAAGGATCCAAACTGCATAATGAAGTTGTTGCCTCCTTGCTGACAACCCTTATCCTATGGTGGCTACGTAGTTTCAGGCTTTACTGAGCCTTCTCGGTTAACTAAGCAAATCCCAAAAACATGAACATGATATAGTTGGCTAGGAAGCCCATGATTTTCGTGAAATAACTTATAATCATGGTTTCACGAAATAACTTGTAACATGATTTCATGAAATATCTTGTAATATGGTTTCATGAGATAACTTGTCATAGTCTTGCAAACATGTTCTTGATTCATGAGTAATAACAATAGTTCATGATTATATATATAATTGACTTGAAAACATGCTTGTAACTTGCTAGATAAGAATCATAAAGTTTCATATAAACATAATGAGAACACGTGAGGAAGAATTCATGATTCATGGATTAAGCTAGGGTTCCTAATAACCGTAATGGAAGATTAGGAATACAAATAACGAATATAGATACAAAATTCATATACATAAATACATAAATATAGGCTACCAATATGTTGGGTTTAATGCCCTAGGGTTTGAACTTCATGAATAGCAAGAAAAGGAGCATGGGGAAGAACGTAGAGATTCCCACATGTGGATGGAAGTTCTACATACCTTAATTGCTCCAAAACTTGAATTAAAGACTTGAATTTTGGAGAAGATTTCCTAAATCTTGATTCTTGAACCTTGAGATGGGTTTTCAAGAAAACCCTATATTAGGAACAATGATTTCTTGCTTAGATTATTAGAGTATATGTTGGAATTGAGTTGGAAAGATTTGGATTGACTTACCTTGATGTTTTGGATTGTTGCTAGGGCTTGGAATTGTGAATAATGAAATAAAAGAACTCAAGGCTTGAATTTATACAAAAGTGAGGCGGAAATTATATGGACATATTATACGGTCCGTATAAAGTTATACGGTCCGTATAATGACCATATTTTATCATGGCACAAAACAGAACGTCGGGTTGAGGTTTCATGAAGTACGGACGAGTTATACTGTCTGTATAAAATTATATGGGCCGTATAACCAATTCATATAACATGACCAGTGAACGGCCTGCTCTGTAATCCTTCAGTAAAATAGCCATAACTTTTTGTACAGATGTCCCCTTGACCCCCATAATATACCGTTAGAAAGGTATTTCAAAGGGCTACAATTTTCATTTAGGAAGTTTTCTCAAATTTCTAATTAATAAAAGGGTTATGGTCGTTGGAATTAAGACCTTCTACAAACTCACTTGCAAACATGCCCCGTAGAGTGGCTTCCAACTTTGCTTTTCCCAAAGACATTTCTTATGACTTGATTAGTTTTCAAAACACTTCTTATAACCCTCATATTGGTTCCATTATATTATCATCTTACGAGTCAAACCTTCACCCGAAGCTACGAGGTGTTACAATATCTCCCCCTTGGGATCATTCGTCCTCGAATGATGGGTCATGGTTAAGAATATGGCTGGACATGGCTTGACTACATGAACATGAAGGAAACATGACATGAAACATGGAGACTGAACTAACATGACATTTTTACATAAAAACGCGAATACTGAGACATGGAACATGGGCACCGGATACATGACATGAGCGTGAAACATGAGACATAACATGACATGGGCTATGGAAAGTTACCTTGAGAGTTCTCTGCTTGCTCTTCAAACAAAAATGGGTACTTGGATTTCATATCCTCCCCGGCTTCCCATGTAGCTTCCTCAACTTTCTGACTCCTCCACAGGACTTTCACTGAGGCTACTTCCTTAGTTCTCAACTTGTGAACCTAACGGTCAAGAATGGCTACGGGGATCTCCTCATAGGTCAAACCATCCTTAACTGTTATAGTATCAGCAGGAACAACCAACGACCGGTCCCCTACACACTTCCTCAACATGGATACATAAAACACGGAATGTACAGCAGCCAAATCTTGTGGCAACTCAAGTTCATAGGCTACTAGACCGACCTTTCGCAGAATTCTGTAAGGTCCAATATATCTGGGACTGAGCTTCCCTTTCTTGCCAAATCTTATAACACCCTTCATGGGTGAGACTTTAAGGAACACCCAATCATCAACTGAAAATTCTAAGTCCCTTCGCCTCACATCTGTGTAAGACTTCTGGCGACTCTGAGTCATTTTCAAACGCTCCTGTATTAACTTGACTTTCTCCATATCTTGATAAATAAAATCTGGTCCTAGCAACTCCGCTTCACCAACTTCGAACCAACCAATTGGTGATCTACACCTTCGCCCATACAGAGCTTCAAACGGTGCCATCCCAATGCTAGCATGATAACTGTTATTATAGCAAAACTCGATGAGAGGTAAATGGTCATCCCAATTACCCTTGAAATCTAGGACATATGCTCTCAATATGTCCTCAAGGGTCTGAATGTATGCTCTGCCTGGCCATCTTTTTGTGGATGAAAAGTTGTGCTGAGGTTCACCTTGGTACCCAATCCTTTCTGAAAGGATTTCCAGAAGTTCGCTGTGAACTGAGCACCACGATCTGAAATAATGGACACTGGGGTCCCATGCAATCTGACAATTTCATTAACATACAGCTTGGCATAATCTTCTGCTGAATCTGTGGTCTTGACTGGCAAAAAGTACGCCGACTTAGTAAGCCTGTCAACAATCACCCAAATAGAGTCATGTCTCTTGGTTGAGCGAGGTAGACCTGATACAAATTCCATATTGATCATTTTCCATTTCCAGACAGGAATATCAATATTCTGAGCCAAGCCACCAGGCCTCTGGTGTTCGGCTTTCACTTGCTGACAATTCAGACACTTAGCTACAAAATCTGCCTCATTCTTCTTCATATCGTTCCACCAATAAATCTCCTTAAGATCATGATACATCTTAGTGGAACCTGGATGAATGGAATACCTAGAATTGTGAGCTTCTGACATGATTCGCTCTCTGAGCCCATCTACATCTAGAACACACAATCTACCTCGGTACCTCAAGGTACCATCATCTCCCCCTTGTTCGAAAGTCGCCGTCAAATGCTTGTGAATCCCCTCTTTTAGCTGTAACAAGTAGGGATCATTAAACTGTTTCTCCTTGACTTCAAAGACCAATGAGGAAATAGTTTTATTCTGAACAACCACACCACCATCTTCGGAGTCCAAAAGCCGAACTCCAAGATTGGCCAAACGGTGAACTTCTTTTATCATAATTCTCTTATCTGCATCAACATGGGCTAAACTTCCCATGGAACGCCGACGAAGAGCATCAGCTACAACATTCGCTTTCCTCGGATGATAAAGAATCCACATCATAATCCTTAAGCAATTCGAGCCATCTCTTTTGCCTAAGATTCAGCTCCCTTTGCTTGAAGATATACTGCAGGCTTTTATAATCTGTGAAAATATCAACATGCACTCCATACAAATAATGACGCCATATCTTAAGTGCAAAAACTACAGCTGCCAACTCTAGGTCATGAGTCGGATAATTCTTTTCGTGCATCTTGAGCTGACGAGATGCATAAGCTACAACCTTACCATGCTACATTAAGACACATCCGAGACCAACTCCTAAAGCATCACAATAAACCACGAACCCTTCGATTCCCTCTGGTAGAGTCAAAACTGGCGCAGAAGTCAATCTCGTTTTTAATTCCTCGAAACTGCGCTCACAGGCATCTGACTACTGAAATCTAACTTCCTTCTTCATCAACTTGGTCAATGGTGATGAAATAGACGAAAACCCCTCTACGAAACGTCGGTAATATCCTGCTAGACCCAAGAAACTGTGGATATCTGAAACTGATGTGGATCTGGGCCAATTATTAATGGCCTCAATCTTCTGAGAGTCAACCTGAACACCCTCACCAGAAATCACATGACCTAAGAAGGCTACTCACTTGAGCCAAAATTCACACTTAGAGATTTTTTCTTATAACTTGCAGTCCTTAAGAATCTGAAGAACTATACGAAGGTGTTCTACGTGTTCGGCCTCACTACGGGAGCAAATGAGTATATCATCTATGAAGACAGTGACAAAGAGGTCGAGATATGGCTTGAAGACTCTATTCATGAGGTCCATAAATGCTGCTGGGGCATTGGTCAAACCGAAGTTCATGACACAGAATTTGAAATGACCATATCTGGTTCTAAAGGCTGTCTTAGGAATATCTTGTCCCCTAACCTTAAGCTGATGGTAACCTGACCGGAGATCTATCTTGGAGTAACATTGGGTACCCTGAAGCTGATCAAATAAGTCATCTATTCATGGAAGAGGTTATTTGTTCTTGATCGTGACTTTATTGAGCTGGCGATAGTCAATGCACATACGCAAATAACTATCTTTATTGCGAACAAATAGGACTGGGGCACCCCATGGAGAGACACTGGGTCGGATAAAACCCTTGTCTAAAAGATCTTTGAGTTGATCCTTAAGCTCGCGTAATTCAGCTGGATCCATCCTATAAGATGGAATAGATATAGGTTTCGTACCTGGAAGTAGGTCAATTGCGAAATCAATTTCCCTATCCGGAGGAATTCCGGGAAGATCCTCGAGAAAGACTTCTGGAAACTCATTAACAACAGAGACTAACTGAAGAGTTGGGGTCTGGGAAGCTGAATCCCTAACCCGAACGAGGTGATAGATATAACCCTTAGACACCATTTTTCTTGTCTTGAGGTAAGAAATAAACTTACCCTTAGGACTTACTGAATCGCCCTTCCACTTTAAGACTGGCTCATTAGGAAACTTGAAATTTACAGCTTTGGTTCTATAATCAACTAACGCATAACATGAATATAACCAGTCCATGCCCATGATTACATCAAAATCTACCATTTCTAACTCACATAGGTCAACTGGAACAACATGGTGATAGACTTTGACAGGACAGCCCCTATAGACACGTCGGGCTATGACTGACTCACCAACTGGAGTAGACACTTCAAAAGGTTCTTTGAGCTTTTCAGGTTCAATACCAAATTTCCTAGCAACATAAGGGGTGACATAGGATAGGGTGGATCCAGGGTCCATGAGAGCATAAATATCGAAACTGAAAACGGTGAGTATACCAGTGACAACATCAGTACGGGCATCGATATCCTGACGCCCGGTCAAAGCATACAAACGGTTTTGGCCATCGCTTGTGTTGCTGGATCTAGCTGGTGCACGTCCTACCTGAGTTTGGTTATTATGAGGAACTGATAAATTTACTGACTGAGTCCGATTACCTCTTGTGCCCTGTCTGATTGAAGGGCTAAACATGGACTGGCTGGCTACACCCATAGCAAATAATTGATCCAGAGCGGCACTCCCCAGGATGCCTCTTCCCACACTTAGCACAAATCGGATTGGTGAAATTACTCTGAGTCACACTGGCCTGAGACTGGGAGCCTAACGACCTGAAATTCTGTTGACGGTTATCTTTCCTGAACTTGGAAACCGGAGCACTTGCTGTGGACGGAGCAGGTCCGGCTGACCTGTTCTTAAAGAACTTTCTGTTTTCATTACTGCTGAACTGTCCGATAGACTTAGCCCTGTTGTTGAACTCCTTGTCTTTCTCTTTCTACAAGGCTTCCTCCTCCTTTAGCCCTGTCTCATTCCCTTGTACGAAAGCAACCATCTTGGAGATAGTCATCCCCCCATTCTGTGCGGCAATATTTGCCCTATCATACAAATAGGGATCAAGACCCCCAGCAAACCTCCTCACTCGTGCCCTCATGTCCGGTACCATATTTGGAGCATGCTTAACTAGACTGATAAATTCTAAATAGTAGTCCTGAACTGACTTACCATTCTGTTTAAGCTTCAGGAATTGCTCAGCCTTAGCTTCTCTGACTTCTATTGGCATTAAGTGGTCCAGGAATGCACTTGTGAATTCATCCCATGTAGCATCAGGTGCATCCTCACCTCGGGATAATTCCCAAGATTCATACCAGGTGTTAGCAATGCTCTGCAGCTGATGAGCTCCAAAAGTAACTGCTTCGGTTTCCGTAACTGTCATAATCCTGAAGATTTTCTGAAGAGCATCAATGTAGTCATGAGGGTCCTCATATTTCTTTGTCCCCGTAAAGACTGGGGGATTCATCCTGAGAAAGTCCTTAGTCTTAGAAGACTCTCCATTACCTCCTGAACTTGACCCAGATTCCTGATGTTGGGCCTGAGTTGCTACCAGTTGAGTGAGCATGTTGATAGCACTCCTAACATCCCCATCTGAATCACTAGGAGGTGTAACTGTAGGAGCGGTTGGGGCTGCTGTCTGAGTCGGAACGGTCTCTTCGCGATTTGCCTCTGCAGTAGCCCCCTGGCTGGTGGTTGTAGCCTTTCTGGTGTATTTTCTTTTCGCAAGCATTTTTTGAAAATACGTACACGCACGAATTAGAAAGACATCCTAAAAGTACTGCTCTAACTGCGCGATCTAGAGTATGAAGGAAGTGAGATAATCCTAAATGTCTTGGTGGTCAACTATTTATATGTATGGGGCCCTCACACATATAAAAGTGACCCCACTGGACACGGTTTCATATATTCCCTAAAGACACTTGAACCTAGGCTCTGATACCAAGCTTTGTCACGCCTCGAACCGTGGCGTGGGCGTAACACAGCACTCGGGCCTTGCTTGCATGTGTCCGAGCGAACCTCATGGCTTGCTTGTCAACATGCGCATCAAAACAATATAATCTATACGATGCAATTTAAATGAATCATGAAAATGCAATTGCGAAAAAAAGTCTTGAAATTATCTCATAGCATGAAAAATCATGAAAACGTAATAGTCTGCAAACACAAAAGCATAACTAACTCCGTGAACTAATATCTGTCTATAAAACCTCTAAAACTTGTCTGAATACTAACTACCAGGACATGGCCCTGGACTACCATAAACTGAATACTAGTACAGACTCCATGTTGAACCCCGAGAGGAGTGGGGCTCACCAATAAGCTGATAACTGAAGTGATCCTAAGGCGCAGGTGTATGCTCCTGAAAATTGGTATATGCACCGTGAAGTGCAGGCCCGGGGCAAAAGGGATGTTAGTACATGGTGAATAGTACTAGTATATAAAACCTGCTGAAATGAAGAACATGGCACAATATAGGTACAGGACATGAACTGAAACTGAATATAACCTGAACATGAGCATGAAACGTAAGTAAAGTCTGACAACAGTAAATCAATAGAAATACATGTATATATATATATATATATATATATATATATATATATATATATAACGTGGGGAATGCTATAGTATAACCGACAACATGATCTGGTACTTGCGTCCTACCGGCAGAACATTCACACCTTGCTAGGGATATGAGATTTAAGTAATAATAAGCATGTACGGATCCAAACTGCATAATGAAGTTGTTGCCTCCTTGCTAACAACCCTTATCCTATGGTGGCTACGTAGTTTCAGGCTTTACTGAGCCTTCTCGGTTAACTAAGCAAATCCCAAAAACATGAACATGATATAGTTGGCTAGGAAGTGTTGACACCCAATTTTGTCCCTCCTCTATTTTTATTTACTCGGGCGTCTAAATTTACTGACGAGCTAAACACTTTATTTTCACTACTATTAATTTTCACTATTTTGCTATCAACATTACTAGTATTACTTTATCACAAATTTTAAATGACTCGTCATCATTTTTATTTTTGGACTTTGTACTCGTTAAATTAATTATACTTTATCAAGTCTTTTATTTTTTACATATTATCACTAATTATCATAGTATACATTGTACTAGTTATTAAGTTAAAAGTCCAAAGAATAATTAAATAGAGGAGGAAGGATCAACAATTTCAGCCAATTAAAGGCCCAAATTCGGATTCCCCACCAGCCCACACTTTAATTAACCGGTCCAGCCCAACACCATGACCCGACCGGCCCAACCCAATCCCTTTTTCTTCTTACCCTAATCCCTTACTCTCCTCTCTTTCTTTTCCACTCACCACAGCCGCCCCCTATTCCTCTTCAGCTCTCTCCCTCTTCGTCCCTTTCGTCTCTCTCCCACGCCTCACGTTCTCTCCACTCCCCATTGTCCCTCCCACGTCACCCGCTCTCCTCCACTCACCCTTGTCCCCCCATTCATCCCTTCGTCTCTCTCTCATACGCTCCCCCTCTCCTCACTCTATAAAGAGAGAGGGAGATCGAACAGACAAAAAGAAAATCGAGAAAAAGATCTGGAATCTACAAAAAATTCCCTTACAAAACACAAGTTCTAACCGCCTCAAATTTTTCCAGAGATCCTTAGATTTTACGACTTTCATTCGTTTGATTATCGTTCTAACTTTAAGAACGTCAAACATTCGTTGTGTCTTGGTGGACTTTGGCCGCGACAGAGATTTTTGGATTCATTTGTATCGAGTCCTAATCTATTCCTAATTCACCATAAATAATTAGGTGGCGACTCCTTAAAACAAATAAACAAAATAGCAATCACCAATATGCCGTACTCTAATTTAACCCGGTTAAAAGGGGGTATGACAGCTTGGCGACTCCACTGGGGAACTCTACCTAGGTTCTAACCATAACGGACTTAGTTTAAATATGCTTTGTGTGCTTATTTTAATTACTTTATTTGTTTGTTAACTGTTTTTACATGCTATTAATTGTTTGTTTGATATAAACTGCTTATGTGTTACTTGCTTTGATAAAACTGTCATTCCGTTCATATTTCTTCCACTCCTGGAAAACTCACACATATTCACACACTTAAAACGGCTTCGCGGTTCGCGCCCGTGCACTACTAAATTACCCCTTTAGTTGGATTGATCTTGTGGATTTAGTCGATCGGCGGTGCAGTCGACGGCCACGGACTTTCCACTCCCAAGTTGTCCACTTGGGGGAACCTTGCATCATAGGAAACCAACTCTTAGCCAGCCTAAGATAGAGCTAAACCAACACCTTTATTAGGAGCATACATCTCATGACCTAGGAGGTTTAATACCCTTGGTGTATTAAACCCATTAGATGACTTTACCCAAACGTCCAAGCGGGTTCACGACCCCGAGTGACACCAATCATACTTTATATGCATGTTTGAAGGATAGTTGTACCTAAATATTGACTATTTGCTCTAATTAATTAAACTTTAGGAGGGAGGGAATGACTAACGTTTCTATGACAGGTATGGATTTGCATTGGAGTACAATGAATGACGAAGATCAATGACATCACAAAACGAAGCTGATATTTAGACATAGGAAATTGTATTTACTTTACTTAGATTAGGAAACACTTTATGTTTTATTCATTTGACATGTAAAAAAATATTACACTACTTTTGTACTTTATTTTGGGGAAATAGAATTTGTTTAATTAATCAAAGCAACGGGATGACGTATTATGGCACACTTTACCCTTCAAACAAACGTTAGGCCTACCTCTGGCACAAAGAGGTCACATGCATATTAGGACGCGTTTTTATTGTTTGATATAATCGTTTACATTTGTTTGACAATTTGTTTGACTTTATTTGATGAATTATTTGCTACATGACTTATTTGACTCTACGTGATCATGACTTTACCTAGATAGGTAAATGACACTGACATCATTTTCACTTTATGTTTCTTTTATGTTTATTCCCAAAGAGTTGATTCGTGTTGACACTCGATGGCCGACCATCCTTAAATCACAAGGTCAAAGACGTCATCGTTACCTGAACGTAGTTGGGCTGTTCAAGGAAATGAAATTACTATGCCTGATTCGGCCGCACCTATTTCAACTGGTGTGGAAAACATCGTGATCTCTGGTGATCCCCCCGAGACTTCCGAACACGGAACTACTATTCAACGTGATGAACATATCGCCCGCCTGACTCAAGAAATTGAGGATCTACGTGGAGAACTGAATCGGGTTAGGGACTTGACCAATTTATCCATCACACTCCAAAGTCCGCCTCCTGAACCTAGAAATATTGCACCAAACCCACCTCGTTTCCCATCACTCGAATCTCCAGTTCCTGAGCATTTTCCTCCACAAAAGAATGCACCTACCAACAACAACTTACCTCCGATCACCCCCGCAAATCCACCAAATCCATCATCCGCCTATACTCCCCCACAAAGTCAACCACCCACTTACACTAACTATACTCCTCCACAAAATCAACCACCCACTTACACTAACTATACTCCTCCACAAAATCAACCACCCACCTACACTACCTTCATTGAATGCCAGGCTGGCGTATTTTATGAGAAAATGATAGGTATGATGGGACAAAAATTCACAGAAGTTGTCCGAATGGGAGAAGCCTTAGAAGAAGGAATCAAATCGGGGAAAATTCAGGATCTTATTGCTTTACAAGCAATAAACAAAGCTATTCAATCTGGTTCTGTCGGCGGGGTTAAAAAGAAGAAAGAAGATGTCGCTGCAGTCATGGATATCCAAGGGCATAAGCCGAGCCAAGCCATTACATACTTTAACCACCCACAACAACCTTTCTACCCTTACCACTACCCTGAACCCTACCAAGCTCCACTATCTCCTTACCCTGTCTACAACGCCCAAGCAAACTACTACCAACCCCGAGCACCTCCGCATCAAAACCCACGTCCATATCAACCCGTCCAAGCTCTAACTTACCAAAATCAACCACATGCCACACCTAGAACTCGTCCAAACCCTGACATAAAAAACACCCGTAATTACACTCGGTTCGCTGAACCCTTGGCTCAATTGTTTGAAAGAATGAAAGCAGCGGGCGTGATACAACCGATTGAAGGAAAAATTCCTGATCCTATCCCAAAATGGTTTGATGGTTCCAAGCGCTGTGCATACCATTCTGGAGTTGCTGGGCACGCCACTGAAGATTGCTAGGGGCTTAAAAACAAAATCGAAGCCCTGATTAAGGAAGGAGTAGTCCAGCTCACTGGAGCTAAGCCCAACGTGGTCAACAATCCTTTACCTGCTCACGAAGATGCCAAAGTTTGAAAGAAGTTATTACATCAGTTGGAAGGATAGAAAGGGACATGTCATCAACTTTGTCGCTCCCGTGGAAACAATCCAAAGGCAAACGCACATGATGATTACTGCTACAACTACTCACAACACCGAAACACCTACTACACGAGGCGCCGAACTAGGAAAGACTCTGAAGAATTGGACTCGTACTCCGTCCCTGATTCGCCGGGAGTCTTGGTAGTATGAACATGTAGTGAACTTGTTTTTTTAAAATTGAGGCTTGAATCGTACCCAAAACTTTTGTTTGTTTTGCTTCTTCTTTTGGGAGCTTAAATTGCAAAAACTATGAATGCATTTCTAATTTTCCTTAATTATCTACTATTGTTATTCTCTACTTTATTTATCAAAAACTGTCAACTCTATGATTGTGACATAAAATGAATGAATAAACAGCATACTCGAGTACAAGACAATATTCCACTTGGAAGAAATCAAAACAGTCGATAGACAATGACACAAGCATAAAGCTAGCAATTCAGGAAGAAATCAAAGTACGACATTCGGTTAGACAACCCAGTTTGCAACCTTTCCTTTAACGTATGAACTACGCTTGACCTGATTCCTCGATGGATACGTAGGCAGCCCACATAGGGACTCGATCATACTAGGTTAGAATTTTTCCCATTTGCATGCGTACGAACTACGTTCCGACCTGATTCCCGTGGTGGGATACGTAGGCAGCCCACATAGGGTTCGGTTGCATTATAACAGAAAATCCAAAAAAAAAAATCCTTATACAAGGAGAACTACACATGACTTGATTCCTCGGTGGGATTCGTAGGCTATCAACATACGGAACAGTCGTATTTAGTTATAAATCCAACAAACATTTTACCATTTACATAACAGAACTACGCTGAACTGATTCCCGTGGTGGGATACGTAGGCAATCCACATCGGGTTCGGTCCCTTTATCAGAAAATTTCAAACCATTTCTATGTACCTTACGAACTACGTTCTGACCTGATTCCTTTGGAGGGATACGTAGGCAACCTATACAAGGTTCGGTCACACCACAACATAAATTTAGCATACCCTTATGGATCAAAACTGGGGCATATTTTGAAAGATTAGAGTTAGATATCGACAATATTAAGGCTACTAGACAGGAAGTATTATAGACGAATAACTTTCCAATTGTTTCAGAAGTGTCACAATCTGAAGTTGGCAGAAAAATTTACAACTTACATACATATATTTACACATATATCTTTCCTTATATACATATACTTACGTATATATCTTTCCTTATATACATATACTTACATATATATCTTTTCTTATATATACACTTACATATACACTTTTCAAATGAAACACTTTCTTTCAATCATTTTCACTACTAGTCATCTACCGAGACTTGAACGGATATCACAAGATCCAAACAAGCAAGACGAACGGAGCGCCAACCACGTCAAGCTTCGAGTCAACACGAATCAACTTCCCCCTCCCAAACTAAGAATTTTTCTTTGAGTGCAGGAACCTAAAATCGCGAGATCAACACTCAAGTCTATCAATCAGGGCCAAAAAGCGTCATTTGGCTCATTATGGCCTCGCCTCAAAAGCCAAACGGCTTTATTTCTAACTTTATCTTTAATTTTATTTTTATCACAATAACTTTATGACTTTATATACCTGTTTTGTAGGTTGACGAAATTGAAGGCGGATTAAATCCGGATCACATGTCATTAGTTCGGCCTATCACGACACCATCAAACATCATCATCCAAACGGCTATTCTATCACTTTACTCCATACTTTATCAATTACTTTATCATATACTTTACCAACTTTAACCACTTTACTCCGAACTTTACAGGAATCAACGATAAGTCTCCGAAGACAACCGGGGGCATCATTTGGCTATTTAGCCTCTTCTGCACAAGCCAAACGGCTACACTCTTACTTTACCCCTTACTTTACCCATTACTTTATCATTTACTTTACCAACTTTAACGACTTTATCCTGAACTTTGCAGGGATTATCATTAAGTCTCCGAAGACAACCGGGGCATCATTCGGCTATACAGCCTCACATGCATAAGCCAGACGGCTACACTATGACTTTACTCTCTACTTTATCATTCACTTTACCAACTCTAATGACTTTACCCTGAACTTTACAGGAATTATCATTGAAGCCTCCGAAGACAACCGGAGACATCATCCACTTTACGACTTTACCCCGTACTTTACGGGAATCTTCATCAAATCTCCGAAGACAACTGGAGATATCATATCATCGAGTCCCGACAACAACCGGAGACATTACATGGCTACACGGCCTCATCTGCATGAGCCAAACGGCTACACTTTTACTTTACTCTTTACTTTATCACTTTACTTCATCATCTACTTTATCTACTTTAACGACTTTACCTTAAATTCCGCAGATATCATTTATCATCGAGTCCCGGAAGACAGTCGGAGGCCTTATTACTGTCATTAAAATTTCCAAATACAACTGGAGATATTATTACATCCTCGGCATATGCATCACACATTCATTCAAGTCCCTGAAGACAACCAGAGACAACATTGGCCACACGACCTCATTATAAGCCATACGGCTTCATCTTCAATCCCACACTCATATTTACTATCATTTTACACTCCTTATAATTTTACACTTTCAACTTTATTACTAATTTTGACATGAATTTCAGTTTTGGCAGAAAGTACAACCTGCAGAGACGCAACACAACGTGGAACTTTATCTTACGCAGTGAACTGGGGCAAAACGCTGAAGAGGAATATCAAACTCATAAGCAAAGATCACGGGTCTACTCTCGAACTCGACTCCGCCTACGTCCACAAACATGTGATACGTAGGTTATCCAAAAATCTTCTTTCATATACACCGCCAAGACTCAGCTCAATCAACTCTTTTCATAAATCTCGTATCCTTTCTTATATCCCAGTGTCCCCATAACTCAACACTGGGGCATTTTTTTTTTTTTGAGAATTTACATCGTGTCTAGAAGAGTCCTACTTATAGGTGTATTGCACGCCACATTTATAATCAGGAGGCTATAAGCATATGTTCCATTCTCGTCACCTGTCCACGATCCTTGCAAAATTACTAATCCATAAATAACATTGTCTCAACAGGTTCGATCATAATTCCTTCTGCCTTCATAATATTTTCCGCCAATTCTCCTAACCCATATTTTCTCAAGTTCGTATTTGTTGGTCGGAACAAAATTGGCTACTACGTCAACTTCTTTGCCCGAAAACTCTTACATCGTCTCGGATCGAAGAGGGCCATTTGTTGACACCCAATTTTGTCCCTCCTCTATTTTTATTTACTCGGGCGTCTAAATTTACAGACGAGCTAAACACTTTATTTTCACTACTATTAATTTTCACTATTTTGCTATCAACATTACTAGTATTACTTTATCACAAATTTTAAATGACTCGTCATCTTTTTTATTTTTGGACTTTGTACTCGTTAAATTAATTATACTTTATCAAGTCTTTTATTTTTTACATATTATCACTAATTATCATAGTATACATTGTACTAGTTATTAAGTTAAAATCCCAAAGAATAATTAAATAAAGGAGGAAGGATCAACAATTTCAGCCAATTAAAGGCCCAAATTTGGATTCCCCACCAGCCCACACTTTAATTAACCGGTCCAGCCCAACACCATGACCCGACCGGCCCAACCCAATCCCTTTTTCTTCTTACCCTAATCCCTTACTCTCCTCTCTTTCTTTTCCACTCACCACAGCCGCCCCCTATTCCTCTTCAGCTCTCTCCCTCTTCGTCCATTTCGTCTCTCTCCCACGCCTCATGTTCTCTCCACTCCCCATTGTCCCTTCCACGTCACCCGCTCTCCTCCACTCACCCTTGTCCCCCCATGCATCCGTTCGTCTCTCTCTCATACGCTCCCCCTCTCCTCACTCTATAAAGAGAGAGGGAGATCGAACAGACAAAAAGAAAATCGAGAAAAAGATCTGGAATCTACAAAAAATTCCCTTACAAAACACAAGTTCTAACCGCCTCAAATTTTTCCAGAGATCCTTAGATTTTACGACTTTCATTCGTTTGATTATCGTTCTAACTTTAAGAACGTCAAACATTCGTTCTGTCTTGGTGGACTTTGGCCGCGACAGAGATTTTTGGATTCATTTGTATCGAGTCCTAATCTATTCCCAATGAGAGTAGGTTTGAGACCCCGACGCCTCAGTTCATTGCGCACAAAAAAGGTAAACCTCGACACATTTATCGCTTGTAGTCTTTAGTTTCTGCTTCGGTTAAAAAATTTAATTTATTCTGCCATCTTTAGTAGTTATATATGTTCTTTGTTGTTGTATTGTTTGTTTGATGTTTGGGAGCTGTTAGGATAGGATGATAATTGCTAAAATAAATTTAAAAGATGTACACTGTAGTTTGGATGCTCAGACTGCATTTACAGGACTTAGAACTTATTTAAAAGTCGAATATACATAGGATATACCAGGGATATCAAGGTAAGCAGAAGGTATACATTCGACATACACCCGATATACACACCCTGATGTGTATGTTTTAGGTATACTGTATATATGGTTAAAACAGTTCTGAACTATCCCTCTTTACTCTATTTGTTCTAAGTAGTGACCCTGCGACGAATGTAATCTGCTTAGATTTAAATACGACAAAATGATTATACAACATGTCGATGTTGTTTTCTTGAATTCTGTTTGATTCCAAATCTGAATTCTGAGTGTAGTTACATCAACAGGCTTGTATTAGACCTTGTTCCATTTTTAGTTGGTCAGTAGGTCTTGAGCCCATTGCTTACGCTTAAGATTGATTAGTTGGATCTGTTTCAGTCTAATTACTAGGATACCAATGAGCATGTATATTTGCGTTTCTTGAATTAGTTTGAGTTGTATGTATGGACTTGTAAATCAGTTAATTAGTAATCTTATGTCGATATAACCTCATAGGGGTGGACTTTGTATGTAACTAATCGTTTTCCTCAAGTAGGGTCCTCTATTAGTCGAAGTCATCCCTTAAGGACATAATATGTCGTAAACGAATGTTACTAGGTTTAAGTGGATGATTTCTAGCTGTAAAAAGGTATTTTCTGCCTTACTTATGATCAGCATAGGTAGCAGATTGTCTCAGTGTGTTCGTTTTCTTTCAAATCTGAAGTTTCTGATATGTTCGTGTGTTTGTTGTTTCAATTTGGCTGAATCTCAGTTCAGTAATGTAGAATATTATGCATGTAAGGTTTAGTTAGTTTAGTTTCAGTTCTAATAATGTTTGTAGGTTCATGTCTTAGTTTAGTTTAGATTTTGCAGTTTAACAGCAGTTAATAGTGTTTGTGTGTTCATATGTTAACTTAGTTTAAGTTCAATTTTCTTTAGTTCTCTATGGCTGATGGTTTTGTCATTTGATCTTCATTCTTTAGCTAATATATATGACCAGTCTACGTTTTAGTGATTTACTAATTGCGATTCAACTTAAATCGACCATGTTCGTTTAAACAGGAATATTGGGTTTATATTATCAGTTTAGCCTAGTTTACTCTAGGTGCGGAAAGATTCTAAAATCCATTCTCAATTTAATTCATACTTGAGTTAGATCATATAGACTGGTTAGGCCATTTAAAGGTAGATTAACGACTGAAAGGAATAAGTTTATTTAAAAATGGACTAGTATAGGTTGAAAAGACTCTTAACAGGTTCCATATTAGAAAGTTCAGTTGCATAAGAGGATTGAAAACAGGGTCCATATCTAAGCATCTAGTTCATTAGAAACAAAAGTCCTATCCTGAGATAAGGTAGTATAATGGGTTAATGGCGGAACTAGTTTATTTAGAAGGTAGACGAAGGACCGGTAGGCTGATTAACAGATTGATAAGATAAAGTAATAGGTCTCACGTGGTCTTAAGATTCCTATGCCTATAATGTAGAATAACTCGGATGCATTATTATCTCTTACTTCTTCTTTGAGTGTTAATCTGATATCTTTAAATGTTTTTTGGGACTGTTTATGTTTGACCTTATAAACAGAACTGGTTGTATGATTTTGAAGCAGTCCGAGTTGAAGTTATTTTAACAGTTGACTTGATGTGTGCTCTTTTACAACTGTCTACCCTCAAGGCTTAAGTGCTACCTACTTTGGACTACTAAGATCCCTTTTCACGGAATAACAACACCATGGGACCCCTTTTGGATGATTACGAATTTCTATATAAGTAAACAAATCAGCCTAGCATAGGGAAGTGTTAAACAGCAAGTTACCTTGGAATATGCTTAGACATTCTAATTTACCTCTGTTTGAGTTGAAACACATTGAGGATGTTGAAAATCGTTCCCATATCCCGACATGCCTAAAATGATTAAAATGCAATATATGTTTGTTCTGTTTTAAGCATTTGTTCCAATAGTGGAATACTGCCATACTTGGTATTTGGTTTAATCCTCCCCATCTGTTAATAGTATAGTCTTCCTTCTGAATTTCTCAGTCCATATATGTGAGTGGCATCTCATGTCTCCAGTTATTTTGTTAAGCCTGATCAAGTGAATACAGTTGGCAGTTTGTTCTCTTAAAAGTGAACTAAGAAGTATAACTATAATAAATACAAAAGAATTCGATAGCTTTTGAGCTTGTTATCTTTATATTTCAGTGTAAAAAAAAAATACTCATCCTTTACCCCTTTCTTACTTTGCATGAACTGAGAATTTCGAATTCTAAATGCAATTGAGAGATTGCATTTTGGTGGTGCAAAATAATGCACCTGCTGCTGCACTTTTCCCTGCTTTAGCTACTGTTTTACATTGATGTTGTTTAGACTTATGAATGCATATACATGAGATATATCTAAATATGCACAATATATACATAATCTACTGATTTGTTTTGAGTGTATATTCTACATGTTTAGTCTTATTTATTAATCACATACTAATCCTTTTCTTTTCATTTTTTATGCATGGCTATCGCATACGAGTCCCTCGGACTTGTCTCCTTCCACATTTGGCGTTGGGCCAACAGCCCAACATGATCTCCATCATAGCAGCCCAATCCACAGCCAAAAAAAATAGAAAACAAAATCTGGGCCAAGGCCCAATAGGTGGCAAACGGGCCGCAGCAATACATAAAATTTGGGCCGAAGCCCAATAGCATAAACAGTTCGCAGCAATTGGGCCCTAATAAATATGCCAAACCCATTTACTCTTTTACTCTCTTCCTTATTTTTATTGTTGTGTATTTTTTTTTTTATTCGCTTTGTATGACTAACATCTCATCTTATTTTATTAACTTAGATAAATTCTAGTATATTAAGGGTTGTGGTTTAATAATGGGTAGTTAATTCCACAAATTACATTCACTTCTATTTTCTAAACTATTTATAGTATCTATAACACTTATTTGAGTAATTGATTTTCAAATAGTATGCCTACATATTTTTTGGGTTAAAGAAATCATTTTTCATTCTTACTATCTTATGACTTTCAAAACGTCATTAAGTAGGGATCCAGTTATATTCTATAAATATTTTCAAGATCTACCCAATTATACATATTTTTAGCTGAAATGGGCTAAATAAAAGTGATAAAAAAAATCGTGTCCTTTTCATATTTAAAATATAAGTCTAGGCTTTTTCTACTTTGCAATAGTCAATACAAGATAATCTTTACTTAAAATTCACGATTGTTGAATCTCCTCTACAAGTATTATTTTAAAAAACACTATTATAGTTTCGTTTAAAGCTTTAATAACATTTATAAATTGTATTTTTAATAGCATCGGAAATACTCTTTTATGTAAATTATTACTTTTTTACAAATCCTGTTTTCAAACAATATTCCTATATGTCTATCCGTGACTTTAGTTATATTTATAAAACTATTTTCTTTTATAATACTATATTTTCACTTAGCTTAACTAATCATAAGTCTGGTCGGTTAACCATTGTTAATGGGTCTTAAAGGATGCCTAATACCTTCCCTTTAGACTAATTGAACCCTTACCTAGAATCTTAAGTTTCGCAGACCTTAAACAGAGCTAACTTTAGAAAAATAACTTTAATAAACTTCAGGTGTCCTAATTCACCATAAATAATTAGGTGGCGACTCCTTAAAACAAATAAACAAAATAGCAATCACCAATATGCCGTACTCTAATTTAACCCGGTTAAAAGGGGGTATGACAGGAAGCCCATGATTTTCGTGAAATAACTTATAATCATGGTTTCACGAAATAACTTGTAACATAGTTTCATGAAATATCTTGTAATATGGTTTCATGAGATAACTTGTCATACTCTTGCAAACATGTTCTTGATTCATGAGTAATAATAATAGTTCATGATTATATATATAATTGACTTGAAAACATGCTTGTAACTTGCTAGATAAGAATCATAAAGTTTCATATAAACATAATGAGAACACATGAGGAAGAATTTATGATTCATGGATTAAGCTAGGGTTCCTAATAACCGTAATGGAAGATTAGGAATACAAATAACGAATATAGATACAAAATTCATATACATAAATACATAAATATGGGCTACCAATATGTTGGGTTTAATGCCCTAGGGTTTGAACTTCATGAATAGCAAGAAAAGGAGCATGGGGAAGAACGTAGAGATTCCCACATGTGGATGGAAGTTCTACATACTGATGTGCCGTGAATTTTGGCACATTTTATGCCTTTGTAACTAGAAGTGTTGCTTGTTTTTAAGTGCTTTTACATTGTTTCTTATGATATTTTTGTGTTTTATAGGGTTGATTAACTAAGGATCGGAAATGAGATGAAACGCTGAAAAACGGACAAATTGGAGCTAAATGACGGTCCGTAACTCATGTTACGGACCGTAACGGGATCCGTAACTCATGATACGGTTCGTACCATTGAACCGTAACAGGGCCTAAATTTCCAGAAAGTTTTCATTGAAACCATCAGTTTTACGGTGTGGTGTTACGGTCCGTAACTCATGTTACGGTCCGTAACATATCACCGTAACATCAGCTAAATTTCCAGAAAGTTTTCAATGAACCCATCAGTGTTACAGTGTAGTACTACGGTCCGTAACTCATGTTACGGTCCGTAACATATCACCGTAACATCAGCCAAATTTTCAGAGAGTTGCCAAGTAAAGTCACAAGTTACGCCTCAGAAGGACGGACCGTAACACAAGTTACGGTCCGTCGCATGGTGGTCGTAACATCAAAGCTGACAAATGACGAACTGAAGGACGGACCGTAACACAGGCTACGAACCGTAACAATGCGGCGTAAGGGCATTTTTGTCAAGAAACTTGGCGCGATTTTTGGCTCTATAAATACTTAATGTAGGGTTTTAATTCATTATTCAGATTTTCTTTTGGAGGCAAAAACCCTAGGTCTTTAATCTTAGAAGTGGTTGAAGTATTTAAGGCAACAACTTCACTCTCATTCCATCTTGTATTTTTGCATTGTAAGTTCATTATGTTTACTTGTAAGCTTTCTTTGTTATCCAAAATCATGAGTAGCTAATTTTAAAGCTAAGGTTGTGGAACCCATGATGGATATTATGTGAATGGGTTTCTGTTATTGATATATGCATAATGGTTGTTTGTATTCATTCAGTTTTTATGATTTAGCGTTGGGTGATGATTGCAAGCATTATCCTAAACCATTATATTAACTGTTCTTGGGAAAGAAAGTTAGTATTGGTAAGATTGAATGACAATGACTCGAGGCGTTAACCCTCGTTTAATAGACTAACTTAGGGATGAGAATAAGTCTAAATTGGCATTTTTGGTCATTCTTCGATTGCAACTCTTTTACATTCGGAAGAATGATAAAGAGGAAATGCGACTTAACTGTTGGAAAACATTAAGAAGTTCTTAAGAGACCAAGTGCATATTCATAGAACAACCATTAGAAGTATATCACATTGAACCTTGAAGCATAATATCTAATCAAATTAGGGAACACAACCTTAGTCTCTATTTCGCATTAAATACAATTTCAGTCAAAATACTTAATTACATTATTCAACAACTATTTCAAACTATCAGGAATAGGATTAAAGCCTTTAAAGACTAGTATCGCATACGATTAGTACTCTTTTCTCTCCATATTCCCTGTGGGATTCGACCCCAACCTTGTTGGGTTACTATATTTGACAACGTCCGCTTTACGCCATTAATAGGTGTAATTTGAGCGTATCAAATTTTGGCGCCGTTGCCGGGGAATACGGTTTAGAAATTACTAATTGTTGTGTACTATTCTTTAAAACCTTTTCTATTCCATCACACCTTGTTTGCTGTTTTAGTGAACCAGGTGAACATGGCAGGAAGACACAATCGCAATCAAGGAAACCAAGGGGGAATTCAAGTGAACCATCCTGCACAAGAAAAAGAGGAGGATGAGAATGTATTTGCGGAATTCATCGACGAAGCTGATTATGCTTCTGCTGTAGTTCCTCCTAGAACGGGAAATGCTAATTTCAAAATTGATAGTTCTATCTATCAGCTATTGAAACTTGAAGGCTATTTCCGAAATTCTTCGGAGGATTGTCCACTCCGACACCTGAAGAATTTCCTGCATGTATGTTCCCAACAATCTCAAGGTGTTGTTCCTGTTGATGCACTGCGGTTACGAGTCTTCAAATATTCCTTGGCTGGCCAAGCAAGGGAATGGTATGAAAAGCTCCCCAGTAATACCATTCATACCTGGAACGAGTTAGCCAATATATTCTTGAAAAAATGGTTCCCACCAAGCAAAAAGGCTGAGCTTCGAGACAAGATCTTTGAGTTTAGAAAACTTCCGGGGGAACAATTATATGCAGCATGGGAGCGTTTCAAATATTATCTAGCTCAATCTCCGACTCATGGATTTCCGGATGCAATTCTCACCGAGAAGTTCTACAAGGGGTTAGATACCATGAATCAAATTGCTGTCAACACTGCAGCTGGGGGATGCTTCATGGATAAATCATTTGTCAACATCACCAGGTTGCTCGATAAGCTTACTACTCACAACCAAGCTTGGCATTCTAGTGATAATGAAATCCTGTCATATGGTAGCCCTTCTGCTGCCGCGGTGGCAAAAGAAAATCATGAACGAGACCATGCTTTTGCTCAATTGCAAATCACCGTGGATTTATTATCGAAGAGGCTTATGGAGAAAGAAGCCAAAGGTGTGAATGTTGTCTAGGAGATGCCTCCTCATGCTCGCGGAATGTACCAAGTCTCTGAAGAAGCTTATCTAGAGGGGCAGCCACAATATGAAGATGCGAACTATGTCAACAACTCGCAAGGGGGCTATCAAAGGAAAAATTATCAAGGTCCCGGTAATCACCCATGGAAAAAGCCTTAACAACAATTCCAAGGTAATAATTATGGAAGAAATGATCAAGGCAATCCAAGTCAAGGGAATTACAACAACTATAATTATGGCAACAAGAGCTCGAACCCCTACATTCCACCTAGGGGGAAAGCATCAAATTCCCAACTGTGGAGAGATAATTCAGCTAACAACTCTGCTGGCAACACGTCTAATGATTCTGCGGAACTGAAAAGTATGATGCAGAAAATGCTGATGAATCAAGACAGAACAGAGAGCACAATCAAGGGAATGTCTCAGATCCAACTATCTCATTCAGCTTCCATTCAGAAGCTTGAAGCACAATTCAGAGACCTGTCCCGAGAAGTGCATACTCCTCAACGGGGACAACTACCGAGTGATACGGTTCCAAATCCAAAAGGTAGTGGAGTAAACTCTGTGGAGAATGTACTTGCTATTAGCACCAGAAGTGGAAAAATACTTCAAGGTGCTAATAAAAAGGTGATTGATCTGGAACCAATTGTTGAAGAAGAAGCGCAGCCTGATGTATCGGATGATATTGTAGAGGAAAAAACAGGGGAGGAAGTCCCTATTATAGCGGAAGAGGAGCATAACCTTGATAATCTTAAGGCACAAAAAGAAAAACAAGAAAAGGAAAAGGCAAAACTTTCAGGCGCTCTTCGCCCTTTGAGTCAATTGTTCAAATCTTCACCGCCTTTTCCTCAAAGGCTAGTGAGAAAAACAGAAGATGAGAAGTGCTTGCGATTTTATGATCAACTCAAGCAGTTGACGATGAACATTCCTTTCATGGATGTTGTCCAAGAAATGCCTGGCTTTGCTAAGTATTTGAAGGATCTCTTAACAAAGAAGAAAAAGCCATTGAAACACGACACTGTGGGTATCACTCACCGCGTTAGTGCCATTCTTTCCAAAACCACAATGCAAAAGAGGGAAGATCCTGGAGCATTCACAATTCCATGCACCATAGGGCAGCAGAATTTTGCCAGGGCTTTGTGTGATAATGGGGCTAGCATAAATCTTATGCCCGTGGAAATTTTCAAGAGATCGGGGCTAGCGATGCCAAGGCCAACTACCATGAGGTTGCAGATGGCTGACAGATCGATAAAAAGGCCAGTTGGGGTAGTTGATGATGTGCTGGTTCAAATCGGGGAATTTCTACTGCTGGCAGATTTCGTGATTCTTGATTGTGCTATTGATCAAAAAATTCCTATTATTCTGGGAATACCTTTCCTTGCCACATGGAGGGCTCTTATGGATTTCGAGGAGCACGAAATAAAGTTCCGGGTGAACGATGAGGAGGTGACCTTTCACGCAAGCAAAGGCATGAAATTACCTAGTCCTTATCAAAGTATTTCAGTCATAAATTCTGTTGATGAGGTGGATGAAGCAGTGGAATTCAAAATGGAGGAAGAATGCTTGAGTGAAGCACTATCGGCCATATTGGTGAATTTTGATGCTGAACAAATGGAAGGATATACTGAGACAGTGAATGCACTCATCGGTCTGGGGTATTACTCTTATGAGCCCAAGAAACTGTCTCTTGATCTAGAGAAACGAACAACTCCTCCAGCAAAACCATCAATTATTGAGCCACCAAAGTTGGACCTCAAGCAACTTCCAGCCCATCTTAAATATGTGTTTCTTGGAGCAAATTCCACCCTCCCAGTTATTGTGTCATCACTTATGAATGAGGGCCAAATCCAAAGACTCATCGCAGTATTGAGGAAGCATTTAAGAGCTTTGGGTTGGACTATTGCAGACATCCGGGGGATTCCCTCCGGAATTTGTGAGCACCGAATATAGTTGGAGGAGGAAAGTTCGCCAAGTGTTGAGCATCAGCGAATATTAAATCCACCGATGCAAGAGGCGGTGAAGAAGGAGATTATTAAGTGGCTAGATGCTGGGATGGTTTACCCGATTGCCAACAGTCCATGGGTAAGCCCAGTCCAGTGTGTGCCAAAGAAAGGAGGCATCACAGTTGTCCCTAACTCTAAAAATGAGTTGATTCCAACAAGGACTGTCACCGGTTGGAGAGTGTGTATCGACTACCGAAAGCTGAATACCGCATCTTGCAAGGATCACTTCCCTATGCCTTTTATTGATCAAATGCTTGATCGGCTAGCTGGAAGATCTTATTACTGTTTCTTGGATGGGTACTCAGGGTACAACCAAATCAATATCGCATTGGAAGACCAAGAAAAGACTACTTTCACTTGTCCCTATGGGACATTCGCTTTCAGCCGGATGCCATTTGGTCTTTGTAATGCCCCAGCTACCTTCCAACGATGCATGATGTGCATATTCTCTGATATGGTTGAAAACTTTCTTGAAGTTTTCATGGATGATTTCTCTGTGGTGGGAGATTCATTCGATGAATGTTTGCGTCATCTTGATCGGGTGCTACAACAGTGTGAGGAGACCAACCTCGTGCTCAACTGGGAAAAGTGTCATTTTATGGTCAAGGAGGGCATTGTCCTTGGCCATAAGATTTCAGAAAGAGGGATTGAGGTTGATCAAGCTAAAATCGATGTGATTTCACAACTCCCTCCGCCTATTTCAGTGAAAGGAGTTCGGAGTATCTTAGGACACGTCGGATTCTATAGGAAGTTTATCAAAGACTTCTCCAAAATTGCAAACCCAATGTGCAAACTCTTGGGAAAAGAGTCCAAATTTAATTTTGATGAGAAGTGCATTAAGGCTTTCGACGAGTTGAAGCTGAAGTTAACCTCTGCACTTATTGTTGTGTCCCCGGATTGGTCGTTGCCCTTTGAATTAATGTGTGACGCCAGTGGTCTTGCAATTGGCGTTGTGCTTGGTCAGCGGCTAAACAAAATCCTACACCCAATTTATTATGCCAGCAAAACACTGAATGGAGCTCAATTGAACTATACAGTAACGGAGCAAGAATTACTTGCTATTGTTTATGCTTTTGAAAAGTTCCGGGCTTATTTGTTGGGTGCCAAGGTGGTGGTTCACACTGACCATGTTGCATTGCGTTATTTGATGGCGAAGAAGGATGCTAAGCCTCGGTTGATAAGATGGGTCTTGTTGCTACAAGAATTTGACTTTGAAGTCAAAGACCGAAAAGGGTCAGAAAATCAAGTAGCTGACCATCTCTCCAGACTGGAAGCACCAGGGAGACCGATTGATGTGCTGGATATTGATGACACTTTTCCGGATGAAAGAGTCTTGGTCATCTCCAATGATGTGGCACCATGGTATGCCGATATTGCCAATTATTTGGTAATTGGCATCATTCCTGAAGAGTTAAAGACATATCAAAAGAAGAAGTTCTTGAGAGACTGCCGACAGTATTGTTGGGATGAGCCTTACTTATTCAGAACGTGTGCCGACAATATGATCCGGAGATGTGTGGCGGAATCTGAGGTGACGGATATTTTGAAGGCGTGCCATGATTCTCCGGTTGGTGGACATCACAGTGGTAATCGAACCGCAGCCAAGGTGCTAGAGTGTGGCTACTACTGGCCAGCCATTTATCGTGATGCAAATATGTTGGCACGCTCTTGTGATAAATGCCAACGCCAGGGCACAATAGGTCGGAGGCATGAAACTCCGATGAACTTTGTTCTTGAGGTGGAGCTATTTGATGTATGGGGAATTGATTTTATGGGGCCCTTCGTGAGCTGCTACGGCCTGAAATACATTCTTGTCGCAATGGATTATGTCTCCAAATGGGTGGAGGCGGTGGCCTTGCCTAACAATGATGGTAGGAGAGTCAATGCCTTTATAAAAAAGAACATCTTTACTAGATTTGGTACTCCTAGAGCTATTATTAGTGATGGTGGCTCTCATTTCTGCAACAAACCATTTGCCGATCTTCTTGAAAAATATGGCGTGCATCACAGGGTTGCCACTCCATATCATCCTCAGACGAGTGGTCAGGTTGAGGTCTCAAACAGAGAGATAAAAAGCATCTTGGCAAAGACGGTCAATGTAAATCGCACTGACTGGTCCAAAAAGTTGGATGATGCTTTATGGGCATATCGCACGACATTCAAAACGCCTATTGGGACTTCACCGTATAAGTTGGTATTTGGGAAGGCATGTCATTTGCCTATTGAGCTTGAGCATAAAGCCCTTTGGGCATTGAAAAAGCTAAATATGGATTGGCATGAAGCAACCAAGCTACGGTTGTTTCAAATCAACGAGATGGATGAATTTAGGTACAATGCCTATGAAAGTGCAACACTGTACAAGGAAAAGATGAAATACTATCACGACTCGAAGATCCTAAAAAGAGATTTTCAGCCAAAAGATTTGGTCTTATTGTACAATTCACGCCTGAAGTTCTTTCCAGGCAAGTTAAAGTCTCGCTGGTCTGGTCCTTTTGAAATTGTAAGTGTGTGACCAAATGGAAGCGTCATTGAAGTGAAATCCGAGGATGGCACTCGGACTTTTAAAGTGAATGCACAAAGAGTAAAGCATTACCATTGGTGTATTGATGATGGTAAGGTTGTTGATAGGTATCATTTGAAATATGGCTCCTGAACTCGAAAATGAGGTACCACGTCGAGCTGTGACGTTAAACCAAGCGTTGTGTGGGAGGCAACCCATATTTACCGCTTTGTAAGTAGTTTTAAGTTTGTATTTTCTTTGTGTTCTTTTGTGTTTTTGATGTGCTAATGTGGTAGGATTTGGAGCACTAAAGAGGCCAATTACCTGCTGAGTTTTTCCACACGAGACGCTCCATGTTACGGCCCGTATCATGGAGCGTAACAAGCTAGAAGAAACCCAGAAATCACTGAAGGATGGAGGAATAGTGTTACGGTCTGAGTTACGGACCGTCGTACATTTTACGGACCGTAACACATGACCGTAACTTTGACAAAAATCTGGGCATTCACTGGAAATTTTGAACACGTTACGCCAGGTGATACGGACCGTAACACGAGTTACGGTCCGTCGATTGTAGTGCCAGGTCATTAATGACTAAGTGAAACGGGGTCGTTTGGTTGACCGTAACACGTGATACGGTTCGTATCACATGTTATGGTCCGTAACAAGGAACGTAACCGTCGGGCATGTTTAAATACATGACCCGACGGTTACCACTTTTTAAAACAAAAAAAAAACCGCCTCTTCTTTTTCTCTAACTCCCTCATAACCCTTCTTCTTTTTCTCTTCATCTCCCCTCTCTACTTCTCCTAATCTCCTCCATATATCTCTCAATCTCATTGTTATTTTCTTATCAAAAATCACAGCTTTACATTTCGAGTTTCGTCAAATCATCGCCAATGATCAGGTATCACCATGTCTCAACTCTCTTTAATCTTTTATCGAGACGAATGCTATGATTGTCATGCGTGAATTCATATGATATGTGTTGAAATTCGTGTTTTGACTGTGTTAATTTAGTTTGAATTACCATTGATTAATTGTGTCGGGTTTGACAATGGTTGGGGGTTGGGATTGGTAGTTGTGGTGCTTAAAAGACTCGTGGGCACAAGCACATTGTTTCCCACTGAGTCGGAGGGCATCCCAATTGAAGGTTTCATTCGTGAAATTCCAAAATCGATTTGCCCACCAACTGTTCGATAAAAATCCCCAATGAAAACTTTAGTAGAACCGAGTGAAGTTTGAGTAACCCGAGGCATGTGAGGGGATAAAATGATGTTTTACACCATACCCATGGAGCATAAAGTCGAAAATCGTAGACTCGTGCTTAAAACGAGAAAATTTGGCCAAGCCATTTTTTTGTTAATCTGTTGCCCGTCATTCTGTGTTACGGACCGTAACGTGTGTTACGGACCGAAACATCGCACCGTAACACCGATAATTTCCATGAAAACTTTCTGGAAATTTGGCTGATGTTACGGTGGGATGTTATGGACCGTACCCTATGTTACGGACCGTAACACCACACCGTACCATCGATGGATTCCATGAAAACTTTTTGGAATTTTGAGAGAAGTTACGGTGAGGTTTTACGGACCGTAACACGAGTGACGGACCGTAACATCATACCGTAACACCTCTCAAATTTCCAATAACTTTTCTGGAAATTTTGGTCATGTTACGGTGAGCTGTTACGGATCGTAACCTGAGTTACGGACCGTCGACTGTGTTACGGTCCCTGTGTTGCAAATGAACAAACTAAGTTATGGTTTGATGATACGGACCGTAACAAGTATGACGGTCCGTCGATTGTGTTACGGTGCATCAGCTAATGAAGCCTTTGAACTTCCACCAATAAAGTGTATAATTGAAACGTTTCTCCCCTATCATATCTAACTGTTCCTTACGCAGGTATGGGAAAACCACGACAATCAAAGAAGGCTTCACCTAAAGTGGTGGAAAAAGAAAAAGGTCGTGCTGCAAGCAAAGTAACCTCAAGGCTGCGCGACGACGATCTAATCAAGGACGCCAGGCCTACAAAGAGACCAGTCGCACCTAGCTGGCCTGCCCCACCAGTCGCACCTAGCTGGCCTGCCCCACCAGTCGCACCCAGCCAGCCAGACCAACCATCAGAAAGTTCCTCCTCGGCTGAGGAGTCGAGTTCGTCGAGTTCGTCGAACCAGAGTGAACCCAGGCAGGCTGTCACCCCACCATACCAACCTCAACCATCCATTAGACAGTCTACTGCGGAGGACCGCGCACAAGTGCGCGAGCAGGAAAGGAGAGAACTTGACATTCGGATGCAAGCTATGACTGAGAAGATCCTCTGATTTTCTGTGGAGGGATCTGAAGACTTGTACAATAAAGGTTGTGAGCTAGTAAAGAATGAGGGGGCGGACCCAAGGCGGAGTATTTTCGAGGAGAGGAACGTTAGTTTCGACGGTCTCGATGGTTATCCAGGCATTCGTGACACTATCCGCTTCCATAAGTTAGAGTTTCGGAAAAACTCTGTGGGGTCTTACATCCCGGTTTTTGTTCGGGAGTTCTACGCTTCGTACGGGGCTGCTGTATTCAAAGCACTAAAAAAGGGGCAGCGCGCAAGTCAAGTACCGGCCATGACCGAGGTAATAATGCGGAAAAAGAAGATCAACATCTCTCCGACGGCTATCAATAGAATACTATTCGGGAGGATTATATAGAGCCTACAGCAGCGGAAGAAGGGGAGTTTGTATACAAAGTTGAACAGAAAGATACAATCTCCGTCCAAAAATGAGTGGCTTCAGTTATTGCACGAACAGCAGATCCCGAATGGGCCATGGTGCCAAAGTTGACAGCCACCGTGCGAATTTGTAAAAACACCCCCACGCCAGAGGCAAAGTTTTAGTGGCAGATTGTTCTATTTCGCATCCGCCCTACCCAGACAGATAATGTTTTGACTCCGGACAGGGCTGTTCTTGTAGCTGCCATTATGTCGAGGTATAAGATCAACTTCGGGCGACTGACAGCAGCAGATCTCCGAGAGAGAGCCACTCAGCCGGCCACTTCCCTCATTCATCCATGTCTGCTTACGCTACTATGCTTGCGTGCAGAACCAGAACCCCTCCCCCATATCGATCACAGTGTGATTGCCAGCCATATTTATGACATCACAAAGGGGAAGGATGATGTGTTGATCCAGGGTCCAATGCCCTCTGCATCGTCTTCTGAGGTGCCGGAGGGGCCAACGGGATCAGATGTTATACCCTTGGCTATTATGGGTGCTGAGGAAGCTCAGGCGGGTCAGCCCACAGATTCTGAGGCTCCACCGGCTGATTATGCTACACAGCCCATGCCAGCTCCAGCCGCACCTACTTCGGGTGGTCCTACCTCTTCCACTGGAGCAAGCCCAGCACCAGCCCAGCAAATATCGGGAGTCCCACCAGAGCTTGCGAGAAAAATGATGTTCAATCGGGAGAATTTTGGGGCAGTGGTCCTGCAAGCAGATCGCACAGATAGGCAGGTCAAGCAGCTCATGACTGAGCTGAAATTGTACACTAAAAGAGCCATTGATGCTGCGTTGCGGCCAATCAAAGAACAGCTGGCTGACGACCACCTACGGATCCACTCTCGGATAGATGGTATTGAGAGCAGGATGACTGAGCTGACTAGGACACACCCTGCTATGGAGTTGAGCACTATTCGGAGTGAGTTGCGGTCTGTTAAGGATGATGTGCAGAAATTGAAGGCACAGGATGTGGCTGTGGTAACTGACCAGCTTCCGAAGGTACACATAGAGTTGGTGCAGAGCTTCTACTAGCCGGTTCAGAGTCTACTTGGAGATGATGACATCGAGGACACGGTTGAGGAGGAGCACAATGAGGAGTTGGAAAAGGATACCCCCTCTTTGACAAAAGGGAAGCGCAGGAGAACCTCGCCAGATGATGAAAACCTCGACCCCATTCTCCAGAGTCTTGATCCATTTGCTGCTTTGCGCCCGCAGAATGAGGAAGAGGAGCGGCGCACCTTGAAAAGGCTCCGCCAAGAGTCCCGGCTTAGTTCTGACACCGCAGGAGCTACTTCTAGCTCAGCCCATCCCATTGAGCCGGCTCACCATACTTCTCCCCCACCCACTGCTCCACCTTATGATGCTGCTGCAGATCCGAGCGCCTAATGCGCTCCAGGGAGGCCCTCCGTTCTTTTAATGCGTTATATTGATGCCTTGAGGGCAATGCATGCTTTTAAGTTGGGGTGTGGGTAATTGCTGATTGGTTGTTGGGATTGCTGTTTTAGTATACTGGATATTGTTTTTATTATTTTTGTTTTGGTGGGTATTTTATCCCAAATTGTGATAATAAGCATGTGTTTAAGACAATTGTGATTGTTTGTGTTTTTGTTGGTATTGTTTTTATTATTAAGTATGTGTTAGGACCTTCTTCGGCTATTCTTTGTTGTGTGCTCTATTCCCGAAGAATGCGATGTGTATGTTGAAGGCATGTTTAGGATGTTTAATATAGAAATAAAGTAATGATGACTTAAATGGTAGTGATCCGTGTTTCTAGCATAGATAAAAGTGGTTTTTACAGTTCAATGATATCCCTCCAAAAAATAATTTGTGATGTACATCAAGAATGAGCTGTTGATATTGACATGTATGGTTCTTTTAATGACATTGCAAAGAAAGGGTGTTTATGCATGCGAAATCTTCAAACGGAAATGAAGTCAGAGTATTTAAACAATCCTTATGCCATTGTGTTGTGAGTTCTTAGTTTCTATTTGCATATGATGCTTGTAATCTAGAACTTGCCCGGTTGGTCGTGCGTGAATTCTAAGGAGAATTTGATTGTGAAGTGATCTTAGGCTTTCTTTGTATTAACCCCAAAACCTGTTTATCTTAAATGAGCCTAGCCCGTACAGAAAATGATCCTTAGTCTCCCATTTTGAGCCTATAGACTTTTTCTTCGATTAACCGTGAACTAACCTCTTTCCCTTCTGTGAATAAACCCATTTGGCACCAAGTCCTTCCTTGACACAGAAGAATGGCAAATGAGGCTAAAAGCCTAAGTTAGGGGTGACAAGTGAAAAATGCGGAAAATGAGGCCAAAGGCCTGTTGGGGGTGATCGTGAATATTAAGAAGCATAATATATATATAGGTATATAAGCTCTAAATAAATCCACGCTAAAGATGGAGGGTCGAAAATGATAAGAAGAATGGTGAATGAAGTCAAAAAGAAGTGTCGAGAAGAGTGAGTCACCGATATCCAACTATTCATCCTACCCGTCCCTAAGCCAATGTTACAAGCCCAAAAAAAAAAAAGTCCTAATGTGATCACAATCAAATTGGTCAAAGTTGAATGCATGGAAAATAAAGGCAAACCTATGGTATGTGCACGCATGGTATGAAAAATTTCTTTGTGAGTGTGAGTGTTCTTCTGTCTCTTTAGTTGTAACACCCCGTACCTTTAACGAAAGTTTTGACCACGATCCTAGACTTAGAACATCAGATAAAGAATGTGGGAATTGAAATTTTTCCGTTCAGTTGTGATATGGTGGTTTACGCCCATGAATAGTGGTCATATTCCAATTTACGACCATGAACAGTGCCCGTAAACTGAAACCAAGAATTTCTGAACATTCTGGAATTTGACATTTTGAGGTCATATGGTTAAATACGGACCGTATTTAACTTTACGGCCCGTATTTCAAAACGTATTTGGAATTTGGGAGAACTTCCTTGATGAAAGTTGTAGAGCATTGAAATACCTTTCCAACGGTATCTTACGAGGGTCAACGGACATCTGTGCAAAGAGTTATGGCCATTTTACTGAAGAGACGCAGTGCAGTCCGTATTGCAAAATACGGCCCGTATTGCAGTTTACGACCCGTAAACTGAATTTACGACCAGCACTGTTCAGAACGTAAATTGCAATTTCACAGGACAGTATATATTCATCCATATCAGTTCAACTCATTATTTTTCATTCCTTCAAACCCTAGAACGACCTCCTACTCTCCTCCAACATCAAGAACACCAAGGTAAGTCCATTCTAATTATTCCAACTCAATTTTAGCATATATCCTTGTAATCTAAACAAGAAATCATCAATCCTAATCTAGGGTTTTCAAGAAAACCCATCTCAAGATTCAAGAATCAAGATTTAGGGAATCTTCTCCAAAATCCAAGTCTTTAATTCAAGTTTTGGAGCAATTAAGGTATGTAGAACTTCCATCCACATGTGGGAATCTCTATGTTCTTCCCCATGCTTCGTTTCCTTGATATTCATGAATTTCAAATCTTAGGGCATTAAACCCAACATATTGGTAGCTCGTATTTATGTATTTATGTACATGAATTTTGTATCTATATTCGTTGTTGTATTCCTAATCTTCTATTACAGTTATTAGGAATCCTAGCTTAATCCATGAATCATGAATTCTTCCTCATGTGTTCTCATTATGTTTATATGAAACTTTATGATTTCATCCAGCAAGTTACAAGCATGTTTTCAAGTCAAGTATATATATATGATTATGAACTATTGTTATTACTCATGCATCAAAAACATGTTTTGCAAGACTATGACAAGTTATCTTATGAAACTATATTTACAAGTTATGATTTATGAAAACCATGTACAAGCAAGTTATGATTTATGAAAATCATGTACAAGCAAGTTATGATTCATGAAAACCATGTACAAGCAAGTTATGATCATGAATACTATGTACAAGCAAGTTACGATTCATGATATACCATGGGCAGCAAGTGCCACTATTTTACATGTTCATGTTTTGGGAGTTGCATTAATTACCGAGGAGGGCTTCAGATAGCCTGAAACTACGTAGCCACCGTAGGATGAGGATCGCTCCACCCATGTCCCGGACGATCTCTCATAATGACTGGATCCTTTCATATTTTATTAAATCTCATGTTCTCTGGCAAGGACTGAGTGTTCTGCTGGCGGGACGCAAGCACCAGACCATGGATCGGTTATAAGTTATTGCTCTCCCTACTTATGATATTTTTACCATGTTTTATATCTATACATGTATGCACTCATGTTCATGTCCAGGTTTTCAGTTTCAGTTCTTATCATGTTATTCCATGTCCCATGTTATTTCTTTCAGTTGTTTTACATACCAGTACATTCAATGTGCTAACGTCCCCTTTTTATTGCCCGGGGGCCTGCATTTCACGATGCAGGTACGAACTTACAGGATGACGCCTCCGCTCATTAGGATCTGCACGTACCAGCTTATTGGTGAGCCCCATCTCATTCGGGGTTTAGTTAACTTTTGGTTTTATGATTAGTTATGCATCCAAGGTATGTTGGGGGCCTTGTCCCAGTAGGTATGTTTTCCAGTCAGACTCATGATTGAGGTTTCATAGACTAGACAAGTCAGTTATGTCATGTCAGACATTTGGAGTCGTATAGCCATTTTGGCTCACTCATGTTTAAACAAGTATTCTATTAAGTATTATGACTTACCATGTTTTATAAAGGCTCATCATGCATTCACGTTATATTCCGCTTATGTCATATATCATGATAATTCGGCAAGCCATGTGGTTCGCTCGGTCACATGCAGTCAGGCACCGAGTGCCGTGTTACGTCCAGGCCATGGTTCGGGACGTGACATTAGTCTCCTATCCCATTTATGTCGTAAATGTGTGTTGGGACATTATTTGGTCTATGTGAGGGCGTAAGGATTGTAGGTTTCAAAGTAACTGGCTTTCCGGAGTTGAAATTCATGTGCATAGAGACCCCCGTACTATGATTGTGTCATTAATTGAGGTTGCATAGTGAATTGAAATTTTTCTGAAATGCGCGTCTTGTGTCACAAATAGGAAATGGATAAAAGCCTTAATATTTTTCTTGGATTGAAGAGTCCGTGCTAGAAACACATGCCAAAACCACCGTAGTCATTCTTATTTTGCTAAGATGTCGTGTGTTAGTAGCGAGTATTGTTGTAGTTGCTTGAGGACAAGCAAAAACTTAAGTTGGGGGTGTTGATGTGCCGTGAATTTTGGCACATTTTATGCCTTTGTAACTAGAAGTGTTGCTTGTTTTTAAGTGTTTTTACATTGTTTCTTATGATATTTTTGTGTTTTATAGGGTTGATTAACTAAGGATCGGAAATGAGATGAAATGCTGAAAAACGGACAAATTGGAGCTAAATGACGGTCCGTAACTCATGTTACGGACCATAACGGGATCCGTAACTCATGTTACGGTTCGTACCATTGAACCGTAACAGGGCCTAAATTTCCAGAAAGTTTTCATTGAAACCATCAGTGTTACGATGTGGTGTTACGGTCCGTAACTCATGTTACGGTCCGTAACATATCACCGTAACATCAGCTAAATTTCCAGAAAGTTTTCAATGAAACCATCAGTGTTACGGTGTAGTGTTACGGTCCGTAACTCATGTTACGGTCCGTAACATATCACCGTAACATCAGCCAAATTTCCAGAGAGTTGCCAAGTAAAGTCACAAGTTACGCCTCAGAAGGACGGACCGTAACACAGGTTACGGTCCGTCGCATGGTGGCCGTAACATCAAAGCTGACAAATGACGAACTGAAGGACGGACCGTAACACAGGTTACGGTCCGTAACAATGCGGCGTAAGGGCATTTTTATCCAGAAACTTGGCGCGATTTTTGGCTCTATAAATACTTAATGTAGGGTTTTAATTCATTATTCAGATTTTCTTTTGGAGGAAAAAACCCTAGGTCTTTAATCTTAGAAGTGGTTGGAGCATTTAAGGAAACAACTTCACTCTCATTCCATCTTGTATTTTTGCATTGTAAATTCATTATGTTTACTTGTAAGCTTTCTTTGTTGTCCAAAATCTTGAGTAGCTAATTTTAAAGCTAAGGTTGTGGAACCCATGATGGATATTATGTGAATGGGTTTCTGTTATTGATATATGCATAATGGCTGTTTGTATTCATTCAGTTTTTATGATTTAGCGTTGGGTGATGATTGCAAGCATTATCCTAAACCATTATATTAACTGTTCTTGGGAAAGAAAGTTAGTATTGGTAAGATTGAATGACAATGACTCGAGGCGTTAACCCTCGTTTAATAGACTAACTTAGGGATGAGAATAAGTCTAAATTGGCATTTTTGGTCATTCTTCGATTGCAACTCTTTTACATTCGGAAGAATCATAAAGAGGAAATACGACTTGACTGTTGGAAAACATTAAGAAGTTCTTAAGAGACCAAGTGCATATTCATAGAACAACCATTAGAAGTATATCACATTGAAACCTGAAGCATAATATCTAATCAAATTAGGGAACACAATCTTAGTCTCTATTTCGCATTAAATACAATTTCAGTCAAAATACTTAATTACATTATTCAACAACTATTTCAAACTATCAGGAATAGGATTAAAGCCTTTAAAGACTAGTATCGCATACGATTAGTACTCTTTTCTCTCCATATTCCCATGGGATTCGACCCCAACCTTGTTGGGTTACTATATTTGACAACGTCCGCTTTACGCCATTAATAGGTGTAATTTGAGCGTATCACATACCTTAATTGCTCCAAAACTTGAATTAAAGACTTGAATTTTGGAGAAGATTTCCTAAATCTTGATTCTTGAACCTTGAGATGGGTTTTCTTGAAAACCCTAGATTAGGAACAATGATTTCTTGCTTAGATTATTAGAGTATATGTTGGAATTGAGTTGGAAAGGTTTGGATTGACTTACCTTGATGTTTTGGATTGTTGCTAGGGCTTGGAATTGTGAATAATGAAATAAAAGAACTCAAGGCTTGAATTTATACAAAAGTGAGGTGGAAATTATATGGACATATTATACGGTCCGTATAAAGTTATACGGTCCGTATAATATGACCATATTTTATCATGGCACAAAACAGAACGTCGGGTTAAGGTTTCATGAAGTACGGACGAGTTATACTGTCCGTATAAAATTATATGGGCCGTATAACCAGTTCATATAACATGACCAGTGAACGGACTGCTCTATAATCCTTCAGTAAAATGGTCATAACTTTTTGTACAGATGTCCCCTTGACCCCCATAATATACCGTTAGAAAGGTATTTCAAAGGGCTACAATTTTCATTTAGGAAGTTTTCTCAAATTTCTAATTAATAAAGGGGTTATGGTCGTTGGAATTAAGACCTTCTACAAACTCGCTTGCAAACATGCCCCGTAGAGTGGCTTCCAACTTTGCTTTGCCCAAAGACATTTCTTATGACTTGATTAGTTTTCAAAACACTTCTTATAACCCTCATATTGGTTTCATTATATTATCATCTTACGAGTCAAACCTCCACCCGAAGCTACGAGGTGTTATAGTAGAAAGATGTCGAACCTACATAAATTGTGGGGCAATTCGCAAGAATGCCCCTCATTCAGGGTGGTCTTTAATTTTTGCCCCTCAAAAGTGCTGGTCTTTAATTCTTGCCCTTTGCGTAGAAACCCTGAGGTTCTGGTTTCAGACCCCGACTCCAGCATAAAAATAAAAATAATTTCGCAAGGCAAGGCTTGGGGAAAGTTATGCCAAATCCGGCATAAGCGCCTTAAGGCATAACTAAAGTTATGTTGGATCCGGCATAACCTTAGTTATGCCTTAAGGAAACATCTGCCGGAGACAGCACAGGTTGTCTTAAGGCATAACTAAAGTTATGTCGGATCCAACATAACTTTAGTTATGCCTTAAGGCGCTTATGCCGGATTCGGCATAACTTTCCCCAAGCCTTTTCTTGTGAAATTATTTTTATTTTTATGCCTGAGTGGTGGTTCGAACCCAAAACCTCCGTATTTTCGGCCACCTTTTCAAGTGAAGGGCAAAATTTAAAGACTACCAATTTGAGGGACAAAATTTAAAGATCATCCCAAAAGACGGGCAATCCGCGCAAAAAATTATAAATTGTGTTCAACATTATTTTCTTTTATTCAAAAACTTGCGGAGACCCAATATACATGGGTGGCTTACTCAAGTTTAACATTAAAATGGACACTGAAAATACATGGGCTCTATTATCTTTTCAGTGGGTAGCCAATATGGTGTTCCTTTAGCAAAGTATGAAGTGGAAATACATAGAATACAGGTTGGGCTCACAGAAGCTCTATATGAATGGGCTGACCACTGGGTTTTGTTTGGGTCCCCTTTTTTGTACTGATTAATTGGTGTGAACGTCATTTTAAGGTTGTTTAAAACATAACCAATATTTTAAATGTATTTAAAAGAAATTCATACCTTAAAAAGTGGTAAAGACTTGCTTCTTCTTCTACTTCATCTCATCCTTTGCACAAATAAGAAAGAGAGTAAATGCACAGGAATAATATCTCATACGAAGTACATAAACATTTATGTTGAAATTTAATTAACTCGTGAACAAGTGTATATGTTTGCCTTCAGGATAGTTTAAACAATAGTAGTTGAAACTTGAAGCTTCAGGATACTATGTCTTGATGTTCATACTCCACCATTCAAATTTCAAGACACTATATTCTACTAAAGTGCGAAATGTTCAAGACACTGCTACAATCAAGAGATGTGTTGCCCCACGTTAACCCTTTGTTGGTATATGAACCCAGATTTGCATGGGATGCAGGTGGTGGCCAACAGACTGGTTACGTTTTCTTGCAAGGTATTGATAGTTGAGAAATCTCTTAACAGTTACAGATATTTTAGAAAGTTTCATTTATTGATCTTCTTCAACTTTCATGCTTTTCTTCCAACAGAAAAAATTTATAACTGAGGGAAGAAGAAAAGGATTATTTTGAAAATAAAGGAAAAAGAAATAGCCATCCAATTTTTTATGAACAACTTTGACACATTCATGGGAAATTTAAAATATTCTCTTGAATTTTTAAGGGTGTAAGCTTTATCTGAGTATATATTGAGAGGGATGTGGGTGAGATTGTGATACAGGTGTTACATCCACATTTGCATGATATGCAGGTGGCGGCTGACAGACAGTTGAAGAAGCTCTTGTCAGTTATTGGATTTTCAAAAAAAATCATTTATTGATCTTTTACTTTTATGCTTTCTTCCAACAGTAAAAGCAATTGCACTGTCTTGTTGAAGCCGTGGATAAAGAAGGACTCTGTATTTGCTTTACAGTTAAAACAGTTATATGTTATTAGTTTTATCACCTTTTTAAATTTGGCCTTATGTTTATCAATTTGAAAAATAGCCGATATTTAAAAATTTGACAATAAATAGTCACTTTTCATCGGAAATACCAATATTGTCTTGTGGATTTCGAATTGAATAAGCAAAAATCTGAATTTATTCTCGTAATCTAGGAACTTAACAAAAGAAAAACCTCATGATAATATCCTGGATTTCTTCTAGGATAATTTGACTGCAACGCCGGAGCAAGGATTTGAAGCTTATGCATTCGGGATTTTAATCCTTTAAAATTAATGAACTATAAAATATTAAATTTTTACATATTCAGTTGACGAGTCACTGATTTATATAAGTTTTAACTCATACTCTGTCAAATAATAGTATGGAAAGTTGTTGAACCCACAAACACTACTAAAAAAACAGGGATTTTCGACCACACGTGGTCGAAAAAGCCAATATTTCGACCAATTTTTCGATCACACGTGTAGGTCGCTAACACGAAGGTCGAAATCAAATTTCTACCTAAATTAAGAGAAACTATTTTCGACCTCATGTGGTCGAAAATATTGTTTTATAATTAAATTATATTTAATTTTTTCGACCACACGTGGTTGAAAACATTATTTATCTTTAAATATTTTGACCTCTTGTGGTCGAAATCTGAAAAATTTAAATATAAAAAGAAATTTATTTACACAATTATTGTAAATTCAGCCCAGAATTTCTACTACCTGTGGTCGAAATTGTAAATTCGGCCTAGAATTTCGACTACCTGTGGTCGAAATCTGGCAACAATATTGCTAAATTTCGATCACATGTGGTTGAAATTGTATTTTCTGGGTACAATTTCGACCTCATGTGGTCGAAATTTAGAAATATCTGGGCTGATTTTTGACCACTGTGGTCGAAAATCTGGAATATTTTTCCAGCATTTGCCTGCTTTTGACGGCCCACCTGCCAATTTCCAAACAACCAAATTCATCAACCAAAACAACCATCCAATTCATCAACAATGCGACATAACAACCATAAACGGCACTGCGACATGGCCAGTCGGCTGACTCCATGCCAACCCATCTGTAAATTGTGTCATTGGAGGGCCAAGTGATGGGAGGCATAGCGCAGGATCTCTAGCTCCAATCCGAAGGGACGTGTCATTATGCCCTCTGGTGATATATACGGACCCTTCTTTTTTGACTTTTTCGGGGCTTTCGCAATAGCCTTTCCCCTTTTATCACCCGCCAGCTACAAAATAAATAATGTAAGTATTGCAATATAGATAGGAGTACCAAAATGAATCTCTTTTGGAAGTATTTGTTCATTTCTCAACTGTGAAGGAAAGCCTACTGGCATCTTTTTTACATGACAAATGTTTTGCTACACAAGGTTATGCATCTCATTATATCAAGGAAATGGTTTATTACAAAAAAAAAAGAGATTACAAAAGGACTGAAGAAATTCCGAATTTAGGCATAAAAAATAAACAACATTAATGCATACTTAATTAACCAAGATTCTACTACTACTGGTGCTGCTGGTCTAAGCTTCTAAGAAGAGCAGTTTTTTATCCATCTTGTACCTAATCCTTGAGAAACTTTAACAACTATGTCTTGTAACATTAAATCATTAACATTATAAAATTTCACTAATCAAAGCTTGTATACTTTTAATAACTTTATTCCTCTCTGTTGGTTGTTGTAAACTAGTTTTTTGTTCCTCCTCCTTTTTTAACTTTAGTACCATATATAAGAAATAATACCCAGAAATCGCATATACTATGAAAAGGAAAAGAAAATAAAAGCTAATCTATCAACAAAATTGAATAAACACAGTAACAGATTTTCCAGCCAACATACTTAAACCCCAAGATCCATCCAACAGCAAAAGCCATCTTTAAAAGTCAATTAAGATCCAGATACTTATAAGTCTTACAATCAATTAAGTAAAACTACACATATTTAATAGTTCTAAAATGAAATACATGCTAATTTTTATCATTTTCTTCCTCTTCTGACCACTCTTCCTCATCGCTTGTTTCATTGTCATCATTTTCTTCGACTTCTTCAGTAACATCTGATACATCGACTTCTTCTAATATATGTTCTGGATGCTACAGTTCAGTTTCTAATTCTGGGTCGACTATTTGGTTAACATGTGATATGTCATCATTCTGAAAGGCAGCAGGCAGATCATTCTCAACTTCCATACAACCAACAAGCTTGGTTTTAATTACCACCCACCAATCAGACTTATCTAGTCTCAATGGATAAGGGACATAGTACACCTGATTAACGTTGTGTGCAATGACGAAAGGATCATAACCTGCATACCTCCGCTTGTGCTTTACTTCAATGATATTGCACTCCTTCAGTACCCTCATACCTCTTTTTGGGGTTGGATCAAACCAGTTACATAGGAAAAGAACAATTTTTTTGAGAGGTCAACCAGAATAATTTAACTCTAAGATCTCTTCAATTACACCAAAATAATCAACACCATCAGCACATTTAACCCACACACCACTGTTATTAGTTTTCATATGGTTAGCACATTCTTGGGTATTAAATTGGAAACCATTAACCACATATTTGTCCATACAATGAAAACTAGTGGATCCCCAAGATAAGTCCCTCAAAAATTATTCATGAAAATCACACGGATTATTGTAAACCTATTAAAAGGTAAGAAATAGAAAGTTAGAAATATTAGAATTCAAAACTTAGTACTGTTGATAGCTTTGGGTTAGATAATTATATATAAAACTTACGTACTTGTTAAACCAAGGTGCAAATTGGTTGGACACTTTTTCTTGACCATGTATATCCACAAAGAGATTGTCCAACAAAATGGAATTTAGGTTAGCGCCTTTTCTCATTTTAAATGATAAATTTCTGCAATTTTAGTTAAACTTTCTCATAATAAGGTTGAACTTCTGGACAATTTAACAAGATATGTGTCGAAGCTGATTTATACTCCATTTGATTCAAAGGTCTCTCACGTTCTTTTGACCCATTACCTGGTCGATTAAAGATCGATATCGGCTTCAACAAAGAGTTATTCACACCTCCATTAGAGTGTCGATTAGGCCTATTTCTCAAACAAGGCACATCGTTCTGAAAGTAGTAAGAACAGAAATGGAATGTTTCCTTGGCAAGGTAAACTTCGCACATTGAGCCTTCCACTTTCAATTTCTGCTTGATAGCCCTTTTTAACTTACCAATAGACCTGCATTTATATCGTGTTAAGTCTAAAAAAAAGAGTGATTATATAGGAACAAATAAAAAAAATTGACTCATTACCTCTCGAAGGGATACATCCACCTATATTGAACTAGGCCTCCGAGTCGGGCTTCGTATGCAAGGTGAATTACAAGATGTTCCATCAAATCAAAGAACCGTGGTGGAAGAATCTTCTCCAACCTATTTGTGATAACAGGAATATTTTGATGCATCCGAGAAAGGTTGTCTTCCCTAAACGTACTGGAACACAAGCCTTTGAAGAACAAACTAATTTCTGTCATAGGTTTCCAGATTCGTTCAGGCAAGCCACTAAATGCATAGGGAGTAAACATTCCATGAAAACGTGACAGTCATGACTTTTCATCCCATGTATCCTGCCTTGCTCCATATCAACACGTGATCCAAAATTTGATGCATGGCCATCGATCATCTTCAAGTTCTGGAGCCACTCACAAATCTTTTGCTTCTGCTCCATTGTGAAAAAATATGAAGCAGCAGAGACAGAATGTGGAGTGAATCTGTCAGAACATAAACCCAACCTAACATTACGTGGTTCAGCTGCAAAGTCTGGATAGGTTCTATCAAAATGCTTTCAGGCCTCACCATCTGATGGATGACACATAACACCTGGTGGCCTTCTATTTTCACCGTGCCATCTCATATGAGGAGCGGTGCTATTAGATGCATACAACCTCTTTAACCTTGGTATTAGAGGTAAATAATGCATCGCCTTAACAGCCACTCTCTTCCCACTACGTGTATCCCTAAATCGTTCATTACCACAAAACTTACAAGATTCTAGATCGACGTCATCATTATAGTATAACATGCAACCATTTTCACAGCAATCAATTCTCACCGACGAGAGTCCCAACTTAGACACTGCTTTTTGCCTTATAGTAATTATCGGGTATCTCTAGAGTCGGGTCAACCAATTCATGCATGAGGTCAATCACAGAATCCATTGCCCCTTGGGAAACATTGTAATCTACTTTGATACTCAATAATGTAATAGTGATAGATAATTGAGAGTGGGTAGAACCATCATGTAAGGGCCGACTAGCTTGATTTAGCTTTTTATAAAAACGTCTGGCCTCTTCATTGGGAGGTTCTTCAACATGGTCACCGGATTCAAAGCCTGAATGCATGCCATAAGCATCCTGAACCATGTCGTGCATTCTAGAATTCTGGACATTAGGTTCTAGTGCCCTACTGCTTTCACCCACAACAAAGTTCTAAAATCTACCCAAATTGTTACGCGTTTCTCCATGTCTAGTCCAAAGTGTATAATTACTTTTAAAACCTTCATCCATTAGATGTAGCCTAACAATCTCTGGGGTCTTGAATTTCATACATTCACATTTAGAACAAGGACACCTAACCACTCAATGAATTGTAAAATACTCAAGTGTTTTAGCATAGTCAACAAAACCATAAACACCGGCTACAAATTCATTCTTCAACTCAAATCGACCAGGATTAGTTTTACCGTACATCCAACTACGAGATTTCATCTACACAAATAGCACAAAGTTTGAACTTGTTAAACAATCCCTAGTTTATCTGATTAGTAACTAGTGTCAAACATTATCTCCAAGTTCTAAAAGAACATACAATACCATTCAGGTCACAAGCAAAACTTTGTCTTCAAGTTGCCTAAAAATGTTAGTTGACCTTTGCTGGAAGTAAATGATGTTTAAGGATCCACTATTATGAAAAAATGTTACTTTAGCCACTAAAACTACAGTTTCTGATTGATGGAAAATACAATGTTTCATCTTTTGATTAAATTCTCCCTTCTTTTTTTTCCGTTTAAATCTTAAATGCTAGGATATTTTTATGAGATAAGTGACCAATCATAAATGTTTCCACTTTTTCTTAAGAACTGGAAAACAGGGATGGATATGTCTTGGTGGTACCATCATGTGCATTACAGGTAAGCCTCGTCATTGGTGTGGTCTGCTATAGTTCTTCATTTAGATTTTACATTATGACATAAATCCATTTCCTCGTGTTTGTTCTGCTTGTTTGGAACTTCACATGCTTCATCTTGTATGGGCCTTGAAATACTAGTTTCTTATGATAAGTGGTAAAGTGAAATTGGGGAAATTGGAGAACTTAATTTCAACACAACAACATTCAATATCAATATTTCATTCAATTTCAATTTACCCTAAAATAAATAACATAATATAAACTCTAAAACAAATAGTGAATACTAAATAAAGTTATCAAATCTACTAAATATAGAAGGTAATGCAACTAATAACATGAGATTGAAATGCATGCTTGAGAACTAGTTCAATTTGGGGCTTATTCATAGGATTGAAAAAAAAAAAATACCTGGGGCTGCGCCACCGTCGGTGGGCTGCTGGTAGGAAAGGCGGTGGGGTTCGTTGAGCGTCTGGGGTGGTGGTGTGCGTAGAGAGGAGAGGGAGAGTGGAAAGAGATGGGGGGGGGGGGGGGGAGGTATAAAAGAAAAAGACCCGATTGGGTCTAATGTAATACAATTTTCGATCGCATGCGGTCGAAATAATTAAGCTAATTTGACTTAATTATTTCGACCCTGTGTGGTCAAAATTAGTTTTTTTTTTAATTAATTGTTTCATATTTATATAATTTGTAAATGTATAAAATGATTTTTTTACCTTTATTATTTGTACAAAAATTAATTTCGATCACAGGTGGTCAAAATTCTATTTTCTCATTAAAATATTGACCCCGTGTGGTCGAAATCATATAAAAATAAAATTCTTGAAATTTCGACCGCGTGTAGTCGATTTTTTCGACCAACAGTGGTCGAAATTTCGAGGTCGAAAATGGCATTTTTTTTAGTAGTGAAATATTGGATTCAACATTGTTATTTTTATTCAAAAACGTATGGGGACCCAATATCTGTGGATGGTTTACTCAAGTTCAACATTAAAAATGGATGAGAAAAGACATCTTTTCACCCCTAAACTTGCACCGAAAACTCACTTTAGCAATTAAACTTTACTTGTAATTATTTACCCCCCTAAACAATTTATACGTGAATTAAATTCAACCTTACGTTGCCCAGAGAAATCTTACAATGGGCTGTGTAGAACACTCTCCGCCACAAGAACGCCACGTCAACAATCGATTAAATTTTAAATTTTTACTCTTTTTTCTATTTTTTTATTTTCATTCATCTTTTTTGTTTTTAAAAAGTATCAATTCAATTCCTTCTTCTTCACACCCCCCACCCCCACCCCCAACCAAACCCACCTTCTCTATTCCTTCTTCCTCACACCCCCCCAACCCGCCCCACCCCACAACCCACCTTCTTCTTGCTGCTCTCCCCCGCTACCTTCTTACATCACAAAATTGCAAATTGTGACAATGCCAATTTATTTTATATAAAATTATTATATTTATAGTCTTCAATTTATTAATTTATTTCTCTTCAATATTTAGTCCAACAATGGTGGTCATGGAAATGATGGAATAGAGAGGGTAGCGGCAATGGAGGAGAAGGTATTTTGGAGAAGACAAGAAATAAAGAGAAGAGAAATAAAAAACTTAAAAGGAAAAGTGGGACCCACATATTTTATTGTCTCAAAATAAAGAATCATATAATTAAAAAAAATATTAATATATCAAGAAAAAAATATTAAAAGTTATGTATTGGCCATTAAAAAAATGAGTTGGGTATTATTTTATCAGTTTTTAAATTTTTTTTTTCCTCCTCACTTGTTTCTAGGAAGGTGAGTACACTTTCTCTACTTAGGGGATATTTAATATACTATCGACAAGAATAGGTGAATAAATAATTACAAGTAAAGTTTAATTGCTGAAGTAAAATTTTGATGCAAATTTAGGGGGTGAAAATATGTCTTTTCTCAAAATGGATACTGAAAATACATGGACTCTATTATCTTTTTAGAGGGTAGCCAATATGGCTATTTTTAGCAAGTATGAAATGGAAATACATCTATTATATATAAGTGGTGAAGATGAACGAACATGGCTATTAATATTTGTACCAAAAGTTATATAAATTATACAATTTAACATAGCAATGAATACTTGTACCAAAAGATATAAATTGTACACTTTAACCAACTACTTCTTTATCCCGCGTGGACATATGTCATAGTACCGAATATTTATTTTCTTCTCATGTATACAGGTATGCACTTCAATTTTAATTCTCCGACATATTTATTTCCTCCTTACACTTTTACTTGAACACTTTTGACTTTTCATGTTCTTTAAGTACTATCTCCGTCTCATATTACTTGGTCACATTACTAAAAGTATATGTCCGGATTACTTGTTCATTTAAAAAATCAAGATAAAATTAATTAAATCTTTCCCATCTTACCCTCTCCGTCCCATATTACTTGGCTACTGAATATTTATTCTCTTCTCATGTATACACGTATGCACTTCAATTTTAATTCTCTGACATATCTATTTCCTCCGTGCACTTTTACTTGAACACTTTTGACTTTTCACGTTCTTTAAGTACTCCCTTCGTCTCGTATTACTTGGTCACATTACTAAAAGTATATGTCCGGATTACTTGTTCATTTACAAAATCAAGATAAAATTAATTAAATCTTTCCCATCTTGCCCTCTCCGTCCCATATTACTTGGCTACTGAATATTTATTCTCTTCTCATGTATACACGTATGCACTTCAATTTTAATTCTCCGACATATTTATTTCCTCCATGCACTTTTACTTGAACACTTTTGACTTTTCACGTTCGTTAAGAATTAATAAATGAAGTACTCCCTCCGTCCCATATTACTTGGCCACATTACTAAACAACTTTTTTATCCCACGTGGACATATGTCATGGTACTGAATATTTATTCTCTTCTCATGTATACACGTATGCACTTCAATTTTAATTCTCCGACACATATTTATTTCCTCCGTGCACTTTTACTTGTTCACTTTTGACTTTTCACGTTCTTGAAAAATTAATAAATGAATACTCCCTCCGTCCCGTATTACTTGGCCACATTACTAAAAATATATGACCAAATTACTTGTTCATTTACAAAACCAAGATAAAATTAATTAAATCTTAATTTTGATTTCTTTGTAACAATCTTTTTATCTATAATTGTTAATACAAAAAATTATAATGTAACTAATTTACCCCTTATTAACATATTTTTTAATTAATTTAATAAAAATATTTTATTAGTTTTGCTTTTAAAAAATCCAATACATTCAACAATTGTTCTTATGTTTGGATCTGAACAGTTAGTTAATTGAGATGGATATCAACCTGTCGGTATACATATAAGATATTAAAGAATTTAAAATAAAAAATTTAGAATCAAAATATTAATTTCCCCTCATATTCTTACTAATTTTTTTTTTCACATCGATGAACAACTTTCATTGTCATGACAATGAGAAAAAAAGTCCGACTCTTTCCATCTCAAAGACTTAATTCCATCATTTTTTAATTATAACTAAAGGGATGGTACAAATTATACATTTTGTATATGTTGCTATATATAATAAAAATTAGAATGTTTTTAAAAGTTATTTATAAAACACAAACCTTAAAGACTGGCTAATTAAAGTGACGGAGTTTAAGAAATAAAGATAGACTTTTGAATCTTATGGTTCTAAATTAAAAATGTGTATAATATAATAAAATATCCTTTGAATCCTATGATTATAAACTTGACATGTAGGATATTTAAATTGTCAGCTTACTAAATATAAAAAAAGGCGGACATAACCAAAATAAGAAAAATTTTAACAACAATTGAGAAATTAAGGGGAAAAATAAGAGGAAAAGAAATAAAATATGGAGACTCACTAAAGAGAATCACGGTATCCTTTGCAAAATATACAAACTATAAAGACTAACTAAAGTGAGCAACCAAATTAATCATGTTGGACCCCGTGCATCGCACAGGCATAGTTTGCTAGTAAAATACAAGTTGGGTTGTAAAAGCTCAACATGAATGGGCTGATTTTAAGGTAGTTGTTTAAAACATAACCACTATTTGTAATGTATTTAAAAGATATTCACAAATTTAAAAAGTGGTTGAGACTCGCTTCTTCTTCTCACCCTCCTCCTCATCCTTTGCACAAATAAGAAAGAGAGTGAATGCACAAAAATTATAGCTCATACGAAGTACCTAAACATTTATGTCGAAATTTAATTGGCACGTGAACAAGTGTATATGTTTGTGTTCAGGATAGTTTAAACACTCATAGTTGAAACTTGAAACTTCACAATACTATGTCTTGATATTCGAACTCCATAGTTCAAATTTCAAGACACTATATATTCTACTAAAGTTCGAAATGTTCTGGATAGTGCTGCAATCATAAGATATGTTGTCCCACCTTAACCCTTTGTTGGTATATAAACCATCATTTGCACGTAGAGGTGAATCCAAGATTTTAAGAGAATGAGCTCACCTTAAAAAAGATATTTTAAAAAAAGAAGTAAAATTGCATTTAGTATGGTTCAATCCGACAACCTTAAGGAATTAAAGGTAGCACTTAGCCGGTGCTCCATTTGGTCTAGTTTAAGCATGTGTTCCTCTAGTTAATATTAAATATATTTTACGAATTATATACATAATACACTACAAAAAAAAATGGATAATTTGTAGAGATTGAAAGTTGCAATTCGTGGAGGTTTTAGCCTCTTCTAGCAACTAGAGGAGGCTAAAACCTCCGTGAATTGCAACTTTCAACCTCTGTAAATTACTCATTTTTTTGTAGTGATATACCGAGTTTAGTCGGGTGACAGTGTGTTCACGTCATTTTTTATACCTAGATTCGCCCCTGTTTGCATGGGATGCAGGTGGTGGGCGACAGTCGACAGACTAGTTACGTTTTCTTGCAAAGTATTGACAGTTGAGAAAACTCTTGTCAGTTAATGATATTTGAAAAGTTTCATTGATTGATCTTCTTCGACTTTCATGCTTTTCTTCCAACAGAAAATAAATGAGAGGAGAAGAAAGGGATTATTTTCAAAACAAAGGAAAGGAAATATTCATCCAATATTTTATATATGAACAACTTTGACACATACACGGGAAATTTAAAATATTTTCTTGAATTTTATGGGTGTTAGCTCATGTGTTATCTGAGTATATATTGAGGGGGTTGTGGAGGAGACTGTGGTATATGTGTTACATCCACATTTGCATGGTATGCGTAAGGCGGCCGACAAACAGTTGAAGAAGCTCTTGTCGATTATTGGATTCTGGGAAGATTCATTTGTTGATCTTTTACTTTTATTCTTTCTTCCAAAGTAAAAACAATTGTAATGGTCTTGTTGAAGCCATGGATAAAGAAGAATGACTCTGTATTTTTTTTTTAACAGTTAAAACAATTGTATGTCATTAATTAGTTTTATCTCCTTTTTTCAATCTGGCCTTATGTTTAAAATTGCTTATATTCATGCTGGCTATTTTTGAAGTGTTCTTTTTTAAATTGCAAAATTGGACTGGAAGTATTAACTTTTTACAATCCCTTGTCCTCCACCCCCACCCACACCCCCTCCCTCCAGGTATGAGGCCAAATTTTGTACAAATGGTATGGGCTAGTCACTTTTTGGATCAATTTGAAAAATATCCAATGTTTAAAATTTGACAAAAAAATAGTCACTTTTGATGCGGTAATACCATTATTATCTTGTGGATTTCGAATTAAATAAGCGACAAATCTAGGATTTATTCTCGTAATCATGAAACTTAACAAAAGAGAAACTTTGTGAGAAAAACTTTATGATAATGGCTTGGATTTCCTCTAGGATAGTTTGATGGTAAAGCCGGAGTCAGGATTTGAAGCTTATGGATTCGGGATTCTAATTCTTTAAAATTAATGAGCTCTAAATTAATAATTTGTACATATTCAATTGACGAGTTGTTAACACATAAATTTTAAGTCGTACTTTGTCAAATAGTAAAGAAAGATGTCAAACCCACAGAGATTGAGTTTAACATTATTTATTTTTATTCAAAAACTTACCAATATATGTGGGTGGCTTACTTAAGTGGGTCATTTGCACGGTTGCCCTTCAAAGGCACTGGTCTTTGATTTTTGTCCCTTAAATTGGTGGTCTTTAATTTTTGCTCCTCGCTAAAAATCTCTTGGTTTCAGGTTCGAACCCTCGCTCAGTCAAAAAAAAAAATTCAAAAAAACCGCAAGGTAGAGTTTGGATTCGCAAGGCAGAGTTTTGCCTTCAGGCAATTATTTGTTTTTTATTTTTATTTTTTTACTTAGTTGAAATTTTACAAACCTCTATCTTAAGGCCTAACTTTTGCCCGAATAGGCCTAATTTTGGGCAAAAGTTAGGCCTTAAGCCAGAGATTTGCCTTAAGGCCTAATTTTGGATAGAAGTTTGCCTCACGCCCTAATAGGCCTAACTTTGCTATAAACCTCTGCCTTGCGATTTTTTTTTTTTTTTATTGAGCTGGGGTTCAAACTCAGAATTTCGGGGTATTAAACGAAGGACAAAAATTAAAGACCAATGCCTTTGAAGGATATCCGCACAAAAACATTTACTTAAGTTTAACATTAAAAATGATACTGAAAATACACGGGCTCTATGATCTTTTTAGTGGGTAGCCAATGTGGTGTTCCTTAGCAAAGTATGAAGTGGAAATACATGGAATACAAGTTGGGCTCACAAAAGCTCTAATATGAATGGGCTGACCACTGGGTTTTGTTTGGGCCCCCTTTTCTCTATTGATTAATTGGTGTGGAAGTCATTTTAAGGTGGTTGTTTAAAAGATAACCAATATTTGTAACGTATTTAAAAGATATTCATAACTTTAAAAAAGTGGTAGATACTCGCTTCTTCTTCTACTTCTTCTCATTCTCCTCCTCATCCTCCGCACAAATAAGAAAGAGAGTGCATGCACAAAAATTATATCGCATACGAAGTACCTAAACATCTATGTCGAAATCTTGTTGACTTGTGAACAAGTTTATATGTTTGTCTCCTGGAGAGTTTAAACAATAGTAGTTGCAACTTGAAACTTCTAATCGACTCGTGAACAAGTATATATGTTTGTCTTCAAGATAGTTTAAGCAATAGTAGTTGAAACTTGAAACTTCTAATCGACTCGAGTCTTCAGGATAGTTTAAACAATAGTAGCTGAAACTTGAAACTTCACAATGTTCATGACACATCTACAATCATGAGATACGCTGTCCCACCTTAACCCTTTGTTGGTATATAAACCAATCATCTGCATGGGATGAAGGTGGCAGCGGAAAGACTAGTTACGTTTCTTGCAGAGTACTGACAGTTGAGAAATCTCTTGTTAGTTACTGATACTTGGGAAAGTTTCATTTATTGATCTTCTTCAACTTTCATTCTTTGCTTCCAACAGAAAAAATTATAAATTAGGGGAGAAGAAAAGAATTTTTTTCAAAACAAAGGAAAAAGAAATAGTCATCCAATATTTTATGTATGAACAACTTTGACACATATACAGAAAATTTAAAATGTTTTCTTGAACTTTATGGGTGTCAGCTCATGTGTTATTTGAGTATATATTGAGAGGGTTCTGGAAAAGGCTATGATACAGGTGTTACATCAACATTTGCATGGTATTCACTATACACTTGGCGGCCAACAGACAATTGAAGAAGCTCTTGTCAGTTACTGAATTCTGGAAAGATTCATTTATCGATCTTTTACTTTTATGCTTTCTTCCAACTGTAAAAACAATTGTAATGGTCTTGTTGAAGCCATGGATTAAGACGAACGACTCTGTATTTTTTTACAATTAAAACAATTGTATGTTATTAGTTTTATCACCTTTTTTAATTTGGCCTTATGTTTAAAATTGCTTATATCCATATTGGCTATTTTTGAAGTGTTCTTTTTAAATTGCAGAGTTGGACCGGAACTTTTTACTCTTTCCAATCCCTTGCCCCCCTCCCCCCTAAAGAGGCCAAATTTTGTAAAATGGTACGAGCTAGTAAAGGTGTTAACCGGTTGGAACCGGAACCGGTTATGGAACCGGTTAGGAAACCGGCCGGTTCCGGTTCCAAAACCGGAACCGCCTAACCGGTTCCGGTTTACCGGTTTTAAACCTCAAACCGGAACCGGTCCGGTTTGGAGTGATTAAAATCTATTTATTTTTTTTGTATTATATATATATATATATTATAGTATTTATTTGTATATTGTAGCTATATTTTCATATGTTATACAACTTTATAATTAAAGTTTAAATATTTACTGACTAACAGCCTAACAGCAAGTCAGCAATACAGAATAGTGTTTTTCGTATACATATATATGTATAACTTACATATACATACTTATATATATGTACTATATATACTATATATACTTATATACTATATATACTTATATATGTGTATAACTTAATATATATACTATATATACATATACTATATATACTATATATACTTATATACTATATATACTTATATATGTGTATAACTTAATATATATACTATATATACTATATATACTTATATATATGTACTATATACTATATATACTTACTTATATACTTTAGTTTTTTTTTTTTTTTTAATTTTTTACCGGTTTAACCGGTTCCGGTTCCGGTTTTACCGGTTTAACCGGTTCCGGTTTCCAAAATATTGGAACCGGACCGGTAAACCATTAAACGGTTAACCGGTTCTACCGGTTCCGGTTCCGGTTTAACCGGTCCGGTTACCGGTTAAAACCGGTAAGACCAAATCGGTTACCACCCTTACGAGCTAGTCACTTTTCGGATCAATTTGAAAAATAGCCTATATTTAAAATTTGACGAAAATGGTCACTTTTGATGTGGTAATATCATTATTATTTTGTGGATTTCGAATTAAATAAGCAACAAATCTAGGATTTATTCTCGTAATCTAGGAACTTAACAAAAGAGAAACTTCATGATATTGTCCTGGATTTCATCTAGAATAGTTTGATGGAAAAGCCAGAGCAGGATTTGAAGCTTACGAGTTTGGGATTCTAATTCTTTAAAATTAATAAGCTCTAAATTACTAATTTATACATATTCAATTGACGAGTCAATGGCGTATATAAATTTTAACTCGTCAAAATAGATAGAAAAATGTTGAACCCACAGAGATTGGGTTCAACATTATTTTCTTCCAAAAACTAATGGAGACCTAATATATATGGGTGGCTTACTCAAGTTTAACATTAAATTAGCAAACTATGCTCGTACGATGCACGGGGCTCAACATGATTAATTTGGTTACTCAATTTAGTTAGTCTTTATGGTTTGTATATTTTGCAAAATATACTGTGATTTTCCTTAGTGAGTCTTCATATTTTTTTCTTTTCCTCTTATTTTTCTCCTTAATTTCTCAATTGTTGTTAAAATTTGTCTTATTTTGGTTATATTCGCCTCTTTTTATACTTAGTAAGTTGACAATTTAAATATCCTACATGTCATGTTTATAATCATAAGATTCAAAGGATATTTTATTATATTATACATATTTTTAATTTCGAATCACAAGATTTGAAAGTCTATCTTTATTTCTTAAACTTCGATCTTTATTTCTTAAATTTCGTGTCTAGTCAAACGCAAACACTTAAATTGAGACAGAGATAGTATATGTCAAATGAAGGAAATGAAAGGACAATTGAGACACTGTGAACCCGTGGGACTTAAAAAGTAAACACACAAGAGGTAGAATTAATGTTCAACTTCTGAAATGTACACACGTTAGTCCTTGCTTAAAGTACAATTTCAGTTATTTTTTGTACAACTTATTGTTGCTGTGTTCGTCCACCTTGGGCATTTATATATTATAGAAATATAAAAACAATATAAGAAAAATATAGAATAGAAAAATAGACATATATTTTTAGTAATGTGGCCAAGTAATATGGGATGGAAGGAGTACTTCATTTATTAATTCTTAAAGAATGTGAAAAGTCAAAAGTAAATAAGTAAAAGTGCACGGAAAAAATAAATATGTGTCGGAGAATTAAAATTAAAGTGCATACATGTATACATGAGAAGAGAATAAATATTTAGCAAGAACGTGAAAAGTCAAAAGTGAACAAGTAAAAGTGCACGGAGGAAGTAAATATGTGTCAGAGAATTAAAATTAAAGTGCATACTTGTATACATGAGAAGAGAATAAATATTTAGTACTATGACATATGTCCACGTGGGATTTATTAATTCTTAAAGAACGTAAAAAGTCAAAGTGAATAAATTTGTGTAGGAGAATTAAATTTGAACTGCATACGTCTATACATGAGAAGAGAATAAATATTCAGCAAGAACGTGAAAATTCAAAAGTGAACACGTAAAAGTGCACGGAGAAAATAAATATGTCGGAGAATTAAAATTGAAGTGCATACGTATATACATGTGAAGGAAATAAATATTAAGTACAATAACATATGTAAATATTCAGCAAGAACGTGAAAAGTCAAAAGTGAACAAGTAAGCGTGCACGGAGGAAACAAATACGTGTCGAAGAATTAAAATTGAAGTGCATACGTGTATACATGAGAAGAGAATAAATATTCAGTACATGACATATGTCCACATGGGATTTATTAATTCTTAAAGAACGTGAAAAGTCAAAAGTGAACAAGTAAAAGTGCACGAAGGAAATAAATTTTTGTAGGAGTGTTAAAATTGAACTGCATACGTCTATACTAAGAGAATAAATATTCAGCAAGAACGTGAAAAGTGAAAAGTGAACAAATAAAAGTGCACGGAGGAAATAAATGTGTCGAAGAATTAAAATTGAAGTGCAAACATTTATACATGAGAAGGGAATAAATATTAATATTAAGCACTATAACATATGTCCATGTGGGATAAAAAAACAGTTGATTAAAGTGTACAAGTTATATAGCTTTTGGTACAAACATTCATTGCCGGTACAATTTGTAAAGCTTTGGGTACAAGTATGTACAATTTGTAAAGCTTTGGGTACAAGTATGTATTGTTGTGTTGGTCCTTGTTTGTCCCACCCAACTCCCATTTCTATATAGTAGAGAAATAGATATTGAAAATACATGGGCTCTATTATCTTTTTAGTGGGTAGCCAATATGGTGTTCCTTAGCATTTTTTTACACGAATTTTCCTTCAAAGGCACTAGTCTTTAATTTATGTCCCTCAAATTGCTGGTCTTAAATTTTTGTCCTTTGCCTAATACCTCGAGGTTCGAACTCTGGCTCAGTCAAAAGAAAAAATTCGCAAGGCAGAATTTCGTAGCAAATGCCTATTCGGGAAAAAGTTAGGCCTAAGACAGAGTTTTGCAAAATTCTAGCTGAGTAAAAAAAAATCCCTTAATGTAAACCTCTACCTTAAGGTAGAATTTTGCCTTATGCTTGAAGGCAAAACTCTGTCTTATGCCTAAAGGCAAAACTCTGCCTGATAAGGGAGAGTTTGAGGCAAACTCTGACTTAAGGTAGAGTTTGAGGCAAACTCTGACTTAAGGTAGAGTTTTGCAGGCAAACTCTGCCTTAGGGTAGAGTTTTGCAGGCAAACTCTGCCTTAAGGTAGAGTTTTGCAGGTAAACTCTACCTTGTGAATCCCAAACTCTGACTTGCGATTTTCTTTTAAATTTTGATTGAGCGGAGGGTTCGAACCCGGAACTCAGGAGTTTTACGCGAAGGGCAAAAATTAAAGACCAGCAACTTGAGGGGAGAAAATTAAAGACCAACCCCGAATAAGGAAAATCGTGAAAATTGCCCGTTCCTTAGCGGGCAATTCGCAGAATTGCCCTTCTTTTGGGGTGGTATTTAAATTTTTCCCCTCATATTTGTGGTCTTTAAATTTTGCCCTTCGGCTAAAACCCATAGGTTTCGGGTTCGAACCCCCGCTCAGTCAAAAATTTGCAAAGCAGAGTTTAAATTTCACTATGCCCCCTCCGACAGACTTTTAGTTATGTTTAACTAAAAGTCTGCCGGAGGGGGCAGACTTTGCCTTGAAGCATATATATGTATTTTTTTTTTTAACTTTTCAAGGTAAACTTTTAGTAATGCCTTAACTAAAAGTGTGTCCCAAAACATAACTAAAAGTATGCCTCATAAGGCGTAAGTTTTCCTTAAGGCATAACTAAAAGTTTGCCTTGTAAGGCAAAATTTAAATTTTGCTATGCCCCCTCCGGCAGACTTTTAGTTATGTTTAACTAAAAATCTGCCGGAGGGGGCAGACTTTGCCTTGAAGCATATATATGTATTTTGTTTAACTTTTCAAGGTAAACTTTTAGTAATGCCTTAACTAAAAGTGTGCCCCATAAAACATAACTAAAAGTATGCCCCATAAGACGTAGGTTTTCCTTAAGACATAACTAAAAGTTTGCCTTATAAGACAAAGTTTAAATTTTGCTATGCCCCCTCCGGCAGACTTTTAGTTATGTTTAACTAAAAGTCTGCCGGAGGGGGCAGACTATGCCTTAACTAAAAAGTGTGCCCCAAAGACATAACTAAAAATATGCCTATAAGGCGGAACTTTTCCTTAAGGCATAACTTAAACTTTGCCTTATAAGGCAAAGTCTATGCCTTAAGAAAAGTTCTTGCCTTATGGGGCATAATTTTGTTATGCCTTAACTAAAACTCTGCCCCATAAGGCATAACTAAACTATGTCTTAGGAAAAATTCTGCCTTATGGGGCAGACTTTTAGTTATGCCGGATCCGGCATAACTTTAGCTTTTCTTTAAAGATTGTATGCTGGATCCGGCATACACTCCCCCAGTTCTGGTTTGCGAAATTATTTTTTTATTTTATGCCTGAGCAGGGGTTTGAACTCAGAACTTCATGTATTCGCCCACCTTTCCAAGCAAAGGGCAAAACTTAAAGACCACAAATATGAGGGGCAAAATTTAAAGACCACAAATTTGAGGGCCAAAATTTAAAGACCACCCCAAAAGAAGGGCAATCCGCGCAAAAAAATGTTCCTTAGCAAAGTATGAAGTGGAAATACATATAATACAAGTTGGGCTCACAAAAGCTCAATATGAATGGGCTGACCACTGGGTTTTGTTTGGGTCCCCTTTTCTCTATGGATTAATTGTGTGGAAGTCATTTTAAGGTTTGTTTTTGAAAACATAAACGGTGTTTGTAATGTATTTATAAGATATTCATTACTTAAAAAAGTGGGGACTCGTTTCTTCTTCTTCTTCTTCATCATCGCATCCTCCTCCTCATCCTTTGCACAAATAAGAAAGAGAGTGAATGCACAAGAATTATATCTCATACGAAGTACCTAACATAATTACGTTGAAATTTGATTCATGAACAAGTATATATTTTTGACTTCAGGACGGTTTAAACAATAGTAATTGAAACATGAAACTATATTATATCGATGTTCGAACTCCATAATTCAAATTTCAAGGCACTCTCAAAAGTTCGAAAAACAATCATGAGATACGATGCCACATTTTAACCCTTTGTTGGTAGATGAACCCATCATTACAATTACAATCACAATCACATGCTGCCCGTGGTATAGAAAGGATAAAAAAACAGGAGCAGCATATTAGTTATGATAAGATTAATAAAAATAAACAAGTTAGAAGTTGAGGTGAAAAAGAAAAAAGAGAGGACAATGTTGTATAATTAAGCATGAACGTCGGGAAAATGCCAAGCAGAAAATTACAAAGGAAGAATAAGTCATTGAATTAATCAAGATAAATTTGTTTTTCTTAGCAACAAGCTTAATGTTAGAGTAATTTATTTTTCCTCGTGCCATACGTAATTCGTGACTGGGATTAGTTGACAAATAAACGCAGGCAAACGAATGGGACGACAAAAATACAGTAAAAACTTATTAAAAAAAAAAAGGGCCCAAAATACACCTGAACTATCACTTTGGTGTGAGCTTCATACCCCAACTATCAGTCGTTCCCTTTTCCTATCTGAACCATCACTATTTATTTATTAAAACATGCCTAGTTGATAGTTCAGGCAGGAAAATAGAGTTGGCCTAATCAGCTTTGAGTTGTGTCTTATTACATAGATGGTGATGATAGTTCATGTTGGAAAAAGGGAACAACTGATAGTTGGGATATGAAACTAGCGAAAAAAGTGATAGTTTAGATGTGTTGTTGACCACTTACAAAATAATACGAACACACATTTAATTTTCCTCGTACCATTTAATTTGAACCCTGAGTCGAATGAAAAAAAAATCATGATAGAGAGCGCGCTCCTTTAATGAGTTTTCCACATCATGAAACCGGATTTAATCGGAACGTAAAAGCGCTGAACGCTGGTGAAAAAAAAAAAACTACTAGAGTACATATATATTAGCCGATTTAAACTAAGAAAATGTTTTCTCCTATGTCCACCTATCACTTCATAAGAAAAGTACCCTAAGGCCGGCCATTTTAATTATATTTGGGGAGATGTGTTCAATAGAAAAGTCTTTAGGTGACACTTTTATATTGCCACAAGCTAATTAATAGTTTCAATTGATATTGTTCATTGGGGTTTCCTTCATGTGATCCATTCTTCTCCTTTAGTAGGTAAGAGAATTTTTATTTTGTATTCAATATTAATTTTCTTTCCTGTTTCTCCATTCTAATCAATAATCATTTTGGTAGAAAGAAATATAAAATGTCTTGACGACTTTTATCGGAAATCTGTTCATAAGATTTTGAGATTATAAGAGCCAGTTTGGATTAACTGGAAAAAAAAAGAATGGGTTTTAAACACAAATGCTTAAAGTACTTTTAAGTGCTGAAAATTATTTTACAAATGAGTAGTTACGTGTTTGGATAAAAGTGCTGAAGTTGAAAATAAGTTGTTGAAAGAGAAAGAAGATAGTTTAGGGTTTTTAGTAGTGAGAGTGATATTGGAATTAGAAGAAAGTATAAGGGATAAAAGAGTAAAATTATTGGTCAAATCAAAAAGAAAAAAGTTGGGATTCCCCAACTTCTTGTTTTTGACTTATTTTAAGCACTTTTTAACTTATTTTAAGTACTTTTCTATTTTATCAAACACCCAAAAAGGTTTAAAATGGCTTATAAGCTATTTTGACCAGCTTATAAGCCAATCCAAACGGGCTCTAAATATCCGTTGAAAAAATGTGTGCTTCTAATAGTATTTAAAAATGTATATCATCCATTATTGCTCATGTTCACATGCACTGGCATATTTTCTCGTATCTGAAAATGATGGAAAGATTTGGAAAAAAGTCAACATTTGTACAGATGATGTGCTAATCGTCTTCTTCTAATTATTTGGTGTGAATATCACTAACATGAAGTAGATTTACGGTAAGCCAACTTACATGATTTACCAATACTATATCATGTTTAATTAATAAGCTATTTCTGTGCAAGCAAACCTCCTTATTTACCACTAAAAATGGTTTTAGAATATTCAATTATTTGTTGAGAAATGGAGTTAAAAGACAAGTGAATCGTATCCGATCACAAACTCTTTTAGAGGTTCGTGTTGAACCCGGTAACAACAATGAAAAATGCAAGAATGAAAATAGCGGAAAGATGGAACAATGTTAGCTAAAAGTGTTAGGATCGATCTATAATTTTCAAAGCTTGAGAGAAAAAGAAGGGTTTCTAGGGTCACAAGTGTGGGAGATGAAATGGGGGTTCCTTTTTCTAGAAGGTATATTTATTTACACAAGCCCCAGACTTTTCAACATTGGAGTACAATTTATGTGACGTACCAATAGTGCTAACATCCAATCGCACAATGATGCGCAGCTCAAGGCTGATAGATGGGACGGGAGTTAGTGAGAGTGCTAGCCAGCTGTGACTAAGAACCGGAACCAAATAGACACGTTCCAACGGCTCCCCCTATTCGCCATGTCCCAAACCCTCGCTTTGACCCCGGGTGTAAAACTTGCACCCCACGTGGTGTTCTCTTATGGCACCTCAGCCCAGATTTTCCCCAATACACTCCTTAAAATGTGAAATTTATAATCTTGAAAATAATACAAATTATCTGCTATAACACGTAAAGATGCCCAGATGGGGTAAAATCTCTTATGCTAATGATGTACAACTTAAATTCTTCTAGATAATATTCATCTCATCAATAAATAACATGGACATATTATGTTCATCTCTGTGTTTAAGTGCTCTTGTTACACCACTAAAACATACATGAGATGAGAAGAAGATAGTTATTACTACTGAAACTTATGATTGAAAAGGTCTTGTAGCTTATCATAACTAATTTAAATCTATTTGCGTATCATAATTTAAAATTAAAGGGTTTTATCATTCATATAGTTATTACTACTGAAATTTATGATTGAAAAGGTCTTGTAGCTTATCATAACTAATTTAAATCTATTTGCGTATCATAAGATTAAAGGGTTTTATCGTTAATCAAAACAGTGTAAATAAATTTTTAGACAATCAACACATGCACTATTTAACTTACTGTTGAAGGATACTTACATTATTTCACATTAGTAATCCGTTGATTGTGAATTAATTTATCTTCAAAGTGACCTGATAAAGTTTTTTTTTATTTTATTTTAAAAGCACAGTACTATTATACTCCTAGTTCTGATAAAATTATAATAGAGTACTTAATTATGCCGATTTAATTAGCGAAGTACACTAGGGCCGGCATGTTGGATTTTTTTTAGATTGGGGAGGTATATATTATTGCAACATGCTATTGTTTACTTGTTTAATTCCTTTCGCATGATTCAATCTGGTAGGTACAATATAGGAACCTATTTGGGTAGGTGTAAAATAACCTCCCTCTTTTACTTGTACACTATATTAGAAATAAATATTTATTTTTACCTGTCAAGTTTAGAAAATCAAAACATAATTTATCACTTAGTTTCTAATTTACCCTTATTATTAACTATGATAATTTCCCAATGCATTTTTTTAGAACATTGAATCTATTATATTCAAAGGGTGATATAGTAAAATTATCATTTTATTTGTTGCGTTTTAAGGGGTGTGCCGAGTCAAACATAAACAAGTAAAAATGGACGGACGGAGTAGTTTTAAAAATATATTCTTGCCAATTCTGGTTTTTAAAATTTATCAAAAGTGAGCATCTTTGTTTTATGTCAAATATTTTTTAAAAGAAACTCTCGTTAGATTTAATGAGAAGTAAGAAAAAGAAAATTTATTTAACGGAACTTACATTTGGAGGCAAAGTTTTTTAAGTTTCACCATTTTTGTTCTATTTCTGGTGTTTGATGTAATGCAATTTGTACTATTTTGATCTATTTCTGGTGTAGTTTCTTGATTTGGGGACACTTCTATTGTTTCTAGTTAAATCTTTTTCTTTCACAATTTCCATAAATTTAACGGTTAGAGTTTTTAAAATATATCATTTATACCTAAAGTGCTCATTTTGTAAAACTTAACGGACCAAAAATGCTTTAAAATATATTTAAAGAACTATTTTAAACATGCCCCAAATATTCAAGACCACTTTTACCATTTTGTCGAGATTTTATTGCCAAAAACTACAATTCAAATACTTCATGACTTGCCAAATACCCTATTTTGCATTTTTTTTCATATTTCTTCATTCATATCAATGGCCTTTTCTTAAAAATATATAATGTCTGTTATTGAGATTTTAGAGAATCTAAAGGGATTTTTATAGTCAAAATAACATTCACACTGAATTTTCTCGTCTCTGACAATGATAGGAGAAACTTACAAAATTGAGATATGGAGTTTAATTCAAGAGATATTTCCTATGCCTTGACAAAGAGAGATATTTGAGGTAAGCCAATAACTTATGTGTTTTACAAATAATATTCATGCTTAAATTAAGCTATTTATCGATATTCACTTCATTGTTGTTTTTCAACATTGTACATATACCATATCTAGTGTCTATATTATTAGGTGACCGGTTGAAGTTGCACTACCAAAAAAAGATGTATGAAATGAAGATTCCTATTACTGATTAATGATCGAAAAATCATTTAGATCATCTTTATTAATTTATATCCGCTTTAATAAGCATTCATTTTTTTTATTTACTAATTATTAATATTTTGGTTAATTTGATGAATAATCAACTGAAAGGGAAATCATTTCATCCTTTTTAAATTTTATTTTAATTTATTACATGTCCTAAAACTATACAACAACTCAACAAGAATTATTGACCAAAATCTTATATTCATATTAAATTATTTTAGCAATCATTGAGACAAAGTATGATATTAAGTGGCAGAAAGGGAAATCTTAGGGAAAAAAAAAATTAGATCTTTTTCCATTACTCTTTAAAATTATTGTAATCGTACATAACATATATATGGAATACAATGTTTATGGATAGTATTAAGAATTGATTAAAACTTTAATCTCACATCAATGTCTATGGTTTACTGAAGCGCTGCAAATCTGAATATATATCATGCGAAAGCCTAAGTGATGCTCATCAATGTCAGACTAGTGCCAAAAAACGTATAGATAGGTGGTTCAGTATATAAAGTGTTAAGTGTGTGTATAAAGAGTATGTTAATCATATACCATATTTTGATGGTTGAATGACAAAGAGAGGAAGCATCCTATAATTGGCCTAGCGATGAAGGGATTCTAATCCCAGTGTATGAACCTAATTTAAACGCTCCATCACCTACACGACTCACCAGAGATGGATCCAAGATTTGAAGTTTGTGGGTTCCCAGCTAGTAGTGTCTGTTGTTACTGGGTTCTCAGCTCAATTTTCTTATCTATTTGAAGGGTTTCACATTATAAATACAAGGTTCGGATAAAAGTTGTGGGTTCCCTCGAACCCACATCCAATGGTGTGGATCCGCCCCTGCGACTCACTACATACATAGATTTAAGGAAGGTATCTAGGGTAATATGATTCCTCATCCCTCGATATAAAGAAGATTAAGGGTTATAATCTGATTAGCGAGTCGATACCATGATTATAAGTTCGCTCTACTAGATCAGACCCGGAATACGGTTATATACATTAATAAGAAAGGGTCATTCATGCCTATCTAAATAGATACTATGTTTACATGCACATGAATCCTTACATCATTATCAAACCGGTTTTTCTCTTCACATATATCTACTGGGGCCCTATTCAACCGCATGAATAGTTCAATGTGTTCATCAGCACCTGATCCTAGAGATGTAATCATCCAAGGCACATTAACATTGCGTACTCCTCTTGCTCAAATCGATGTTTGAAACCAAACTCCTTCGTATATATCGGCTTCCTACCCGAAATTTGGATTCACGCCGCATAGTGGCGTAGGGACATTCGGGACAAGCGCTCCTACATAAGAATTTTTCCATACCCAAGGTTCGAACCTAAGACCTCTGATTTAGAGAGGGGCAACCTCATCCATTACACCACATCGTTTGATGTTTTTTCACTCGCATATACATATGTTTACGTGCATGCACGCAGACACCACTTTTTCTTATAAGTTCTGTAACAATTATTTCTTTTTTGTTTTCTAGTTGTGATCAGTGATAATATCCAGTTAAACTACAATTTAAAATATCGACGATTTCAGTAGCGTCTTTCAAAAAATACAGTAATATTTTCCCATGCATGCTATGTGAGGATTATCAACCAGCAAGAACAACATATTATAAGTTATATAAAGAAGAAAATTAGTCCTTAGATGTCATGGTCGCACGAGAACGAAACTTGAGATAACACAGAGAATTCTCAGCATGTTGTGGAGCAATATATAATTAGCTAGCGGTTGTAATTATTTTTGTTAAGTGGCCGAATGTATAAAAAGCCCAAAAAAATAAAGAATTTTCGGTATTGACCATTAGTTTTCAAATCGGAACTTTAAAATAATACAAAAGGAATAGAAATTTAATGATATCAATATAATCGATAAACAATAATACTAATAATCAATTTCATAGCTGGTAGTTAGATCGAAGGTGCATAAGAATAGGATCTTTGAGCATATCACGTGGTAAAATTCTCATAGATTTTTAGATTCAAGTTGTCATACATAACTTTGTATTATATATTTTATGCAACGTTATTTTGTTATTAGTCCGTTTAGAAGAACATAGAAGTGGCGGATCCAGAATTTTTAGTGAGAGGGTTCGAAAAATAAAAATATTGTGCATGGGAGTTAAACTTGGAACCTTTAAATTTTGAACCCCTATACTATTGAACTAACCTCTACTCTTGTGTTCAGGGTATTCAAAATCTATATATATATACATAAAATATAAAAATAAAAATCTTATATATAGGGTGTAAATTTTTTCTGTGGGTGTACGGGTGAACCCTCCCCAAGCCCTAAATCCGCCCCCGTCAAAATCATATGCAACTCTCCGGCTGGGGCATAGTTAGGGGTTCGGCTTCAATAGTGTAAGCCTAAATCCTGTATTTATATTTAAAATAATTTGATATATATAAATAATTCATGTTGAACCCAGTAAGCAAAATGTATTGTAATTCAAAATTTATAAATTTAAAATCCCACCACCTTTACTTTTCTAGGGTTCTATGAAACTGTTGGAAAAAATAGAGAAGTTTCTATCTATAATATGCAACTTTTGACTGACATAGCCGCCATCATTATAATTATGAGTTCGATTTCAATAGATTTAGCTCAATTTTGTATTTGTACTTAATTTTTTTTATATGTACAAACAATTTATAGTGAACTAAATCGATAAAAAAATATTATAATTCAGAACTCATATACTAAAAATCTTGTCACTTTTACTTTCCCCTAGCATAATTGTTATAATGGTCTTATGAAACTGTTAAAAAAATAAAAATAAAGGGAGAATGTCTCTATCTACAATCATAGGGAATTTTGTAGTTGGGGCGGAGCCACCATTGTAGCTATATACGGGTTTCACTTCAATAGTTTTAACTCAAATTCAAAAGTTTATTTAAAAATAACATAATATATATCAATAATTTACATTAAACCCAATAAGTAACAAAAAATTATAATTTAAAACTCACAAATATAAAATCTTACCACCTTTACTTTTCAAAACCATAACTGATATGTAATTGGCTTAAATTATGTAATTGTATGGCTTTTCAAAATAGTTATGGCTTCGGTTTCACTAGTTTTGGCTTAAATTATGTAATTGTATAGTATTAACAAATTACTTAATATATATATATAAACAATTTACATTGAGCTCACTAAGCAAAAACAATTATGACTCATAACCCATAAATGAAAATTTCTAGTTTCTATTATATATCTTTTCTAATTTTTCCTTTTTCTTTCTCATTTTTTTTTTCTTGTTGTTGTTGTTTGTTCTTTTTTTTTTTTTTTTTTTTTTTTGGGGGGGGGGGGGGGGGGGGGTGTTAGTAAGAAATTGCAGATGGTAGGTGGCATTGGAAAAGAGCATAACAAGATTGCCGTTTTTAACGGAACATGTAGTTTGATTATTAGAGAAGGGATTAAGAAAATGGAGTATGAACAAAGGAAGCACGTTCCTTTTTTTTTTTTTTTTTAATCGAAGAGAACACGTTGAGAATGTCTTAGTTTTCATACGAGTACAAAACAAATTGTTTGACTTAGAGGTTAGAAGTTTCTCTTTTATGTTGGTTCCATTCGATATTCGTATTGAATCTCGATTAATTTAAATTGATGTCGCATAAGATTTATTTAAGAAAAAAGTGCTACCTAATAATATTTAATTCATATCCAGAATTTAAATTCGAGAATTTTGAATAAGAGTGAAAAGATCATATCTATCACGCCATAACTTTTGTTAAAAGAGGTAGAGTTGACATTCAGTCAAATTCAAAATCAACTTGTTTTGAGAAGTATTTCTTATTAATTATACTTCTAAAAAAGAGTTACGAGAGTAGCAATTTACGTTTAATAAAATTATTTGAGACGTACTTTTGTTAGTAGTTTGCGTTTGATTTATATTTTCGAAGAAAATATTTCAAAGGTCAAATTAATAAAATTGATATGCATATAAATTGTCACTAATTTATTTGTTAGCACGGTGGCTCACAGCAATTTGTTAAACACTTATTTATGTTAATAGACTAACGTTATGTTTAATAAGATATGAGCAATAGTTTAAAAGATCAATATTATTTATATTTATAAATGAGCCTGCATATTATGATTTATTTAACTTGGTTTAACAACTTCTAAATTTAACTTCTAATTCGAATATGCCTACCAAATACATGAAATTGCAAGCAACGACCTTGAAAATGGATGGTCATGACTTTTTGACCTCAGCTTATGTCATATGTAAATTTTCAAGGTCAAAAGTGTTATCCATGGGTAAAAACTTGTTAACTTGAAATTTTGCCATTTGAATAAGGTCAAAATTGTTCAAAACCATCCACCTCCAAATTATTCTTGTATATCATCCAACAAAATTTAACAAAAACAAACTTAATAATATAAAAAAAATGATTAAGTAATGTTACAGCTGGTCCCCAACTGTCATAAAACAAAACAACCTTCTATTTTCTTAGAGTCAAATCCTACTTCCAACAGCGCAAATAATCTTATATTTTTAGATATATTATCACCTTAATCATTTATTTTGCTAATGGAGTATCAGTATAACATAAACAAATATGAGCATTCTTCTCCTAATAAAGCGTTCCAATTAGACACTTTTTGTTTAAATTTTAAAATATTTTTTGGGTGAGTTTTCATTCGTTTATTATGTAGTTAAGTTAATCACGAAAAATATGTCATCTTCTTTAATTATACGCATCAACAAATGTCTGAGGTTTTACGGCTTATTGAGACGAATGCGTATAATTAAAGAAGATAACATATTTTATGTGGTTAACTTAACTACTTAATAGAAAAATGAAAACACACGCAAAAAAATTTAAAATTTAAATTGAAAGTGTCTAATTAGAACACTTTATTTTGAGTTGATGTGCTTACTTGCAACATGAATTAATTCGAAAGTCTAAAATGAAATATCCTGACAAATTTAAAGGGCTACCTATGTATTGAGCCTTAAATTAATGTTCAAAACAGAGTTGAGTCTACATTTGATTTCTTGCATTTGCTTTTGAAGTGTCTGATTGCGTAGAGAAGGTAATATTTTAAAATCTTGAAGTATTATTAATAGCATTTAATTCAATTACTTACTCCAATTAATTTTGTGACTACTTAAGAGCACCTATATGGTTACCAAAGTTTGGCCAAACACCTTCATATTCTAAAGTAGGAGCTTTTATTGGGAAAAAAAAAATAGCACTTTGGATCATTCAAAAGCTGGCCAAACAAGCTATTTTATGCTATCTATTACTTAAAAGTGAAAAGGTTCAAGTTTATTTGTATACTATTCGAAATTAAGCAGCTTTGTTATCTATTAAACTTTAGGTATATATTACTCCCGTCATTAGGAAAAAATCTCATTTTTTCCCTTTGATCATGACGGGAGCTTCAATTTGAGGATAATTTTAAATTTAATCAAAACTTAAGGGGTAAATTTGAACATTTTGCTCTAAAAATTTAAATACGTGAAATCCACTCAATTCACAGAATAAATACAAAACGATTTATTACCAACAAAAATATGAATGAGCCAAAATTGAAGATTACTGTAATTGTTATTAGTAATCTTGGACATATTCATTATAGAAGTACAATTTAAGTTTTCTTTGCAGATGATACAAGAACAATCACTATTATGCATCCGTTCTAAATAAGTCGGGTCGGTTTTCTCAGCAGATGATGCATAATATAGTTATATGTTCAATGAAATTTGATGGGTAAAAATTTATTCGCACTTAATGTTTACATTAAAATAATAAATGTAAAGTATGTGTTCTTCATACACATCTATATTACTTAATAATGGCTAGTTGTTATGTATTCTTACTTTAATTTCTAATTCTTAAGATTAAATTAATTGATCGGTGTACATATCGTGTACAAATAAGTATTTAGCACCTAGCACGTAAATTATCCTGTAGAAAATCTCACTTAACCCCTTAGTCCTTTGAATTTGAAAAATAATACCCCTTTCATTTTTTAAATGGAATAATGTAACCCCTTAATATTAAGACTTAACACATAGTCAACCCCTTAAACTTGTCAGGATATTCCACTTAGACACTCGAACTAAGCTCATTTTCAATTGAACATCTCAACTCCTAATAAAGTGTTTCAATTAGACTTTTTCGGTTCAAAATTTAAAATATTTTTTGCGTGTTTTTTAATTTATCTATTAGGTAGTTAAGTTAATTAAGTAAAACAGGTCATCTCCGTTAATTATACACATCAACCTTAAGTAGAGCATGTCTGAGGTTTTACGGCTTATTGAGGCGAATGCGTATAATTAAAGGAGATGACATGTTTTATGTGGTTAACTTAGCTACCTAATACCTAATAGACGGATGAAAACACACACAAAGAAAAAAAAATCAATCCGAAAGCATCTAATTAGTACACTTTATTGGGAGTTGAGGTGTTCAATTGCAACATGGCTTAATTCGAGAGTCTTAATGAAGTATCCCAACAAATTTAAGGGGCTACCTATTTATTAAGCCTTAAATTAATTTCCAAAAAAGAGTTAGAGTCTACATTTGATTTCTTGCATTTGCTTTTAAAGTATCTGATTGTGTAGATAAGGTAATATATTAAAATCTTGAAGTATAATAGCATTTAATTCAATTACTTACTCCAATCAATTTTGGATTATACTTAATGAACATTAACTTCCAAAAGTTCTTTACTAATTTGAACATTATTCCATATTTGTCTCTTAATTGGTTCTTTGTCCCACATTGATTTGTAACTCCTAATATCTAAATTTTGTAAACTTATATAAAGGTCTTATGTTTTCATTTGTTTCTTGCAAGCTAGATAATATATATCTCTCTTAAGGAGTGAGTGAGTTGTGGTTCTCTCTTTTTAAGCTATATAGTGTGGTTTTTAACCTCACCAGTATTATCATAGCCGACCAGACCTTTCAACATCAGCAAAATATAGTACCTCTCATTCGGGTAACCTTCTATCTCGGGCCTTTTTATTTTTATTTTGCTCTTTAACTTCTTATTTTCTATTTTGACATTTAGTTTTTCACATTTACCTTTATCATAATTACACTACTAAAAATAGAGTCATTACCGACTGAAAAAATCAACTGTAAGTGATCGGTTTTAAAGGATTATCGATCAAAAAGGGTACAAAAAAGGTTGGTCAGTATAAAAAATCGACCAACTCTATTAGTTAATCGGCAAGAAAAAAATTAAATGATAGACGTTGGTTTTGAAAAACCGACCAAATCGGTTCATTTTTTTTGAATTATGCAATTATAGAAATGTACCATTTGGGAACCAAACTGAGGTCTTTACCGTGCCAGGATGCTACTCTATCACTATCCCATTGGTGCTTGTTGGTTTAAGACTTTCGCCTTTTTTATTTATGCCCTTCAACCACATTTTTGCGAAAATAACATATGGACTTTGTTGATTTTTTAGAAAATAAACAAATTATTGACTGGATCTGTCGGTAGTTCAGTCGATCTTTTTAAATAAGTTGGCCAAAGATTTGACGCTTTTTTGAAAAATATTTTTAAATTATTTCAAATAATAAATCGATCGCTATAGTCAGTTTGTCAAAAAAAAGTTCCTAGCAAAAATGACCGATTGATCGGTTTGGTTTTTCTATTTTCCGAGTTAAGCAATCAGTATTTTGGACCGGCAGAATCGACGTCAGTCAAAAAACACCTTTTGTTTAGTAGTGTTACGTCTTTTATCCTTCTATATTTGTACATTGATCCTTTAGCATTTTATATTATCATTTGTATCCTTTAATAGTTTTATATTTCCATTAGCACCCTGAATTATCTATCTATGCATTATGACCCCTTAACTTATCCTGGGAAATAGCCAATCAAGGTGGCTTCTACTTTAGCAATCGTGTCTTAGTGAAGTTCTTAACCTCGCAAACATTAGCACACCCCGATGTTTCGCCTCATAATCCTCCTCATTTTTCTATTTTTTCAATATTATGTTTAGTACAATTAATTATTTGCATTTCCTTTTAAGTGATATATGATTCATCAATACATGTCTTTAGCGTCATTAATATTTAAACTCTTAAATTAGTATTAGTAGATTCTTTAATTTAATTACCTACATCGATTGAGTTTGGGTAAAATTTAATGAAATTAATCTTTCAAAATTTATTAAAGTATTTAAAAAGAGTTTATATTAGCAAAAACAATGAAGAAGAAAGTTAAAGTGGCAAAACTAAAATAGAATCAAATATTTTTCAGTACTTCATCCAATATAGCAACAATCTGCTACATAACAATAATAACATATTCAGTGTAATCCCACAAATGAGGTTTGGGAAGGAGGACGTGTATGCAACCTTACCTTACCTTATCAATTCCGCTAAATAGAGAAATTATCAAAATGATATTCTATTTAGAAATTAAATATCAAAATGACGTTCTATTTTTCTTCAAAAGATGAATTGTGTATATTACTTATACTTCATATTTTATATGGAGGTGATTTCTAGTTTAGATTTGTCCCTTTGAAGTCTAGCTAGTATTTATTATTAAAGTTAAATGGACAACATTTGTCCATTCCTTTCATAGATAAAAAAGATAAATTACTTTAAATACCTTGTGATATGATTGAATTACATATACATTTTCTATATTTTAAACCCAAATATAGAGAGTGTATTGACAATTGAGTCATATTGCACGGATCTTTACTGATATTACCCTACTAAAAATTGATAATATCCAAAAGTTCGATACTTTCGAAAAATGAGAGATCAAAATCTCAACAATAAATGTCTATCTCACAAAAGTAAACAGATCATTGATAACAAGATAATTATTAATCATAAGAAATAACAACTCGATATTACTAACATAATAGGTCCATCGGATTCTTCTTCTGTGATTTCATACTTATAGATTATAGACTAACTATTTTTGTCTTGATTTGATATAGGAATATAGAGACCTGTATGAACTTTAAAATCGTGCACATTTTGTATTTCACGTTTTTTCTCGACTGCATACATCAAGTTTCAAATAATTTACATTAATATAAAAAAAATTAAAAATATTTTAATCATTATATCACAAAAAAAAAACACAATTTATCAACATTTTTTAACCGAACATAGAATTGTTTATTATCAATTCGGCACATCTATCCAAACGCATAGTGCTATTTATTTATAAAAATCAGTTTGAACAGTACTTTTGTCCAAACATGTAACTGCTTGTCTATAAAATCACTTTCAAAAAACACTTTTATGCTTATCAACTATTTACAATCAGTTAATCCAAACAAGCTCTAATTATTACTCCCTCCATCCCAAATTAGTCATCATGTTTCGTATCTCGATAGTCAAATTAAGTGAAATTTAACTAATAATTTAAAATAAAGTACTCTTTATTAAATTGACATGAGAAAAATTACAACTTATAGTATTTTTCTTATAGCTTTTTAATATCTAATTTTAATTGTAAAATATCGAGCAAATCCAATCTTATTTAGCTTAGAAAATTAATTAAATTAGTTCTCCAGAAGCGAAACGTGACAACTAATTTGGAACGACATAAGTGGTAAAGTACAGTGTCAAACATAGAGATCATATAGCTGTACCTGTATGAATATTTTTACAGGTACCGTTATTGCACGTTTTCTCGGCTGCCTCATGAAGATTCAAACAACAATAATTTAGTTCTCTGCACGCGAACTTAAACTAAGGACTGTCTTTAACTTTTTCAGTCCTTATAAATTCTCCCATGTTTTTTCAGTCATTTCAACATCAACAAACAAACAAACAAAAAATTGTACCATCATGGAGGAGAAGAGAGTAGCCATTATTGGAGCTGGAATTAGTGGCCTTTTAGCATGCAAATACACACTAGAAAAAGGTTTTACTCCAATAGTTTTTGAAGCTTCAAATGTCATTGGTGGAGTTTGGAATCAAACAATTGAATCAACAAGGCTACAAAGTCCAAAAAGGACATTTGAATTCACTGATTTTCCTTGGCCTAGTAGTGTTAGAGGGAGATACCCTCATAACACTGATGTTTTGAAGTATGTTGATGCATATGCACAACATTTTGGGTTGATGCCGTATATTCAATTGAATACTAAAGTTATTGGGATTAATTATGTTGGAGTTTCTGATGAAGAAATGGATTCTTGGGATTTTTGGAGTGGAAATGGGAAACCATTTGGCTCGGAGGGAAAATGGCAGATTTTAGTGCAACATGCTGACTTCACCACTCAGGTATGTATGTTTGAACTTTGAAGTTTGAATTGAAAGAAAAGAAAAAGAACTTTTCGTTTCTTGATTTATTTCATATATATTGATTAATTTGTTGTATAGTCACATCTACTAAATTTATTTCCATATCCTAAGATTATTTGCATTTAATAATTAATCATTCAGATCTTGATCATCGTTACGTATATTTGTTTTGAGATCTAAATGTTAACCATTACCACTAGTTATTACCCATAATCACGACCATCATCAGCTAATACCATCATATAACCAGTCAATACCCAGCCACCATCGTTAGCCATTACCATCACCAAGGGTGGAAAAGGATTTTTTTTTTGAAGTTTCAAACCACCTTCACCATAAGATCACATTGTGTGTTTGATCCCCTCCCCAGACCCCTCTTGTGAAATTGTTGTTGTAGAGCTTTCTTAATTTAAGACTTCACTAATTGGGATCGTAGAGGTAGAATTGAAGAAAAGAAAATAATACTTTCATACTATGACTTCTTGATTTTGTAAAGGTCAAATATTTTGAAACAGATTCTGTCAGAATGACACATATTTATAATGGGATGAAATATTTATGAACCGATCGAGTTAGAAAATACGTAGACAGTTTCACATGTGCCATAAATATGATTCTTAAAAATAAGAACAAAGTACAGAAAGTAGGGGCCAATTTTGAAAATCAAGTAGGGACCAGACCAAGACCCCTATGGGCCAATTTTGGAAAAAATAAGATATTTTATCCTCATTATATTGACATACTAGTACTAATACGGTGCATTAGTAATGTTGAAATTACTTGAGCTGAGTGCTGAGATTAGTTATGTTGGAATTATTTCTTATCCACTGTTTGGTTTGGTGTATTTAGGACAGTTCTGTCTTTAACCGTGCTTATCCATTATGTTCTTTTTACTGTCAGTGTATAAAAATAAAACTTTCATTTTATTACGTTCTTTTCAGGAATATGAAGTAGAGTTTTTGATTCTATGCGTCGGAAGGTATAGTGGTTTAGCAAATATGCCTGATTTCCCTCTCGGTGAAGGGCCGGACGTTTTCGCCGGGAAAGTTATACATTCCATGGAATACTCAGCCATGGACAATGAAAGTGCTAGAGAACTGATTAAAGGGAAGAGAGTTGCAATTATTGGTTCTCAAAAATCAGCTATTGATATTGCAGCTGAATGTGCAAATGCTAATGGTAAGAAACAACGTTTCATCAATCCCTATCCATTTATCTAGTATAGTTTGATGATGAAATTTAAATTATATACACTGATAATATTAATGATTTTTACACGATCTTATTTTATAATTTAGGTCCTGAAATCCCATGTACATTGGTTCAAAGGTCAGTAGCATGGGCCATTCCTAGTGGATGCTTTTGGTGGGGTATAAATCTTGGATTTCTATATGGTAGTCGCTTTTCAGAGCTCTTGGTTCACAAGCCTGGTCAAAACATCATATACAGTGCTGTGGCCTCCCTACTTTCTCCTGTGGTAAATTTTCTTGAAATTCATTACATCGAGGAGTAAAAAACAAAATATTACGTAATTGTTTATATAGAAGAGTAATTTCACGAATAATCAGTCAACTTTTACTTTATTACATAGAAGTTATTAAACTGTTCTTTATCCTGAATAAATCACTCGATTTTATCGAAATATCATGAAAGTCATAAAACTATTTGTTCTAACCAAAAAGTCAGTCGATTTTCCCTAAGAATCATAAAAATATCTCCTTTATTTCCTCCTAATGATTTTATAAGAGAGTTGGGTAATGTTGAGTGATTTTTTGGTTACAATAAATAGTTAAGTGATTTTCATGATATTCTCTTAAAGTTGAGTGACTATTGTGATATAGAAGAGTAAGTTCACGAAACATCATCTAATTTTTACTTTATTGAACCAAAGTCACTAAACTACCTTTTTTGTAGCCAAAAGTCACTCAACTTTATCTAAATATGTCAATTTGTGTCCTCCTAATGACCTTATGTGATTTTTAATCAAAGTTGAGTGACTTCTTGGTTACAAATAATAGTTAAGTGACTTTTGTAAAAATAATTTAATGACTTTGGTATGGTGCGGTAAAACAAAAGTTGAGTGACCATCCATAAAATTAACCATCATATAAATAGTATTATTTGTTAATTCATTTTTTTTTTTTGATAATATTTTTCCAGAGATGGGGTTTCTCAAAATTTGTGGAGAGCTATCTTAGATGGAACCTTCCATTGAAGAAGTACAACGTGGTACCAAAACATAGCTTTCTTCAAGACATGTCTTCTTGCAAGGCTTTTTTATTGCCTGATAATTTCTATGGCAAAGTTGAAGAAGGAAGCATTGTTCTCAAGAGAACACAGTGTTTCTCATTTTGCAAACAAGGATTGATTATTGATGATGAAGTTGATAAGCCCATAAAAGCTGACCTTGTTATCTTTGCTACTGGATATAAAGGTCAAGAAAAGTTGAAGAACATGTTTGCCTCAAAAAGTTTTCAGAAGTACATTATGGGATCACCAAACTCAATAGTTCCTCTTTACAGGTACACACTCTTACTATTACTACTATCAACCCCACCAGAATATTGAATAAAGTTAGAGAAGATCCAAATTTACCCTTCTATTCCTATTAAAAATATTTTAAATTTACCTTCAGTTATACTTTCAGATCATTTAATATCCTCGCCGTTAGCAAATTATCTGGTATTTGTCATTGATTTGTGGAACTCACCCATGTCAAGTTTTACCAGGTTCACTACTCCCCCATACTACTACAAAAACATGAATTTCCAACGAAAACATTCATGTCGGAATAATCCTATATATTTTATGAAAGTCAGTCGGAAACATTTGTGGCAAGTACGATGACTCTGACGGATTTTAGTTGAAAATTCGCATTTTTCTAGTAGTGTGGGCAGTCCATGGTTGACCTCTATTAAGGTGAAGCTGAATTACAAGATAGTTAATTTGCTAGGCAATGACATAAAATGACCCGGTAAGATAACATATGGTAATTTTAAAACGTTTTCAATATTAGAAGGGTAAATTTGGACATTTTTCCTAAAATAAGTTTCGTGTTTATGGCATGATCATTTGCCTTTTTCCACTGCATGTCAAGATTTTAACATAGTTCAGAAACACGCCCCCCCCCCCCCCCCCCCCCCCCCCAACCCCCATGTCGGAACTCCAATAGTTTCAATGACAAGTACAAGAAAAATAAATTCAATGAGTCCCATGTTTATGATATGGACATTTTAAATTTGGACATTTTCCCTAGCATAAGTCCCATGTTTATAATATGATTTGCCTTTTTTTTTCTTTTCTTTTCTTTTGCAAAAATCTTGGCAGGCACATAATACATCCAAGAATACCAAACCTAGCAATAATCGGATACTCAGGGAGCATAACAAATCTCCACACATCTGAAATGAGGTGCCAATGGCTAGCACATTTTCTTGACCAAACTTTCAAGTTGCCAAGCATAAAAGAGATGGAAAAAGAGATTCAAAAGTGGGAAAATTACATGAAAACATATGCTGGAAAAGACTACAAAAGAGCTTGTATTGCAGGTCTACACATATGGTACAATGATCAATTGTGCAAGGACATTGGATGCAACAATAGGAGAAAGAAGAGCTTCTATGATGAGTGGTTTAAACCATACATGCAAGCAGATTATGTTAGCCTAAGTCCTAATAATTAGTCCTATTAAGTAATATTTCGTATATTTTGGTGCGTTTTTTCCGAATAAGACATTAATTTCTGATGTTTGGTTATTCTGAAAATATGTTGCATCAGAAGGGGATCCTCAATTGTGGGCCGAAGTAATAACTATATATCTAAACATGTTTTTTTATCAGAAGGGAAAAATGACTTTCCTCACTTGTCCGCCAGAGTTACAGCGTACTATCTTGATTTTTAGTGTTATATTACTTGTTTCAACATATTCCTGACAACTCAATTAATCTTAAGCAAGCCAGTTCAATTTGGATGAGAAATTAAAGCATGTTCGATGGTAGGTGAATTACAATTGGATTGTCACAAGATGAATGAATTAATATATACATTACATGCCTAGAAATGAGTTAGAAATGTCATTCGGCAAGAAGAAGAAATATTAATTAGAGATGAAAAGAGTTTTTTTTTTTTTCCTTTTCTTTTTCTTTTCGATCGTATCTTAAATCTCCAGTAGTGGAATGATCCCTCCGTCTCAAATTATTTGTCGCTTTTTTGCTTTACACGCTCTTAAGAAATATTAATTAGGAGGGGTAGTTGACTAACTTTACCCTCATTTATGTCTAAATTATGATCTCCTCTCCTATTGAATGTTTACTTATTTGTGTGCTATCTCTATTAATAACAAAATCTTGCTAAGAGTAAAATGGAGGAAAAAATAATTAATTATGTCTTGAATTTCTAAAACGATAAATAATTCGAAACAATTATTTTCAATAACCATGACAAATAATTCTTAATTAATAGTTGTAATCACACGCAAAGTAGGCATGTTAGACATTAGTACATTTTCAACGACAAAACAGATCGGATCCAAACAAGCTAGTGATCTTAAGTTTGTATTTTTTTAATATCGTCATTAATAGGTTTGTATAGATTTAAGCAAAATATATTTAAAAACGTACTTCAATAAAATAAAATAATCAAGAAGATATAAAAATAGATATGGTCAACTTAAAACTGAATTAAGAAATATTAGCGTGAGACACTATGCCGCGTCTTGTTGCTTGCAACATGCACGTAGTCGAGTATACTTTGACTTGATAAAGGGAAAACACGCAAATACACCTCTTATTAACTTTCAAATTTAGAGAAGATATATTCTTCGCTAAACAAATGGTGTATATACCCTATTGCTACACAAATGACCGGCGTAAATACCTATTTGCTGACGATTTTAAAAAAAAATCATTGAGCTTGTTTTTTAATTGAAAAATGTCATGTGGCTTTTAAAAAATATAAGTCTATCTATTTTTTTAAGTCATGTGATAATTTTTTTCTGGTGGGTCGAGTCTAGTTCGCTCAAAAAAATATCTCTATGGCTTTAAACAAAACAAATCTACCCATTTTTTTAATGAACCAGACCAGACCGACAAGAAGAAAAAAAATCCATGTGCCTTTAAGAAAATAAGTCTACTAAAAAATATGGGTGGACTTATTTTGTAAAATCCACGTGGTATTTTTTCAATTAAAAAAAAAGCTAAATAATTCTTTTAAAAAAAATTCCGTCTGGAAAAAAAGTATATTTGCTCCATTTCTGTAGCGGCAGGGTATACATGCACCATTTTTTAACAAGGGATATATCTGCTCTAAATCACAAAGTTGAGGGGTTATATTTGCACCTTTTTCCTTGATAAAATAATGTCTAAATATTATTGATCCCATATGTATTATTAATTACTCAATTAGTTCAAATAATGACAAATGTTTTATTATAATTAACAGTCCGTACTCTTCTATAACACGTGATCAAGTTATTGCGCAGTTTGAAAACTTGATGTCTCGTCCAATTCAATATGGACACTCCCCAGATTCCGCAATGAATTAACTAATAGACAATAGAGGGGTGTGATTGAGAAGTGAATTCTTACTCGCACTCGATATTTAGTAGGCAGCATTTGGCCATGAAAATCAAATATTTTCCACTTTATTGAGAATTTTGAAGTTGAAATTGTGTTTGGTTATAGTTTTAACAAAGAATATTTGATTATTTGAATGTAATGAAATTGAAAATAGGATTTTAGATGTTTTTCATATTTGGAATTTTCATGGCCAAACGATGATTTTCAAATAAAGTGGAAAAAAATCGAAAAACGTGAAATTCTCATGGTCAAACAGATTTTATATTAAATCGTATCAATTTATCACCATTAAGTTATTGGATGAAGTGAATATATATATATATATATACTAATTAATTATATTTAATCGAAGTCCATTTATAAGTACATATATTTCTTTATTGATTTGATATAACATCAAATATATACAATATCTTTTTACCATAATGACTTAATGAGATGATTTTCGAATCAATGTAAATCGTGAAGTTTGTTAACTTAATGATGTTGTTGTTATTATTGATTATGTAGAGAAGATTGAGAAATGGAACTTGTAGGGCAGAGTTTGCAAACGACGCACCATGGTGAATCCACGAGTGATTCTGCTGATGCAAGGTCTGCTAACCAAACATCGTACTTGGTCTGCTGAATTTTATACTTAGCAACTAAAATGCTGCCAAACATGATACTAGTTATACTAGTTTTAATACATGAATTATTCACTTCCTAACACACCAACCAAATTGTAAATCTCTTTTTCAGTTCCTTTTCCCTTTTATAACCTCTTTACTACAAGTTCTTTCAACAAATAAATATAACCCCTTCGCGCCCCAACCAGCTTAAAGTCTCCTCGCCCTGTCCCATTGTCATCTCTATTGTAACTCCTCGCCTTGTACTTCTATTTATTGATAAATATCTTCCGTTTCGTCCAAGCAGGATCCGAAGTATCGGCCTAATTGGGTAGAATGCCTTCTGCTGTGGGTTATCAACCGATCCTGAGTATCGAAACAGGGGTGGCTCAACAAATTTGGAGGCCTAAAGCCAAATTATAATTAGAGGCCTTAAACTTTTGGAAAAAGATAATATTCAGTTTTAGTTGAATTCTATATTTTTAGCATTTTGAAATGTAAAGTTGTAAAAAAACAAGTTTTATGATAAATTATAAAGAATGTACTCCTTCCGTTTCAATTTATGTGACATTTTGACTTGACACGAAGATTAAGAATGAAAAACATAAAATTTGTAATTTTAAAAGCTTATAACGTAAAAGTTTTTGTGAGTCTTATTACATGTGTGTATGCTATAAAAGCTTCTCATTGAGGGTAAAATGCGTAAACGGAAAGTCTAAAGTTAAATTATTTTCAAATATAAAAATGTCATTCTTTTTATAACGGACTAACAAGAAAGTTGTGTCACATAAGTTAAAACAAATGGAATACATTTTTACTTAAAACACTCAATACAAATATTAATAAGTTTATTGCGAGTAAAATTTGGGCCCCCTAAAAGGGTGAGGCCTAAAGCAACTGCTTTAGTTGCTTCACCCATCAGCCGGCCCTGTACCGAAATGGGTTCTTTACAAGAAAGAAGTACTTCTACCATTGCCATCTCTATTGGTAACTTCTCGCACCATCCCATTGCCATCTCTATTCGTCAACTGCAGGACGGAATGAATCGCTAGAATAGAACCCATAATCGGCATTATACGGTACAACGTACATTTAGCTATATGCCTTATTGGGAAATGGGGATTGTGTAGCTAAAGCCTGAAATAGTTCCAACAATGGTCACTCAGGCAGACTTATTTATATATATGATGCCATTATTTTACATTGTGTTGATTCCTCAACAAACTTGCCAGTAACCGATGACAGAGATTCTTCAGCATCCCATCACATACTAATCATTTTTTTCTAACAGTGTTGTCCGAGTCGGCTTGAGCATACCTAAATTATTTCACCTGATACATGGAACCTCCCACAAGCACATGTATCGTGATAATTCTGCACGCCAAAATTTAGGCTAGTGGAGCCATGGGGAAGCAAAAAATTATAGTTCAGGGATTCAAATATTTCGAACTTTGTGAGCTCAAGCAATTTTCAAACCATATTTTTTCACTACTACAAAGGGATCGAAAAGTTATTTTTGTCTTATTTGGACAACATAATTTTTCAAGGGAAGTATTCATTTGACCACCTTCCTTAGTTATGACTCCGCCATAGATTTAGGCAGCTGAAAAGAAATCACTAAACATATTTTGTCTCTGTTAGAACTTGAACCCTTGTCTCTTAGACCATGACTTTCACCCACTTGAATGATCGCCAAGTCTCACCCTTGGTTGCAATTACTTACTAATCATTTTTCTTCAAATGATGTACCATCAAACCTGTCTATAGCAACATTGTTTGTTTGGATATCTTTTTACTGCTATAACGAAATACTGTTATACGTTAAAGCAACAACAAAAACAGACCCAGTGTAATCCCACAAGTGAGGTCAGGATGTATGCAGACCTTGCCCTTTACCTTTGTTGGGTAGAGATGTTGTTTCCAATAGGCCCTCGGCTATCGTTATAGTGAAATATTATCATAGAGGCTAGTTGTAATAGAGAGGTCTGACTGTATAAGAATAATCACATTATAATAATTTCTTGCCCACGGACTAACGATGTTTCTTCCTTTCCTTCTTTTTTCTTGTGGTTCTTGTTGAAGGAAAAATTGATTTACTATTGTTAGAAGTTGTGCGTCCACCAAACAGTATGTAAGGGACCTGGTTGTTTACCAGTTTCTTGATGCAGTGCGGAAGTAAAGAAGGCAAGATATTTACATGGAAAACTCCTTGCTCAAGGGATTAAAAACCACGACCTACTCCAGTAGGATTTCAACTCCACTACACCGAGCAACTCATATTACAACCGATTGTAAGCTAGGAATTAACTCCCATAACAACTCATCCTTACAATACACCCTATTGTAACCTTCACACTTGACTACCTTTAGCCAAGCAAACTAATACACCTAGACTAACTTTAGCCTAGTGTACCACTTAAGAGCTTGTGGAAGCAACCTTGAGAATTTAGAACACCTACAACTAGCTTCCTTTGAGTGGACAAAGATCTGATCCCTTATCAGGTCTCTCACTTGATCTCTCATGAAACCATTAGATGAAGGAACTCAACCAACATGCTCCCCTGTTAGCGTATCCGGATCTTATACATGTTTGTCAAATCATCAAAACACTAAAAGTCATGGCACAACTTATCAATTTCCCCCTTTTTGATGATGACAAACTTTTACACGATGTTCCCCCTGAGTATCAGATCCCACTTGTTCCCTCTGCGACATAGACCAATCTTGCAGCACCATATATTATGATTCCAATCACAATAGTTTCTAATCACATCGGTTTCTAATCACACCAGCATATATTACGATTCCAATCACAATAGTCTCTATCTAAACTATCTTCCCCCTTCTTGCATCATCGAAAAGTAAAATGCTGAACCATAATTGAATAAACAGAAGGATTAGCAGTCCGAACAGCATAAACGAAAATAATCAAGAGCAAGAGTATCAACGTCATTAGGAACAGGTAAAGAGGAGTATAATGAGGACAAGGCTGGACAGGAAGGGGGATGCACTGAGAGGGGAATTGGCAAGACAGGACAAATCAACTTTTCTTAAGGACTTGTATGAGCAGATCAATTCGGTCATTTGAAGCCCTATGATTCTTGACAATCTGATCTCACAGCTCCTCATTTTGTTCTTTCAATCGGCAGTTCTCAGCTTTTAGTGACGCTACCAGTTCATTACTTGTGTCGGGTTCTTCTGCTTGTCTCACCGACTGAGCTTTGAGCAAGGCATTTTTTGCTTGTAGGAGTGCGATGTCTGCAGTGGCCTTTTCTTGGGCTTCAATAATGCTGGAGATGATTGATTTGTTACCCGTTCCATTTTTCTTTGGCACACATTCACACTCCTCTAGCGTGGATATTATAATTATGCGCTTGCGATCTCCTTTGGTGGCCTTGCCTATTGGGACTTTGAAATGATCGAAGACTTTTGTCAGGAAGAAGCCATGTGGTAACCCATGCTTGCGTTCCTTTTCGTTGATCACCTTAATCATGTGTTCAATCATTACAGTAGGCAGGCTGATAGAAGTGAAACTGGCTAGCAGCTCTATACGGACCAGGTCCGTGGTCGAAGCAGTGCACCTTCCCTCAGATCTAGGAAGCACCACTTTGTTTACAAACTCAAAAAGAAGCTGAAATTGACCCTTTAGTTGTTTATTGAACATCGTCTCACTTGTCCCTGCTCCCTCCGTCCTTGCTATCGTACTTTTGAAACCTTCAGAGGCCTTTCCTCCAACTGTCTTTATCCCTACTGTGGGAACTCCGAGGATTTGACCAAGTGCTTTTTCATCCAGTTCAAACACAACTTCATTTGCATAGCAAGTTAGAGATGAGTCGTTGGTGCATGCAAGATTGCAATATAATTTTGTGACCTCATTTATAAAGACATAGAGAGCTGGAGAGACGAGCAGATGCTCCCATTCTTGGAATTGAATGATTTCCATCAGTTATTTCATTTCACTTCTTTCAATTATTTCAGGATCAATAACTCTTCCCAGCAGTACTTTCTGACTCCTTGTATTGTCCTCCCTTCTCTTCTTTTCGTCCTTGCTCTGTTTTCTTTTCTTGGAGGAAACTAGTGCCTTCCTACCACATGCCTTCCTTTTCTTGGTGTGTTGGGGCACACTCTCTTCTTCATATTCTTCATCTTCATTAGTTTCGACAGACTCCATAGTCAAGCTTTTCTCCTTTCCTTTTCTGCTACTTTTGGTAATTCTCTTTTCAGAGAGAATCTGTTCTTTTTCTCCTCCTACATTTGGTACCGTTTTACCCTCTTCTTCATCAATCAACTTTTTCTGATTTTCTTTTCTAGCTGACCTTTGACTTCCTTTTCTTGAGCTATTTGCCTTGGTGATCTTTCGAGTTTCATCAAGTCTGCCCCTGCTTCGTTGTCTTATGACAGGTGTCCTAAAAGCGGTGGGCTTTGGAGCAAAGTTGTCACCCTGTTTCTCAGAGCGAGTTCTTTTCTTAGGGACAACACTCGATAAAAACTCATCAATGGAGATGCCATCTTGATCATGACCCAGAGAACTAAGTTTCTTTTCAGAAGAAAGCTTTCCCAAGGGTACACGAATCGTTTTCCCAAGGGTACATGAATCGTTACCCCTCTTTGCTGGGAGTCGCCAGCCTTTTCTACTTCTGAGGGACCAGGTTCGTCATACATCTCTTGTAATTCTGCTAACACCAGATATGTTGTGCCCACTGCCTTAGTTGGTATATCAATATTGTTGATATCCATATTATTTGTGATTTTATTTACACAATCTTCATTAGTGGCTATACACTCATCCTCTGACCTTTTGTCATCACTGAATAGAGAAAGATTGCCTGAGCTTGAGGGAGCATCTTTGAAAACATTTTCCTTTTCAGTCGTCGCTTCATCACCAATGCTGTCAGTGTTACACATATTACTTTTGTTGGTTTCACTAGCATCACCTTATCCTTTAACATTTATCTGTCCAGCATCTTCAGGTTTACTAGATACCTCTGTCCCGTCATCCTTTTCACTTAATTCTTCCGTAGTGCGAAGAAATTGAGAGGTAGACTGATAAACATTTTCTGAGTCAGACCTTTCATTTCCTTTCTCATTTGGACAAGACTTAGGATCTTCCATGGTAGGATTTTGTGGGGGAGGCAGGTTGAGCTTTTGGTTAGAAGAGCTTAAAATGTTAGAAAATGGGTCGGAGGACATTTGGTCTGCACAAATCGGTTCTTTGGACAATGAGATAGTAGAGTCAGTTTCGAGAGTAATAGGTGAACAAGACTCATTTTGAGACATTTTCATGATTATGGAGCGAGAGTACAGTTTACCCAGAGGAAGATAGTGCGAAAGAGGGAAGAGAGAGAGTTCAGGTATGATTGATTTTAGAAGTGAGTAAGGAGAGAGTATGAGTCTTGAGTTTGAAAAAGAAGTAGAAGGAACTAATTCTCATTGGCTGAAGGGATCTTTTCTCATGGGCTTGAGTCGATTCTAGAGACTTAGGACATTTTGTTTTGAGCAGTTTGAAAAGAAGGTGAATATTAATTAATAACATGACCCTTCAAGCAATTGTTAATTGAGTATGTGTTAAAAATACTACTAACCTTATTCAGAGAGACCAGGTCTCTTGACAACCAGGGGTTCGACCTCCTTTTTTTAGTTTTGCAATGTCATGTATGCTTTTGCTGTCTTTGAACGCTGCCATTTTGTGTAAACCCTCTTCTGGACAACTCTTGAGTGAGAGAAGAAATCTTATGCTCATGAAGACCCTTTTCTCACCCAAGCCTTGATGGAACTACTGACCCCTTTTAGGGACCATCGTCAAGTTTGGTCCCTTGGGTGAAAAATAGTGATGGTTAAGTCTTTTCCCTTTGCTTCAGATGCATTTTCTACTTTCTGATACAGACTAAGCTCCCTTTTTTATTTCTGTTCAGCTGGACCTTCATTTTGAGCACAATTGAGGCTGCTGAGTCTTTGAGACTCACATTATTGTCTGCCGTTTATGCTTATCGGTGTAGTTGAGGAGCAGGTTCTTTGTCTAGGTTCCCCATTCTTTTTTAGCTTAGCTTCGACATCCATTTTGGTTTGATCATGCTTGATCAGATCTCTGCTTTCACATGCCTCCTCTTGTTTTAGACCTAACATTTTTGTGACCTCATGTTCCTTGAGACTACTAATGAGTTCATCAATGGTTAGATTTTGAAGGTCCTTGGTTTCAGTAATAACATTTATCTCATTTAGCCAAGAGTTTGAGAGAGTATTCAGCTATTTGCGAATCAAAACCTTTGTCTCCAAGATTTCCCCTTGAGATTTAAGTTTATCTCTGATTGAGGTAAATCTATCATGCATATCTTGGATAGATTCACCATCCTTCATTTCAAAAAACTCGTATGTTTTGTAAGCATTCCAGATGTCTCTTGCAGATCTGCATGAAGAGTTGTCCCTGTACTCATTTGTCTTACTGCATTCTCTCTTGAAGTTTGACTGCCATGAGCTAGATTCCCCTTCATTGTTTGATGAGGCATCCATGAGAACGATACCTTCTAGGTGTTAACCTTTTAGAAAGCACCCACTCTGATACCAATTGTTAGAGGTTGTGCGTCCACTAAACAGTATATGAGGAACCGGGTTGTTTACCAGTTCCCTGATGTAGTGCGAAAGTAAAGAAAGCAAGTTAATTACGTGGAAAACTCATTACTCAAGGGATTAAAAATCACGACCTACTCCAGTAGGATTTCAACTCCACTACACCAAGTAACTCAGATTACAACTGATTGTAAGCTAGGAATTAACTCACATAACCCCTCACCCTTACAATACACCCTATTATAACCTTCACACTTGACTACCTCTAGCCAAACAAACTAATACACCTAGACTAACTTTAGCCTAGTGCACCACTCAAGAGCTTGTGGAAGCAACCTTGAGAATTTAGAACACCTACAACTAGCTTCCTTTTAGTGAAGAGTAGGTTTACCAATTATAGAACAACAAAACAAAGACTCAACAACCTAAGGACTTAAAGCACCTTCAGTTCTGGGATCTGGTCCTTCGACTTGTTGAGACTTTGTTTTTGAGGAACACCTTGAGAGTTGGAGACTTGCACTTAGAATGGAGCGATTTTCTGATTTGTGCAAGAATGATGTTTCACTTGGGATATGTTGCGTATATAAGAGGAGAGTCAAGGTGCGAGTGACAGGGCATAGGCTTTGGACCATTTGGTCAAGCAGCAGTGCTGTATTGCTATATTGTGCCCGCAGCTTTACAATTGTAATGTTGAACTTTGAGTGGACAGAGATCTGATCCCTTATCAGGTCTCTAACTTGATCTTTCATGAAACCACAAGATGAAGGAACTCAACCAACATGCTCCCCTGTTAGTGTATCCGGATCTTTATACATGTTTGTCAAATCATCAAAACACTAAAAGTCATAGCACAACTTATCAAGTATCAAAACATATGCACTGTCTGAATTACAAAGCTCAATTCACGACTAGTAAAAATATACAAGTATATTCCAATAAACCAGGTGGGACAAGAACTAAATGCATATTACATGTGCTGATACGCCACTCGCGTGTTCAGTTACATTGTCTTTACCAGCAGTATTATTCACAATAAAGAATGTTCTTGAACTGCCTGAATCAACTTTACTATTATCTACAGGTTGAGATACATTGCACATCGTAGTAACACACTTTAAACCAGCCAAAGATCAGCATTTTTGTGCGGAAAACATGATAAAAGAGCCCTGAACTTTACTGGTATAGTTGATGAGACCGCAGGTTGTCACCAAGTCTTCAATCTCCTCTTGAGTGAAATAGCTGTAGGTCCGTGTAGCACTCTGCAATCAAAAGGAAATTTATTTTCATATCTCCCTGACAGAAACAATTATCTATCTGTCAGATACAAACCGTTTTCCTATATTTTCCTGACCATAGATTTTTCATCTTTCTTTCATGTTGACTCACTACTAGAAACAGAGGTTTTTCTCATCAGTGAAAATTTGTGTCATAAAACATGATATTCCCATCTCATTCCCGCCCGAACCAGCTCACTGGGAAACCGCATGGTGGGAAACAGGTTCATATTGAAAAGCTGAGAAACTTCCTAATTTTTTGTGTGAAAACATTACTATTTTTTCTTTTCTCACTGATTCAATCAAAATATCCGTGGGAATAGCCACTGAACATTTTTCAATGGGAAAATAGTGATTTTTTAGTAGTGACGGTTAGATTGGCTTGATTGGCGTTCTTCAGTTATTGTTCAGCAGTTTCTAATATAGTTAAAGGAAGAAAGTCTAAGAATCTTATGTTGTCTTATGTGTTGGTAACTATTCTTTGACCACTATAATCAACCAATTTCATGCGTCACTAAAATGGAGAAAATTTAGAGTATAATCAAGAGATGGAAATAAGTGTTTACCTGCTCCAAAGCTCTAAATATCGTAGGAGCAGAAGGATTGACTCGAAGAAATGTAGTGCCAACGAATACACCCCCGCTACGCAAAATCCGGTTGATTTCAGCAATCTGGCGAACAATAACAGCATCATCAATTGTAAATTTAACTTCATTCATTGAACTTGAAAATTCCATAAATCGCCAAACTTTAGTAAGCAGCAAAGAATTCAAATAAAACTATGCGGCAGCAATCCAAATTATAGGTTTATGAATTAGTAAAGAAGTAATCACAACCAAATAAATGTTACAACCAAAAGCAGCATGCAATGAAAAAGTCCACTAGGTCATCAACAATCAGATATTGCTGTCAGAAATACCACAACTATAGGTAGACATGGAAATGATTAAGCTGTTTCACTCTAAATATTTATCCACTTCCATTTTCTGCCCTTAAAATGAGCTCGTGTTTCTAGAAAAAGTTTCCTTTTCAGATTTTTAGGGGCTCGGGGTTGGTATCCTAAAATAGTGCTTTCTTGGCCCCGAATCAGTTGTCCTGTTTGCACTTGGTGACATTAATAACGGAATTGTTAATAAATATGTCGTTAAGTGTTAAATGGGCTTTAAGGAAAAAAACTCAATGGTTATTATGGATCAGAAAATGACAAAGTATGTTCATGCGGCGAAAAAGTGAGCCCATGAGAATAATTACGGTAAAATTGTATACCAGAAGATAAAGGGTTATCTGTGTTGCAGCTTCCGCTGAAATAGATCTACTAATTATTTCCCAATTTACATGATTAAGTCACCGTAAAGTCAATCCCAAGTTGGAAAAACTGGCCCAAAGTGTAAGACTCAATAGTATCAATATTACAAGAACAAGGTCTGACAAGCTATTGAAATCAATGTAGAATAAACTAACAGAACATAATAAAGGTGATTTTTCAAGGAAAGATTAAAATTTAAACAACTTACTGCATTGGACGGAGATGGCCAGCAATGCAAGGCAGCACCTGCGTGTACAGCATCAATTGATCCAGAGAAGAAAGGCAATCTGGAAACATCTGCCCTTACAAGAGCTAGATTGCTGCAATTTTTTATAGAAAAAGACATTCAAATCTTTCCTGTCTTAAAAGACAATTTCTAAACTAACAAGATTTCAGTGACTTGATATCCTATATTAGACAGAAAACCACTTACGAGCTTATGATGCTCTCATCATTCTTGATGAAATCATAACACTGGCGAAGCATGTTTTCAGAAAAGTCAAGTGCAACGACTCTTGAGTAGGCCCCACATTTGGCAAATTTCCTGGAAAACAACCCACTACCGCAGCTAATATCAACAAGAACACCACCTTCAGCAACTTTAAAGTACTCTTGAGCCATCTTAAACTGCATTGGACAATCACGCAGCAGTGAGTAAATTACTAGGTTCACTCTTTTCCTTGATGTTTAGGTAATATAGTCAAGGGGGTATCCCATGTACAACAACATACTCAGTGTAATCCCACAAGTGGGGTTTGGGGAGGGTAGAGTGTACGCAGACCTTATCCCTACCATGGGAGGTAGATAGGCTGTTTCCGATAGACCCTCGGCTCAGAAAAAAAAAGCAAATCCAAGTAGTCCGGAAAACGAATAACAGAAGTAAAGAAGCCTGACAAAATACTAAATAAAGCACGACAAAGCAGTTTGGAAAGAAGGAACAATAACGTAACTACCACAAAATCATACGACAATCAAAGTATAAGACACAACAGATAATAATAGAAATCAAAGGATAAGAAACTACAAGAGTGATATGAAGCGTTGACTACACTTAACTACATACTACCCTTCTACCCCGATCCGTGTCCTCCTTAACCTCCTATCTATGGTCATGTCCTCGGTGAGATGAAACTGCGCCATGTCCTGTCTAATTACCTCTTTCCAATACTTCTTCGGCCTACCTCTACCTCTCCTAAAACCATCCATAGCAAACCTCTCACACCTCCGCACAGGGGCATCCGCATCTCCTCTTCACATCCGTACCGGGGGTATCCCACGTAATGGGATCGATTGGGTTTGACATATTTTGAATCAATGAATAAATTCTTTTGTTATCATATATTGACATATTAGGTGGTCATAGTATAGCATGGTAAGCTGTTTTCGGTTAGTTTATACCAGTGTTTTAAAAGGCCGGGGGTGAGGCGGGGCGTTTTACTTAGTACGGGGCGAGGCGTAAGCCCCGAGGCACGGGGTGTAAGCCCCATGGATATTTCAATTTTTAATTTATAATGTAGTAAAATAGTATAATAACACACAAATTATAAAAAAAAAAAAAAAAAATATTGATAGTTTTAAAAAATTAAAAACATGATTAAAGAAGCTTATAGAAAACAAACTTCTAACATGATTTTACAAGTATAATTAATGCAATGATTTAAAACTTATAATGAGATACAAACCAACTCTAACATCTTAACTTTCAAACAATTAAAGAATCACAATTTCTTAAAGCATACTACTATCATACTATGCAATTTACCTCCCTAAAAGAAAATAATAAATAAACTTTATCATATTATAATTAAAACATCACTCCTCTATAAATAAATAAAAAATTACTTTCAACTAGCAAAATAATAAACTATGATAATTTTGAGACATATGACAAATACGTGAAGACCAATGACAAGTAAAGATGTAAAATTCGGCTATGTATTTTTAAAAGAAATGTTAAGTGATATTCACTCTCACAGTGTTCGCAAATAGTAAATATGCAATACTACGGTTTATTATTTGAGTTACTCTCAATTGTCTTATTTCTACAGATGAAAGAAACTATTAAGCATCATTCATTTAATAAAGAATTATGAGGATCAATAATGTTAATTGAGCAATTTGACACATAAATTATGTAAGAACTCTTAGGCGAGCCCCGAACGTTGAGCGTTAGGCATGTTTAGGGCGTACAGTTAGGCGCTTAAGGCGACTAAGCCCCACACGTAAGCCCCGAGGCATTTTGCCAATGCCCCGCCCCGAGGCGAGTCCCAAAACTGCCTTTTAAAACACCGGTTTATACATCAAGAAGCAACTATAGTTCTACCAGTGTGAAACGTGTCCAGGATATGCTCCTTCACCATTCCAGAAATCACCATATGCTTGGTGACTTTACACCGCGACTTCACAAGATGGAGTTCCAATTTTTTCAGGAAATAAACTAATTCACTGGCTAATTTATAGCAGGAAAAAAATCAAAGCATCTTTACTGGGAGAGGAGTAAATCCACACGTAGATAGTCATCTATACCTTGAAATTAGTAATTAGGACTGATACGCCAAAACCAGCAGCACATTTACTCCATGTAATTGCTTCAACTATTTCTAGTTTAATCCATCACAAATTCCTTTTAAAAAAAATATAATAAGAAAACTAAAAGCTTCCACCTAAATTTTCTTAAAAACCAATGGCACACACTTCGAAGCATGGTGGATAATGGGGCCAGGATAATTTCCCTTCTTTTAGTCTGTGCGAGAGTTCGAGTCAGTGATATCAAATATGTGTCTAACCCACACATCATGCATTGGCACGTTGCAGTCTTACCTCTAGACCAAGGTACTGGGGGCAAAATTTTCAAAAACTATTCGAATATTAATCCTAGTTTCACAATTTTGCATAATTACTTTAAAATTCTTACTCTATCAGTACCATTACAACTACATTTTCTTAATCTCTAAATTAATCAAACTAAATTGGGACAAAAGAAGTAAAATACTTGTCTATGGATATGATACAATCCTTATGAGAGAAAAGGCATCGATTAAGTGGCCAACACCTTAAACCTCTCATGCCCAAAAATTCTCCATCATGGAAAAGCTAATAGGTAAGTGACAAGTGTTATTTATGTAATGGAGATGAAAGAACTTATATCCAGCTATTTTCAGATTGATATTTAGTTATCCAATCCATAAAGCTACTACGGTAAAACTAATGTGAGCAATCAAAAAAATTTACCTCTTCGTCAGGACCAGGAAAACCACTTCGGTTAAATGCTTGACGCCAGCCTCTCTCATACAAGAATGAAACAACTGGACTCCTAGAAAAGGTAAGAGCACCAGCAATTAGAAATAAACAACTAGAAAATCAAAAGATATCAGATGAAGCCTAAGGGTCCTTTGTTACAAGCTTTAACTAGATGCATCAGGGGTCCAACAAAAAAGAAGCAGGGTGAAAAAACAGCTCGAAAACAGATCAAGAGAATTTTCAGCACTTTATTTGGAAATCTACTTAAACGAAAAAAAGAAGAAATGCTCAATCTAACAAAACAGAGAAGGCCACAAATTAAATAAACCATTTCTTTATAAAACATTAAGCAAAACAATCAAAAAGAATGAAAATGAAGGGATAAAATGCTATAAACCAAGAGAAAGACAAAGGAGATAAGCGGTCATTGTCAAATAGACTATAACCTAACAAATTACTTGCCACAAACCCAATACCTATTCGATGGGGCACGTAGTTAAAAAAAGGAAAGGAAGATTTTTGAGACATGTGGTCTTAAACATGCCATAACATTTGTGTGGTTGTAGGCTTTTGAAACTGGCGGTCTTAAACCTGCCATAACCTTTATATGGCTATAAAAGCTCATTAATGGAATAACGGGAAGTTGGCGTTAAATTGTTTCTAAATTTAGAAAGGGTCATTCTTTTTAGAATTGACTAAAAATGAAATAAGTTCACATAAGTTGTTTACAGACACAATCAATTGAACCAGCGGAGCGAGGGACTCAAGGAGGAAATAAAAGATGAATTGAGAAAATAGCATGTGATGTTCTAAGATTTGTCGATGCTGAATCATAGTGGTAAAATGTCGAGGTACAAAAAGCTGTTGAACCAAAAGAAGAGCAATATATAGGAAGTTACCAACAATGGAAAAATGGAGAAGCCTGTGTAGAGTATGAGCCAGCTAAGAGAGAAGATAAGAGAGTGATTAGCTAAGCCATGATCAAAACTTTAGAGGATTTGTACAAGAGAGAAGAAAGGTCAAGACTTAAACCAAGACAAGTCTATTAAAGGGCTCCGTAACAAGATGATAGGAGACATTGAGATAAAAGAGAAGAGATGCTAATAATTCGATTTTTATCGGAAACAACCTCACTACCTCCCAAGGTAGGGGTAAGGTCTGCGTACACTCTACCCTCCCTACACCCCACTTGTGGGATTACACGGGGTATGTTGTTGTTGTATGCTATTTCAATCAATTTTCAACACAAATTACGAAGACAACTTTACAGATCTTCACCATTATGTTGCAGATGGTATCCCCATAAAGGTTTGAAAAGTGCCCTAGAAAGGTTGTAGTACAGCAAAACCAAGCTATCAAATGTTAAATTAAGGGATGGAATAGGTGCCAACAAGTGGAAAAAATACTCTGGTTCTAATCTACTTTCTCAATGCTATTTTTTAACTTAGTTGACCTGAAATGGGTTGTGCCAAGTATTGGATCTGCGTTGAATAAATACTTGTTTACCCTAATTATGAATGAACTAATTGTACACATGATTAGGATCTATGATGCATGCAATTTGGAAATTATATTATGTCAATGGATGAAATTAGTAAGGCGATTAACCAATAGTTGAAACTTTGGAAAAGTACTGATGAGTCATAGCATTTCATAGTTTTGTTGATTGACAAACGATCCAAGGACCAGGTCCTCCATCAGGTCCCATGAGAGTAGTGCACGGTAGTTCACAGCTGTAAAGCTGCTGCACTGTTTTGGTAGAACTGCAGCAGCACAGCTGTATGTGTGCTAGGAACTAAAAGCTCTTGGAAAGTTACCACTCATGGTCACATGTTTCTCACATGCTCTAGATCTGTTTGGTCTCATATTTATACAACATGTTAGGGCATTATTTGACCTAACACTTGCAAGTCTAAAAAGCTATATCTCTCTCGAGTGTGGCGGCTACCTTTCTCAAGGTGTCCACAAGAAGAAGATCTCAAAAATCAGAGGGACCAGTTCCTGCCACTGAAGACATCTGAAGTCCTAGGATAGTTGAGTCTTGTTTTATGCTCTTAACTTGTATTCCTACATTGCTTGTCAAGAAGCATCATAGTAGGACAGATTTCAATCTTTATAACTTTGTTTTCTTGGCTAGAGTTAGCTAAGCATCAGTTGGGTCGTTGGCTAGAGGTAGTCAAGACTTGGAGCTTTGCAATAGAGTTATTGTAAAGGTGCTTACAATGTGTGTATTGTAAGGGTTAGGGAGAGTTTAATTCATAGGTTGCAATAGGTTGTAATTTGAAGTTGCTCAGCTTAGTGAAGTTGGAAATCCTACTGGGGTAGGTCGTGATTTTTAATCCCCTGAGCAAGGAGTTTTCCACGTAAATATCTTGCCTTATTTACTTTCCATTATTATCTGTGAAAACAGTTCAGGGACCAGGTCCCCCAGACTGTTTTGAGCAAACTGTCAGGTTGTGAACTAGCTAACGGTGAACTCATAGGTTCTATCAAGTACTCTAAAAAGTTAGGTTATCAAGATAAGTAGAAGTAAAAATCTACACATCACAAGTTTACCCTAATAAAAACAAAGAAGGTGGAATCAGATTAGACGAATTTGTGGTATCTAAATGTAGGCAATTCAGTATCCAGACTTAATCTTTCAAGAGGAAGACATGATAGATAAATATGTAACAGAGAAATTAAAAAGGATGGCTAAAATGGAGGAGCACCACGGTAGTGCTATAGTATAACATGATACCAACAAAAGGAAAGAAAAGTCCTTTAGAAAAGTTGTGAGATATGGGAGTGAATGTTGGTCCCCAACAACCTAACATATCTACAAGATGAGTATCTTAGAACACAAACATTAAGATTGATGTGAGGTTATACAAGATCGGATAAGAACAAAAATAATCACATGTAACAGAAGGTGTAACGCAACCAAAGGTGTGGCCTAATGGTCAATGAAGTGGGTTAAACACCATGAGGTGTCAAGTTCAAATCCCAGCAGAGATGATGCAATCCGAGTTGCCTCAAGGACATTTCGAGAACCTTCTCGGGGATTCCAAGTGTGGATGATTGCATGGGAGGATGAAGTGGAGAAAGAGGAGCAACAAGATGGCCAAATAAGTGAAGAGGATGGTTATGCGTGCAAAGAGGGGCTATTACTTAAATGCAAAGCCATCATTTCACAAAGGAAGACCAACCAAACAAGGCCTTTACTTCATTAAGGGTATAATTGTAATAGTTAGATGTCTTCCTTATTTTCCTAGTATAAGTAGTAGGATAAACATTTCATTAGACTTAGACTATTTTGATGAATGATATTTTGATACTCTATTGAGAGTTTGAGGGCTTGTTGAAGCCATTGATTGTGTGAATTTTTGAAAGGATTGGTTGCTTGGGAACTTATATTCTCTTGAGGTCATCCTAAGAGATTAGGTGCTTAGTTGTATGCTAATTGGAGGTTTTAGCTAATTAAAGAGCTTTAGTTGCC